>NC_051386.1:25865792-25867726 GCF_015228065.2 Penaeus monodon | reverse complement strand
TCTTTTTTTTTCTTTTTTTTCTCTCTCCCTCTTCCTTTCGTCTAGCCCCCGGGATTACGTGGTAACGTGTGGGCCTCTCATCCCAGGTGAAAAGTTGCAACTGTCCCCTGGAGGTTACTCTGTGGCTGGGCCCACAGCGGGAAGGACTCGGTTCACCCGAGTCAGCAGCAGCTGACACCGTGGGGTAAATCAAACAGACCGTAAGTCACAACAAAAATATCCATTGCAACAAATGGAACAAACCTCTCTCTCCCTCTCCCTCCCTCCCTCCCTCCTCTCTCTCAATCTCCCCTCTCTCTCTCTCTCTCTCTCCCCTCTCTCTCTCTCTCTCTCTTTTTCTTTCTCTCTCTCCTCTCTCTCTTTTTCTTTTGTGGCTGTGTATGGTGTATACTGAAAACATATCAAAATATTATATATTTTTAATATATATATATATTAATATTATAATAAAATTTTATTAATTTTATATATTTTATATTAAAAATATATATAATATATATATTTATAATATAATTATATATATATCTGTATACCCACTCACACATACACACAAACAGACACATATATGTAATATAGAAAAAATTAAAAAATACAATACATATATAGAACCCAAAATATGTTGTATATATGTGTAATATACAATTTTATATGATTTAATATTATACATATATGTAAATTAACTATAATAAATGCAATATATAAATACATATATATACAATTAATATATTGTAATTACATATTATATATATATTATATATATATATATATTTATATATTACAGTATACTATTATCTTCTTCATCTATTTTCATCTATCTATCTTTTATATATACAGTAAATAGATAGATAGGTAATCATACATGTGTATATCTATCTATCTATATATCTATCTTTTATCTATATATTATATTATATATATATTATATATATAATATTATATATATATGTGGTGTGGGTGTGTATTATGTGTGTGGTGTGTGTGTTATGTATATTTTTTTATTTATACATATAATAGATTTCTATATACAATATATCAATAAAATTATACAGATAGATTGATAACAGGTAGGGACATTATGTATGATGTATATTGTTATAATAAAATTTTTAAATAAATTCATATTTCTTTTAATGTAGCATGATATTTATTTATATATATATTTTATATTATAAAAATATATAACATATTTTTATTCTTTATTATTTTTATACACTTATAAACACACCACACACCACAACACACACACCACACACACACACACCCAAAAAACACACACACACACACACACAATATCTTTTATATAAATATATATTAATATATATATATATATATTATATTATATAATATATATATATATATATATTACACACAGACACACATATCTTTTTTTATATAAATTTATAGGGGCCGCGGGGGCCGAATGGGGTGAGCGTCGACTCAAGATGCACCGGCAATCTGAGTTCGAGGGGGTTTGAGCACCGGGCCGCGCTTGTTTCCCTTGGGCAAGGAAATTCACCCCCATTCCTGCCTACCCCTGGTGGCCAAGCCAGCTCAAGTCAGTGCCGGGTATATAAGTTGACTCGATTTAAAAACACCGGGGGGAAGGCAATGGGAAACCACTGCTCTAAAATTTCTAGAAAAAATATAGAACCCCTGAAACCCTCAAGGCCGCGGGGGCCGAATGGTTTTAAACGTCGGACTCAAGACTGTCAAGCCCGGGAATCGAATTTGAGGGTTCGAGTCACCGACCGCCGCGTTGTTTCCCCTTTGGGGAAAGGGAAATTACCTTGTTTCCCACCTGCCACTGGGTGGCCAAGCCAGCCCAACAGTGCTGGTCCCAAGCCCGGATAAATAGAGAGAATGATTACCTAAAAAGGTAACACCGGACTCTCCGGGAAAAGGAAATGGGGACCCCCACCACGTATCCTCCAAAA
>NC_051386.1:25840000-25843192 GCF_015228065.2 Penaeus monodon | reverse complement strand
AAGAGAAAAAGGGGAAGAAGGAGAGAGAAAAAAAGGGAGAAGCAGGGAAAGGGGGAGAGGACAAGAAAAAGAGAGAGGAGAGAGAGAGAGAGAGAAAGAGAGAGAAAAAAAAGAGAGAGAGAGGGGGGAGAGGGAGAGAGAGAAGAGAGAAGAGAGAGAGAGAGGAGAGAGAGAGAGGAGAAGAGGGGGAAAGAAAAAGAAAAAGAGAAGAGGAGAGAAGGGGGGGAGGGAGGGGAGAAGAGGGAGAGGAGGGGAGAGAGAGAGAAAGAGAGAGAAAGGGAAAGGGGAGAAAGAGAGAGCGATGGAGAGAGAGAGAGAGAATGTGCTGTTTAGATTTGGAAAAGTTCTGGCTTCCCCCGGGGCCCTTTCACTTTGGCCCGGCCTGTGCAGCTTTTTTGGCTGTCCATTTTTTTGCCTGACCTCGGTGTTCCGTGGCGGGGGGATTCCGCAGGCGTCTGTAGCCGGGGTGTAGCATCCGAAAATCTTTTTACCAGCACGACGGCTGTGTTTGGGGGTTTGTTTAGGAATTGGTGTGCAGCAATTTTTAAAAGTAAGTACAATTTGGGTTCGGCTCCCCGCAATGCTGCAACCCCTTCTTCACGTTCGTGGTTTGAAATCTGCCATGCACAGTGGTAACCTAGGCGCATTGTGCAGAATGACTTCGGTACCTTTTTTTTTTTTTATTTCAGAGATGCCATGGTTCATACCCTGTGGCATCTGAGTACCAGCTGGCCGGGGGGGAATATCCGTTTCCTCTTGTGAAGCTGCAAGGAAGGAGTTGGCCGTCACCGCCCCCTATGGGGCTGGAACCCAGTTTATGATAATTCTTTCCCCTGTCCCCAAGAATCCCGTGCCAGTGTGAGGTGGTTAGAAATAGATGTTGTCAGTGGGTGAGCGTGCTGAAGAATCGAGGTCCTTTGGAGCTGTGTGTATGACCACGTGTCCCCCTAGGACCGTGGTCAGGCCCCCATGATAGAAAACTGCCTTGCCTTAGCGAGGGGGCGTTGTTGTTCCCCTATGGAATTGTGGTATCCCTTGCTGCGAACCCGGCGCTGCAGTTGGGTAAGGGATGGGCCCGACCATCCGTGTAATTTTCTGCTCCCCGGAGGGTGTGGTTGAAATGGCCCTCGGGGTTTCTCCCTTTAGGCTAGGCGTAAAATTTCATTTTTTTTGCTTGCCAGTTTCATGACCGAGAACTCATCGGGGTTTTTGCCCAGGGCGGAGCTTCGACAAAGTCAGGGTGGGGGGATTCCATGCCCTTGTCAGTAGGGGGGTTTCTTTGAGCGATGGGTTTTAGCCCCTGGGTATGTGAGAACCCAGGAGTTTTTTTCAAACATCGTTATCTTGTTCTGGCGTCTGATTTTTTTATGTCTTAGGTTGTTTTCCTGGAGCCTGGATGACCTTGATAAAATTTTGCTGCCGTTTGATCAATTCGTGAGGCCAGGGGGAGAAGGTTTGTCTCCACTAGGAGGTTGGGGCCTTTGCCCACCTTGGGGCCCCAGAATGCCCTGGCGGCTTCGCTTTGGACTGCTCCAGTCGGGGCTTTATATTTTTTTAAGCAATCGAGCGAGGGAGGGGTAGTCTACAATGGGGCCCGACGCATGTAAGTAGAAGATCTTACTCTATTCGGGGCCCCCTTTCGTTTCCCTCTTGCTCTCATACAGACAGTTTGCCCTTTTTTCGGGCAAGCAGGTGCTGGACCTCTTGGGAAGGAGAGGGCCGGTTATCCCTTACCCAAGGGAAGGTAGTCCTGGACCCACTCCAAGTCCATTCCTGGATTTTTAGACTTGTGCCTTGAACTCTCTGTTCAGAGCATGGCTTTGGATTTGGCTGCAGAGATCTTTTGTCCTGTCCCAACACTCCCCGGATACCAAGTCCAGACAAGCTGGGTTTGTTTAGGCTTGGTCCTGGAGATAGCGAATCATCTGCATAGGGGAAAGTTTGCCCCCATGGGAGGTTATGTTGAGGGTACGGCATTAATGTGTTAAAAAAGGGTGGACTGAGAACCCCCCTGTGGCGTTCCATTTTCTAGTGACATGTGTTGAAAGGTGCCTTGGGAATTTTACTTGGGTTTATTCCCAAAGTAGTCACCCATCTAAACCAAGACTTACCTTGTTCCTTTTTGGGTTAGCTCTCCTGAATGGCAAGGGACTTTTCCAAATTTGAAAAACCCTCCCGGCAAGGGAAAACTACCACGATGTGCCCGGTTTATTTTGGCTCAAGAGCGGGGGTATGTGTGCGCTGTGCCCTTCCCCTGGTGAACCCCTGGGAAAGAGAGAGAGAAATATATAAATTTTATAATAATATATATATATATAATTATATATATAGAGAGAGAGAGAGAGAAGGGGAGAAGGAGAGGGGAAAAGCGACAAAGGTGACCCCAATTTGGTTTCTTGCCCCGGATTTACCTAAGCCACTCCCACGTCAGCCTCTGGCCTCAGCCTTGACCCCAAACGGACACTTACTTCGATCGCGGCCCGCCGCAGCGGCCTTCTCCTGGGGGGGACCCTCCAGGGCCCACCTTGCCGGGCCTCTTCGCTGCCCGGGTCCCTTCTTCCGCACAAGCCGGCCATAACAACCTCGGTCCACGCTACTCTACCATTATGACACGAACGATGCCTCCGACCAATACTCTCTCCAAAAACAAACTGTAAGTACGCCATGGGCAACTCTTTTCCTTTTTTTTTCCTTCCCATGTGTGCATGCCATTATGTTTTTAACAATTGCAGTGTTTTTTTCTAAAACCATGTGGGGTCCCATTTTCCATTGGAGTTGGTTTAGTACCATTCTCTTGGCCATCTTGCCTTGACAGCTGAGGAGAGAGATGGGGCGGTACTTCCCTGGCTCCTTTGGTTTTGGGATGGGAACTATGATGGCCCTCTTCCAGCTCTGGGGTAGAGTGGATGTTTCCCAGGACTTGATGAGCTGCAGGAATGCAAGCTCACCTGACAGTCCTAGGGGGGAAATGTTGGTGCACAGTCTCATTAATAGCATAACATTACCTGCGGTCACTCAAGAGAAGAAAATTTGTGTCCCATCATAAGAATGCAAGAAGATTATGGGAGAGAAATTCACGAGAAAATGTTTTAATTAGGAACTGGTTAACAAAAACACTGTGAGGAAATGAGACAAATACACAGAAAAAAATCTTAGAAACTTACCTCTCTGGCTGATGATGTCACTGCATAT
>NC_051386.1:25804265-25806765 GCF_015228065.2 Penaeus monodon | reverse complement strand
TCGGAATAATGTTTCTGCACAGCGTCTGTCTCTTTCACGGACTTAATAACTTGACTCGGAACCTCGACAGATTTATGAGGTTCGATTGTTTCCACTTTTTTTGTACATGGAATTCATGAAGATAGCTCGCAATTTTACCTTATTTATGAATTTATAGATATAGATAGTTAGATAGACATATATATATATATATATATATATATATATATATATATATATATATATATATATATATAGTTATAGCTATAAGTACAGATATAAATATATGTATGAGTCTCAATATGCACTACACAAACATGTACTACTCTCTCTCTCTCTCTCTCTCTCTCTCTCTCTCTCTCTATATATATATATATATATATATATATATATATATATATATATATATATATATATATATATATATATATATATATATATATAATCTGTATCTATCTATCTATCTCTCTATCTATCTGTACTGCCTGGTTCAGTGGTAGCGATCTCGTCTAGCAATCTTGGTGACCTGCGTTCAAATCCCTTGCCGCCAGTGGATGGTAACCTCGGCCATTCTTTGCACACAAGGGGGTAATTTCGAAGAAAAATAAAACATACAGCATGTCACACCCAGAATATATATATATGTGTGTGTGTGTGTGTGTGTGTGTTTGTGTTTATGTGTGTGTGCGCGTGTGCGTGCGTGCGTGCGTGCGTGTGTGTGCGGGGTTTAGTTGTGCTGAACACAACTAAAGCAGTTTTTGCCGTGTAGTAAAATCTATCTGACAAATCTCTCGTGTTCAGTAAAACAAAGTACATATTGTTTAAATCGGTGAAGCTGATTCCTTGGTCCTTTTGATACATTACCTCCAAAATTTAGATATCAAATATTTGCTAGTGGTTTAATCAATGATAATGGGTAATATATTCTTCTCATTCTAATTACCCGTCGAAATGTTTATCATCGCGACCTCTCAGTGCCACTGTTTACACGGACATAAAGTACTATGAAACATGTGGGTTATTTTTCTGCTAAGTATCAACAGATGCCAATATTCATTAGAGGGAAAAGAGCAGTAGAACATTTCTGCGATTACAATGCAAGCCACAAAAGTATACATCATGAATTAAATTTAAACTGTAAATGAAACAAATATTTTCCGACTGCCAGAATGGGCTGCTGTGCTTGTCTATCGCGGATCGATGTATCTCGCACCGGGCGTTCCCTCCTCGGCAGACCCGAGGTTCAGAAGATACGGCGGCACCTGCGCAGTAGGGCGCAACCATTCCCCGCGGTCTTGGTCATATCTCAAGTACGTTTTTTCCTCGATTATCATAATCCAAATTAACAGTTCTTCTCGATATTTTACTCTATACTTTATAAGTAATAACAAGCAATCTGTACACAATTTCACGCACGGACTCAATGTATGTCTGTTTGTTTGTTTTCTGTACGTACGTGAGTTACAGGTGACAGACAGTTGTCTGTCTGTCTCCAAAATTTTAAAGAACAGAAATGGAAACCGGCTGCAGATTATTTTCCCTGAGTGAGTAAGAATGAGAGAGAGAGAAAAAAAAAGATATAGAGAAAGAAAGTGAAAGAGAGAAAGAAAGCAAGAGAGAGAAAGAAAGCAAGAGAGAGAGAGAGAGAGAGAGAGAGAGAGAGAGAGAGAGAGAGAGATAGAGAGAGAGAGAGAGAGAGAGGGGGGGGGAGAGGGAGGGAGAAAGGAGAGGGAGAAGAAAAGAAAGATATATATATGAAAGAGAGAGAATTAGTTTTAATCAATATTAAACCAGTACAAACCAGTACAAAACAGAACTAGTTACAGAGAACTTGTGACATAGGTCACCTTATCAATAAAAAACAAAACAAACAAACAGAGAAACCTCTATAAGTGTCTATCGTTTATTAAGGGTGCAACCGTAGGATAGTCAAGGCACTACGGCTGTTGTGTTGACATTCGGGGTATCACACAACCTGCACGAGGAGTACTGTGGGGCGTCCCTCCCCTCCCCCACTTGCCACGGTGTCCGAGGCTTATGCGCGCGCCCACTTACATTATATCGGTGAGGCAAAAGTCCATTGCATCGGTACTTGTGTGGAAGTAAAAGAAAATGTTCACAGTGTATGGTGACACAAGCAGCCTTCTCAGCACTGCTACGGTGGTGAGTAGAGGAGAAAGCTTGTGTGCCATTTTCCTGTAGCACGCGAGCGAGGCAGGAATTGCACCAGCAGCAGGCATTCCTTGCGAGACGATAAACGGTGTCCTTTGTGGGAAGGGAGCCACAGAAAGTACACCACCTGCAAATTCACACACGCACAAAGAGAGAGAGAGAGGAGAGGAGGGGAGAGAGAGAGAGAGGAGAGGAAGGGAGAGAGAGAGAGAGAGAGAGAGAGAGAGCGAGTAGAGGGGAAAGGGAGATAGAGAAGGGAAGGGGAGAGAGAGAGGGGGGGAGGGGAGAGACGGGTAGGAAGAGAGGGGAGGGGGGGGGAGACGAGAGAGGGGAGGGGGGAGAGAGAGAG
>NC_051386.1:25790466-25804165 GCF_015228065.2 Penaeus monodon | reverse complement strand
ATATATGTAGTTATACGGATGTGTATAAATCTAGATAAATTTCACTTTTTGTGTATGTTTGTATAAACATACGCCTATCCTTGTATTTTCGTTTATGCGCAGTTGCGCATTGGGAGGCGCAGTTTTTTCAAGGAACCGTGCGTGGTCGGGGTCCGAGCGAATCGCAGCCGAAGCTGGTTGACGCTTATTCTCTACCTCACAAGGGATAGGCTTTCGGGTTTTCTCCCACTTTGGGTGAATTGTGTGTGTGCGTGCAGTATTGCTATGCATTCATTTATATCAATAGATTTTAATCGCAATATCTGCTGCTTTGGTTAGATTTATGAAAAACGAAATATAGATCTAAGAGAAATCACAATCTTGAACTAAAAATTACCATTGATTTTAGATTAGCCTGAAGGTTAGATCTCTCCCCTCTTCTTGCTTCCCTTCCTCTTTTTACCTTTGCATAACCGCGCTCACTCAAAGACTACTCTCCTCCGACAACTATACAGTGGTGATATGAATTATTAACGATATAACGACGATTTTATATTACTGTTTCTTCTGTCTCCGCCACTACCACTAATGCTTGCTACTATTAATGTTGCACCTACAGCAGCTTCTACTGTTACACGTACTGTATATTAACTTGTACTGTATATTAACTTAATGATTATAATGATAACATTAATTTTGCATTGTCACATTTGACAGAAAATTAATTGGAGATGGGCTTGGGAGCACTTCAGGATGACCTTAAACAACCACGTGCACTGACCCAACCGAATCACGTGGCGTATCTTGTGCGTGAGCTTATATGAGTGTCAGTTTGTGCGTCTTTTAAGGGGAGAAAGGCTCTGAAAACACTTGTAAGCCACTCAGATAGAGAAGTGTTTCTATTACAATAAATAGGTTAGTAAAATGGGGGAGGGATAGCCGAAGGAAAGACAGAGAAGTAAAAGTAGTGTATGTGTAACAGTGATGAGATGAGAGAGTGGGAATGAAGCCAGATCGGATGGAGAAACGGATGATCAATTCGACAGAAATCCTGTAGATGTTCACAAGAATCCTTCATTCCTCCAAATGCTTTACTCTTCTCCCTCTTCCCTCTTTTTCCGTTGTTCCTCCAGCCTTCCCTAGCCCCTGTTTGAACAGCAGCAGAGGGACAGTGTTCCTAGTTAGACACCCAGCCCAGCAGTGCACCCAAACAGAAGCAACTTGCCGCTACTTTCCTTATCTTGGCAGCTGCAATTAAAACTGAGAGGATCGCTGACAGATGCACTCTTAGAGTAGGAGATAAAATGAAGGGAAGATGACACGCCCAAAGACTTAGGGATAAAAAATATCAGGAAGGAAAAAGGGGGGAGGTAGAAAAAAGAGAAAAGGGAGCCTAGAAAAAGAAAAGGGAAGTAGCAAAATCAAACAATAGAGTCACTAACTCAGTAATACCTTCCTTGAGGACTGTCTTTAAGTCTATTCTTAGATCCGCCTTTGTAATCTTATTTATTTTACTTTACTATACTTTCCAGTATAGTAATACGATATTCTGCGAGCCCTCGTTTTCAGAGCAGTATGTTGTCACCGTAGGATAAAACACAAATTGAACTTTCTCTTGGTAATTATATGTATTTCTTTAAGGAGACAGCTTCGTTGGCTTCATCTGAAGTTTGCCATGAAAGGATTCAAGTTAGTGCGCCACCTTGCAATTGTGGAATGTATCTTTGCTACATCACTGTCCACTCTTGTAGAGCTCAAGGTCGGATTAGCTCCGACCTTGAGGACTCTGGTCTACACCAGTATATGCAGCAATGTTGAATTAAAGTTTGCGTTCTATAGTATTCACACTTACACTTTGAGGTACATATGATTGGTGCCATGTTAGCAGTGCAGCTACTATACGATTAGTAAATATTAGTAAATATGTAGGAAGAGCAAGTTTTATTCAGGGTCTTTACATCGTATTCCTGTTTGATTCCGAGTGTTACTTTTACATTTAATCCGTGTTTTTTGTATTCCAGTGAGTGCAGATTTGTTTTACTTTATTAATTTTTATTACAAAACCAAAAAGACTTAAAAATTTTTTTTGGCTCATGTTTTGTTTTTCTTTTTGTTTTTTTTTTATGTTTTTTATACGATTTCAAATAACCCCATAAAACACTTTTTATCTTCCCTTTTATTCAATTTTGGGGGCATTTGGATAACGCCCAAAATCCCTTTTTAAAGAAATTTCTTATAAAATTCTTTCTCGGTAAACGTATAAAAAACGTATTGGCTCGTTTCCTTTTTTGTTTGGGAACCCCGGGGGGACAAAATAAGCAAAGGGGCGAGGGGGCCCCCCCCCGGAACCCCTTCGGAATATTTAATTTCTTTTTTTTTTATGTTTGGGATTTTTTTTTTTTGGGGGGGTTTGGGGTTATAGGTTTTCCTTTTTACATTGGGTTGTTGTGTTTTGGGTGTTTTTAAAAAAAATTTATATTTTGATTTTAAAGGGGTGCAAAGGTAGTTGGGGAGAGAAGGGATGAAAAGAAACAAAAAAGGGAAAAATATAAATAGGGGGGGGGGTGGGGGGTTTGAGGGAGAGGGAGAGAAGGGGAGGGGGGGAAAAAGAGAGGGGTAGAGAGAGAGGAAAAGGGGAGGAGGGGAGAGAGAGGAGAGGAAGAGGGGGAGAGGAGGGGAGAGAGAGAGAGGAGAGGGGGAAAAAAGGGAGGAAAGAAGGGGGGAGGGGAGAGAGGAGAGGGAGGAAAAGGGGGGAGAAAGGGGAAAAGGAGGAGAGGAGGGAGGGGGGGAAAAGGAAAAGAGGAGGGAAAAAGAGGAGAGAGGAGAGAGAGAGAGAGGGGGGGGGAAGGAGGGGAGGAGGAAAAGGGAGAGGGGGAGGGAAGGGGAGGGAAGAGAAAAAGGGAAAGGGGGGGAGAGAGAGAGGGGAGAGGAAGGAGGAGAGAAAGGAAAAGAGAGAAGAGAATGGGGGGGAGGAAAAAAAGGGGGGGGGGGGGGGGGGAGGAGAGGAGGGAAAAGAGAGAGAGGGAGGGGGAAAAGAGGGGAAGGGGGGGGAAAAAGAAAAGAGAGGGAAAAGGGGGAGAGAGAGAGAGGGGGGAAAAAAGAGAAAAAGAGGGAAGAGGGAAAAAAAGAGAAGGGGGGGGGGGAAAGGAGAGAGAGAGAGGGGGGGAGGGAGGGGGAAAGGGGAGGGAGAGAAAAAGAGAGAGAGAGGGAAAAAAGGGGGGAAAGAGAGAGAGGGGAGGGGGGAAGGGGGGGGAGAGAGAGAGAGAGGGAAAGGGGGAGGGGAAGGGGAGGGGAAAAAGAAGAGGGGGGGGGGGAGAGGGAGAAGGAAAAAGGGGGGGGAGAGAGAGGGGAGAGAGAAGAGGGGGGGGGAGGGGGAGAGGGGAGAGGGAAGAGAGGGAGAGGGGAGGAAAAGAAAAAGAGGGAGAGAGAGAGAGAAGGGGGGGGAGAGGAGAGAGGGGGGAGAGGAAGAGAGGAGAGAAAGAGAGGGAGAAGAGGAGAGAAGGAGAGGGGGAGAGAGGGGGGGGGGGAGAGGAGAGAGAAAGGGGGAGAGGGGGGAAGGGAAAAGAGGGGGGAGAGAGGGGAGGGGGAAAAAGAGGAAAAGGAGAGAGGGAAAAAGAGAAGGAGAGAGAGAGAGGAAAAGGGGGGAAGAAGGGGGAAGAGAGGGAGGAAAAGGGGGGGAAGGAGGGGGGGGGAGGGGGGAGAGAGGAAAAAAGAGGGGGGAGGAGGGGGGGGAGAGGGGGAAAAAGGGGGAAAAAGGGAGGGAGGAGAGAGAGGGGAGGAGAGAGAGAGAAAAAGGGAAAAGGGGAAAAGGGGGAGGGGGAGGAGAGGGAGGGAGGGGGGGGGGGAAAAGGAGGGGGAGAGGGGGGGGGAGAGAGGGGGAAGAGGGGGGAAAAAAAGAGGGGGGGGGAGGGAAAAAAGGGGGAGGAAGGGAAGGGGGGGGAGAGGGGAAAGGGGGGAGAGAGAGAGAGAGGGGGGGGGGAGGGGAAGGGAAAAAGGGGGGGGAAAAGGGGGAAAAGAGAGAGGGGGGGGAGGGGGAGAGGGGGAAGAGGGGGGGGAGGAGAAAAGGGGGAAGGGAGAGAGAGGGGGGGAGGAGAGGAAGAAGGGGGGGGGAGAGAAGGGGAAGGAAGGGGGGGGGGGGAGGAAAAAAAGGGGGGGGGGGGAAAAAAAAAGGGGGGGGGGGGGAGGGGGAGGAGGAGAGGGGGGGGGGAAAAAGAAAGGAAGGGGGGGGGGAAAGGGGGGGAGGGGGGGAGGGGGAAGGGGAAAAGGGGAGGGGGGGAGGAAGAGAGAGGGGGGGGGGGGAGAGAGGAGGGGGGCCCGGGGAAAAGGGGGAAGGGAAAAAGGGGGGGAAAAAGAGAGGAGAAGGGGGGAAAAGGGGAGGAAGAGGGGAGGGGGAGAGGGGGGAAAAGGAGAGGGGGGGGGAAAAAAAGAGGGGGGGAGAGGAGAGAGAGAGGGGGGGGGGGGGAGGGGGGAAGGAGGGGGGGGGGAAAAGGGAAAAAGAGAGGGGGAGAGGGGAGAGGAGAGAGAGGAAAGAGAGGGGAAAGGGAGGAGGGGAGAGGAGAAAAAAGAAAGAGGAAAGAGGGGAAAGGGGAAAAAAAAAGGGGGGGAAGGAGAGAGAGAAGAAAAGGGGGGGGGGGGAAGGGGGGGGAGAGAGGGGGGGGAGAGGGAGAGAGGGGGGGAGAGGGGAAAAAAGGGGGGGGGAAAAAAAGGGGGGGGGGCGGGGGGGGGGAGAAGGGGGGGGGGGGGGGGAGAGGGGGGGGGAGGGGGGGAGAGGGGGGAGAGGAGAGAGAGAGGGGGGGGGAGAGGAGAGAGAGAGGGGGGGGAGAGGGAGGAGAGGGAGGGAGAGAGAGGAGAGAGAGGGGGAAGAAGGAGGGGGGGAAAAGGGGGGGGGGGGGAAAGGGGGGGAGAGGGGGAGGGGGGGGAGGGGGAGAGGAGAGAGAAGAAGAGAGAGAGGGGGGAAAAGGAGAGGGGGGGGGGGAGGGGGAGGGGGGGGAGAGGAGGGAGGAGAGAGGGGGAGAAGGGGAGGAAAAAAAGGGGGGGGAAAGGGGGGGGAAAGAGGAGAGAGAGGGGGAGAGGAGAGGAGGAAGGGGGAAAAGGGGGGAAAAAAGAGGGGGAGGAAGGGGAGAAAAGGGGGGGGAGAGAGAGGAAAAGGGAGAGTGGAGGGGAAGGGGAGGGGGAGGGGGAGGGAGAGAGAGAAAGGGGAGAGGAGAGGGGGAGGGGAGAGGAAGAGAGGGGAGGACGGGGGGGGGAAAAAGGGAGGAGGAGAGGGGGGGGAGGAGGGAGAAGGGGAAGGGGGAGGGAGGAAGGAGGGAGGAGAAAGGGGGGGGGGGAGGAGGGGGGGAAGGGGGAGAGAAGGGAAGAGAGAGGGGAAGGGGGGGAGAGGGAGAGAGAAAGGGGGAGGAGAGAGAGAGAGAAGGGGAGAGAGAGGGGGAGGAAGAAAGGGGGGGGAAGAGAAGGGGGGGAGGAGGAGGGAGGGGGGAGAGGGAGAGAGAGGGGGGGGGGGGGAGGGAAAAGGGGAAAAGGGGGGGGGGGGGGGGAGGGGGGGAAGAGGGGGGGGAAAGGAAAGGGGGGGGAAAAAAAAAGGGGGGGGAAAAAAAAAAAAAAAGGGGGGGGGAAAAAAAAAGGGGAGAGGAGAAGAAGGGGGGGAGGGAGAGGGAAAAAGGGGGGGGGGGGAGGGGGGAGAGGGGAAAAAGGGGGGGGAAAAAAAGAGAGGGGGAAAAGGGGAAAAGGGGGGGGAGGGGGAGAGGAGAGAGAGAAAGGGGGGGAAGGGGGGGGGAAAAAGAAAAAGGGAAAAGGGGGGGGGGGGAAAAAAAAGGGGGGAAAAAAAGAAAAAAGGGAAAAAGGGGGGGAGAGGGGGGGGGAAAGGGGGAAAGGGAGGGGGGGAAAGGAAGGAAGGGGGGGGAGGGAAAAGGGGAGGAAAGGGGGGGAAAGGGAGAGGAAAGAAGGGGAAAAAAAAGGGGGGGGGAAGGGGCGGGGGGGGAGGGGAAGAAAAGGGGGGGGGGGGAAAAAAGGGGGGGGAAGGGGAAAGGGGGGGGGAAAAAAGGGGGGAAAAGGGGGGAAAAGGAGAAAAAGGGGGAAAAAGAGAAAAAGGGAAAAAAAAAAAGAGGAGGGGAAAAAAAGGGGGGGGAAGGGGAGAAGAAAAAAAAAAATATTATATGTATATTATATATATATATATATATATTATATATATATATATATATATATATTATATTTATTTATTTATTATTTATTTATTTATATATTTATGAAATACTTTTGTATCATTAATCTTAATGCCCCTGAAGATAACCTGAACCGATCAATTCGATAGATGCATTTGAAGCCACGAATAACTGGTAAAACGCCGTCCGTGTTGATACTATGGTAGAAAAACACAATGCAAAAACTAGATTTATTGAAAATGGTACTAAAGTTTCGAAATCCACCTGGATTCCATCTTCAGCCATGTTAACAGTTTTGCCTGAATACCAAAGATAGGTAGTTGCTTAAGGATAATTTCTCCGTTTGCAGTTTTCAAAGGCAGATTGAAGACCAAGAAATATGGTTTGCATGCCTGGGTTTGTTAAGTACTCTGCAAAACAGTACTGGCTGCTACATCAAGGGAGAAATCCATACAATCTGGGGGATAACTTAGCATTTATGCTATACACATGTCTTTTTATAATTATTCTCTCAAGTATTTTGCGCAGACAGGTCAAGGAAATGGGCCTGCATTTGTCAGTTTTGGGTTAGGTATAGGAATGATTAAGCTTTTAGTCCAGGAGCTTGGGAGGATTCCTTGTGATAGGCTGAGTCTATACAGGTGTAAGAGTGCCTGGTACCTGAGCAGTGAGGCGAAAGACGCTCTAAGTAATGTCATCCTCGCCAGGGGCGGTTGCCGTACCTTTCAGAAGGGCATTACTCAATTCCCTCTCGGTTATTTCGGCAACGTCGGAGGAGGCAATAGCAGCACAGGCTACTGATATATTAAAATTTCTATCCATTTTCGACTTGTTGAATTGATCTTTAATCCCTTGTGGAAGCGAGTTCAACTGAAAATTTCCGGCCCAGCATATTAGCCTGTTCTTGTGGACTGTGAAACTGCGGTGGTGTGAAAGCTTTACCTGTAAGCCTATTATTTTTTCTCCATACGTCAACTACGGAAGTTTGTGTATTGATACTTTGCAAGAATTGTTCCATGTGTTAACTACGAATCTGAACTTTTAATTCTCTGAATTTCTCGTTGGCTTTAAGAAACCGTAGAAAATTATCTGACGTCATATTATCTTTATACCAGTTAGCAAGCTCCTGAACCCGTTTATGTTCCTTGACCAGAATTGGGTCACACATACACATACACACACACACACACACACACACACACACACACACACACACACACACACACACACACACACACACACACACACACACACACACACACACACACACACACACACACCTCGGTGCATGGGAAGCCTGGGGCCTCTTTTTCTTCGCGAGTTTACGTGAACACACCCATGTGTTATAGTAGATCCTGAGAGAAATTTTCAACAGTTAACCAATTTCATAGGTGAGTCGCTGTTTACAGTATAGTCTGTTCGTATTATAAAGTGGTCACTAACTAACTCTCGTATCAGTGAAGTACAGACATTGCCATGAATTAAATTTTTGCCAAATTCATAATCTAACCTGCCACCTCCCTAATGTGTCTCTACTTTTGCGTCATATATTGTCAATGAAATGCTTGAATTCTTACCATTACGTTGGAGGTTGCTTGTCTCCAAAAGTATGGATGCCTTGCAATGAAATCGCCCATGCATAACGTGCCTTTAGTGTGAAAATTGGGGAGAGAACTAGCCAGAAGTTTAGAGTATCTTGCATATACATTATACATTGAAAAATACCCAGAGGTAGTCTGAATTTTTATATGATGAAATAGAACATCAGTGTTCTCGGATTTTTTTACTGCGCGTGTGTGCGTGTGCGCGTGCGTGCGTGTGCGCGTGTGTGCGTGTGCGCGTGCGTGCGTGTGCGCGTGCGTGCGTGTGCGCGTGCGTGCGTGTGCGCGTGCGTGCGTGTGCGCGTGCGTGCGTGTGCGCGTGCGTGTGCGCGCGCGTATGTTAGCAGCCGGGCCAGCCGTAAATACACCGAGCCAGCCGTAATACACAGGGACACAAATTGGAGACTGTAACAAAGTTACTTCTAGATTCAGATTATATATATATATATATATATATATATATATATACATATATATATATATACATATATATATATATACATATATATATACATATATATATGCATATATATATACATATATATATACATATATATATATACATATATATATATACATATATATATATATACATATATATATATATATACATATATATATACATATATTCACAACCACACAAAAAAGATAACTGTTTGACATCTGTGGAAACAAGAATTAAATGTATACAAAATCTCAGAACATATTTATGATACTACTTACACAAGTCCACAGGTCGGAGTGAAGTGCCCGGTCGTCCTCGGGTCCTCACCGACCACGTCTAAGAAAGCTTCGAAGCAGGTGTCGGATTCGTGGTTCGGCGGAGGCAAGGAAATGGCTCACGCACTCCGACCACACACACGTACGCACACACAAACGGTGAAAATAACCTCAAGAAGAGGGAATCTACCACCGAAACCCTGTACATACATACATATACATATATATATAAACACACACACACACACACACACACACACACACACACACACACACACACACACACACACACACACACAACATATATATATATATATATATAATATATATATATATATATATATATATATATATATATATACATTATATAATATATATATATTATATATATAATATATATATATATATATATAGATATATAATATAATATATATATAATATATATATACATATATATAATATATATATATATATATATATATATATATATATATATATATATATATATATATATATATATATATATATATATATATATATATATAGATGCACATATATATGAATACACACACACACACACACACACACACACACACACACACACACACACACACACACACACACACACACACACACACACACACACACACACACACACATATATATATGCATATATATAGTATGTCATACAATCTGCAGCATCCTGTTTTATCGTTTCCACCTATCTATATATCTCTTTTCTCTCAATTTTTCAGGTTTCTTTCCACCTCTTCCCATCTTTGCCTGCGGCCGGTCATACGGGAGAATGTTTGCCAATCCGATTAGTCCTTCTCATGTTGTCCACGTGAAAAATTACAATATAGCTAAATATAAAAAGAGAATTAAAGTCTGCAAAAATAATACATAAAAAAATGGCCTTATTCAAGTCTTGACTTGTGGTCTAACAGTTTTTTCACATTCTTCAAGCAACAACTCATATTACAAAATCATTGATTTCTTATTAGTAGTGTCACACTAGCTGAAACAGTCCTTGCAAAAAGAATGAAAGTGATGAGACTGAAGATGATAACTACATTCATATAATGATACTTTTACTAATGACAATAATGATAACAGACGATAGTACTAACAGAACAACACCCATGGCAATAGCAATATGATACTAATAACGTTAATGATAAAGGTAACATGATAAGTACATTGCTATTTATAGTAATGGTCAGAACAATATTGATAACAATATTGATCCAAAAAAATATAACGCTGAAAGTGGTATGATGATAATCATGGCAATTATATTCATTATATTGTCCTTTGAAATGTCAGTAATAACCACGGGAATGCTACCGATGATAGATTTCAGCTCAAACAAGCACAGCAATACCCTTGTTGACGATGGGAATGATGATATGACAAGAACAATGATTTTTTATTGCAAATTCACCTTTAATATTTTGTTATGATTATTATTGATATCATCATATTTGTAATTGATATCATAATTATCATATAAGATTTATTGATATTAATATGTATGATTATGACAGATGTAATCATGGTGACATTCATAAAACTGTCATCATTAGAACAACGGCTTTATTTCCATTACAACTTGCCTTCTGTTATTACATTCTCCAATATCTGCTTCGGTGTCAGCGGTTCCGCCACAACCAGTGCTGCCGCCCGGCTGACTTTGCATTATTAAGT
The DNA here is from genome assembly GCF_015228065.2 of Penaeus monodon. Classification (NCBI taxonomy): domain Eukaryota; kingdom Metazoa; phylum Arthropoda; class Malacostraca; order Decapoda; family Penaeidae; genus Penaeus; species Penaeus monodon. The sequence goes on along the minus strand of NC_051386.1, from coordinate 25,793,997 downwards.
AGTCCTGCACTCCTATTGACAAGTCTCGTGAGTTCATTTGAAGAACAATTTAAGCAAAATATATGTATTTCCTTGTCTACTCCTCTAGGAAAGTTGTTCGATACAGAAATGAGTGAACCATAGGTATGTCAATTTTTTCCCCTCATTCGCAGCCACGATCAGTGTTGGCACGAGGTCATATGGGCAACTAGAACTTGGGATCGTAGCTATCTCTGCATCCGGGTATTTTCAATTACGGCACAATGAAAGAGGGGCAGCGCTCGGGTACTTTGGACAACTCTTTCGCCTGACTCAGCACTCTTCTAGTGTGTAGCCGACGTCCTTGAAGCACACAAACCCGCACACGACCCGTGAATAGTGTCCAGGTTATAGTCAAGACAATTTGTAACTTCACGTAATTTACATTCTTTTGCACACAACTACGTTTACTTTACATTCTAAACGCTAAGATATATTTTGTTATTTAGGAGATAAAATCACAAATCGCCAGAAAGCTTTCCTAATTCCTAAAACTGGAAAGTACAATACATCTTTTCTTTTTTTGGGCTCAGCACCGTATATATGAGTAATACCTGGCTTTTCATAAAGTAATATTAGTTGTACATATTTTGTTTTGAAAACCAGGAGGAGAAATTCGCTATTGCGCCACCAGCTACTGCCGTGTCCAGTTGTCCACGTAATGACGAATGTTTATTGATTATCTTGTACACAGTGGTCGAGGTGGAAGGTGAAGGGGCACTTCCAAGAACACTCTTGTCGGTAGTGCCCACGGGGCTTGGCCTTCCCATTCGGGGCAGATGGCTGTGATCTCAACAACCATATTGAGAATAAAATTACTTGCATACGCTGTGACGTATTGCACCGCACACATGAAGTTTACAGAACGAGTTTACACGCATGCCCGCACAACGCACGCGGACACAGTTACAATATACAAAGGAAAAGGAGATTTTAGACTAAATAATTCGTGTCACTAAAATGTTTGAGGCTACAGAAATAGACATAATGATAATCCCAATAATCAGGTAAAATTAATTCTTTAGGCGCTGAAAGCGAATCAACTTTGGACTGCTCTCAGTCTTCTGGTTTTCCAATGCGTAGGTGGCGGGCGTGGGTATGGGTTGCCGATGAGCGAGAATAGCGATCGGCTCAGAATAATCGCCCGAGGCAGTAAAAAATCTGTAGGTTGATTATTGTAAGTACGGATGGTAATTTATCAGAAAACAAGTGATGGTGATATGAAAAAGCTTTATGATTAGCGCATTGTGACTAGACAAACATAATAAACGGTTTTAAAAAGAAACTAAATAAAATGATTATGAAGATAGTAAATAAGCTGTAAATCTCTAATTGGAAGTGTCGCAGCGTTAAACTATCTAATACAACAAATTATATAGCAAGCGATATTAAGCACACTTGTACACGAATAAAAATGCTAACGAGTAATAAAAACCTGAGTTGCTAATATCAGTGCACACTTAGAAAAACGGAATTTACATTGTACATTTTAGGCAGAAATGAAAACAAAAGAGGAAAAACATTGCTGCGCCATCAAGTCATGAAAGTTCCCTTCCACCACATCGCATGCACTCACACTTTGCTGTTGGCAATACATTCTCTCTTTCCCACTTGCCATTTACCCTGCCTCGCCAGTGACAGCAGTTCCTTTTCCTTCTCTCTTCGTTCTAAAGTGCCTGGCAACTAGAAAAAAGGTTTACGGATTGAACTGCATTAATGACTAGTTTCCTCGTTTCCTCGTGCAGGTCACCTAGCCTTTTCTTTCGTTTTCAAGTGTTTTGTCAATCACGTTCAAAAAAATTACCAAGCCGCATGCATTTCAAATACTTAGGCTAGTTATATACATTTTGCATCTGTGTATATGATCATGTACAACAAACCTCTCCCCACAATGACTCCAGTGAATAAAGATTTTAGCAATATTAAAAAAAAAAAAAGATCCACAGTATAAGCATCGCACCCAAGGTCTGTGCAACACCTTCATAAGATGCCGCAAAAGGCATTATCTAGATATCACGCCCGTTTCAGGTGGCGCAGAGGCACCTGGGGAGACCACAAACTGCCAATAAAGCGAAACACCACCAGTAAATCTAGCAAAATGTGAGACTAAAGGAAGGCCTCAGTTTTAACGCGGGAAATTTTACACTCGTTTTTTTTTCTTGTGCATTTACGTCCGCATATGTGTATGTAGGAAAGTATATCTATATGACCATGCTTACGGAAGTAAATGCGCAAGATGTACATTTATTCAAGTAAACAAGAAATATATCATTACATTGGACAATACGAGGTTGCTGTGCGAGATCTTTAGATTTTCCTACCATTCATTTGCAGGCGGATGTTCATTGTGATTTTATGGGATGATTGTAATGATGATAATGAAAATTATAATAATTAGTCAGACTAATAATAAGAGGAATAGTGATGATGATGATGGTGGTGGTGGTGGTGGTTACGATAAACCTAGTAGTAATATGAATGTTAATGGTAATAGTAATAATATTGATGATAATGGTAATGATAATACTCATAATAATAATAAGGATAAGGATATTGATAAGTATAATAATGGGAATAACAATAATAATAATCATCATGATAATGATAATACTGTATAAGTATACTGTACAAGTTTGTAGTACGTATAAATTCTTATCCATCTTTACCAGGTATGCTGCGCGCTACTGTGATTTATCAGGATTTAGATTACAAAGGCTCTTAATGAGCGGGAGTTTCAGTGCATTCACGCAGGGGAAAAGGCTACCCAACTGGACATGAAGTAACACGTGGGTAAACCAGTTTTATAGTCAAACTGTCACAATGAAAATTGAGCAAACATTTATTTATATATATATATATATATATATATATATATATATATATATATGTATATATATATATATTGATAGATAAATAGATATAGACATAGACATATATATATATATATATATATATATATATATATATATATATATATATATATATATATATATATATGTATGTATGTGTGTATAATCTACATTCGGATTTGCATATAAAGCACCCCCCCCTTACCCCGCGCCATTATGGTAAGGAGGCACTCTGCATCGCTGGCGTATCATGTCCAAAGGACTTTCATCTCCTATACCCAGGCTTTCTCTGTAGATCTCTTTAAATATATATATATACATACATACATACATATATACATGTAAATATATATACATACATACATATATGTGTGTCTGTATATATATATGTATACATATACGTATATATGAATATATATGTGTATTTATGTACGTATATATACATATGTATATGTGTATTTATATACGTATATATATATATGTATGTAGGCCGTGGTGGTCGAGTGGTTGGAGCATCGGAAGCAAGACTGTCACGACGGCAATCTGTGTTCGAGTCACCGGCCGGCGCGTTGTTCCCTTGGGCAAGGAACTTCACCTCGATTGCCTGCCTAGCCACTGGGTGGGCAAGCCAGCCCAAGTCAGTGCTGGTCCCAAGCCCGGATGA
>NC_051386.1:25770466-25780466 GCF_015228065.2 Penaeus monodon | reverse complement strand
TGCTGAGCGCCGTGAGTGGGTGCATTGTCATGGTGGAAGAGAATGTGTTGATAGCTCTCCAAGGCGTTTTTCTAAGATTTTTTTGGACAGTTTTCTCAAAACGTATTAATAAGCAGATGTAACCGTTTTCTTGCTCTCAAGAAAGTCAACCAGTAAAATCCTCTCTGCATCCCAGAAGACAGTGGCCTTGACCTTTCCTCTTGAACGCTCAGATTTTGCCTTGACTGGTTCACTTCCACCCCTGGGCAGCCACTGCTTTGATTGAATTATGTCCCCAGGATCATATTGGTAGAGCCATGTTTCATCCCCTGTCACAATTCTCTGCAGAAAAGCTTCAGAGTCCTCATCCCAATACTTCAAAATTTCCATTGAAAGATCTACCCTTGTTTGCTGCTGATTTGGGCACAACAGCCTAGGGACCCATCGAGCGGAAAGCTTTCTTAAGAATTGTGTGTGCAGAACCCACAGAGATGTTGAGTGTGTCTGTTACTGATTCAGCGGTTGCCTATCCGTTTCAGTCATGTTGCGAACAGTATCAATGTTTTCCCCACAAACTGATGTTGATGGCCTGCCACTGCGAAGCTCATCTTCAATTTCGTTTCTTGTACTTCTGAACTGACTTATCCATTTGTAGGTTTTTGATTTCTTTGGGGCATTGTTACCGTGAACTTGTTCCAGAGTTTCACCATGAATTTAATGTTTGTCCTGGCTTTATGGCGAATTTTGGTAGATTTCATGTTGCTTGAATGTTGCTTGACTTCCAAATGACGCCGATGTGTTATTACCTGCATTTAATGATTCATGTATGATCACGTTATAACACGGTACACGAATATATATATATATATATATATATATATATATATATATATATATATATATATGTATATATATATATATATATATATATATATATATATATATAATAAATGTGTGTGTATGTGTGTGCACAAGTGCGAATGCACACACCCGTACCTCCTGCATGCATAAGTGAGCACGCACCCGGATTTGCATAATTTTAGGTAAATCAAACCTAGATACGGTAGTAGGTGAGTCTATCGTAGATACGATGGTGAGTCAAATGCATGATTTCAACATGACGCCAAGTAGTTGATGGCGCGAATAAAAAAAATAATAATAATAATAATAATAATAAAGAAATATATATATGTGTGTGTGTGTGTGTGTGTGTGGTGTGTGTGTGTGTGTGTGTGTGTGTGTGTGTGTGTGTGTGTTTTTTTTCCACTTACATACACTACATTTACGTACATGTGCATAAGAACGTGAGAAAGCGAGCGAGGGTCAAGGCCATGCATGTCGCAAACATGCGCTTGAAGATTGATTCGCTCGTATTAGTTCCGCTGCTATTCGTCCGCGGTACTATTTCGTTGTTTGTGTGTGGGTTGGCATGAAACATTGCTGTTTCACTGTTTTACTTGTTTATTTCTTTGTTTGGTGTTCATTGGCTCACAAAATATCGTTGGATAACTACGTATTTCCATATGAATATAAAAAATGCCTTAAACGAATTCAGCAGCAAATACACACACAAACAGTAACATATACAAGCGTCTTTCATAAATTATTCATGCTACCAAGAAAAATTTGTTACGTAACGATCGCCGGTATCACATCTACATTAGATTTAGAGTTATCTAATTATCTATAAGGGATAATGATAATGATAGCAGTAATGATGATTATAATAATGATGATGATTATAGTGGTGACAATAATCAAATAATAAGCAGCTGTGAAGTTGCCACTACTGCAAAGCGTGTGTTCTAAAATAAAGGTGCTATTCTGCAAGGTTCCGCTAGTTGCACTGCGCGCTTGGCCTGGAACTGGATGTGGTCAGTGTGAAGTGCTTTTAACAAGTTAGGAAATTTAAAAGCAGTTTTTGACTGTATCTGTATCATATGTGGGTTATACTATGTTTGTTTGCGCATGGCTTGAAAAGTGTTCGCACATCGATTTGTGCTTATGAAGATGCGTGTGCGCATTGAAATGTGTGTATATATTAAGTCAAGTTATCCCCATATCCAAGTGGACATAGAAGACATTCTAGGCTGCGGGTGGTGCAGTAGGGCGGACATGCCCCGAATTTGCCCCAGCATGCTTGTAGATTTTGTATATTTTCTGTTGGTTGATATTTAGCGAATGGTGTCTTAAGCACCTGCATATTTTAGATATTTTCAACGTCATTGTCAAAACATATCTCTAATTAGAAATGCATTGCTCCTACGCGCGCAGCCCCTTGGCCGAGTGATGCCCATCATCGTCGCCGTTGTAATTATGCGCCAGACACTGCTACGATTACTGAATTACAGACGCCGGGAAATGTCAAAGATAATGATGCAACACTGAAATTCTTCCTCCTCAACGTTACACCAAACACTAAACGATGGAAGAAATTTAGCTTATTATTCCTTCACCAGCCGGTGCCTCGCTCTCTCTTCTCCCTCCCTTTTCGTCTGCTTTCAGTTCCACTTCCTTTAGCGTCAGCCTCGCCACCAGAGGTTCGCTATTCAATTCCCATAAGAAAGATGTTATTGATTGCGACCGACATTTATCTATCTATCTATCTATCCATCTATCTACCATCAACTTATCTATGTATATATATACATATGTATACATATATGTATATATATGCATATATGTGTGTGTGCATGTATGTGTGTATATATACATATATATATATATATATATATATATATATATATATATATATATATATATATATATATATATATACTATATAATATATATATATATATATATATATATATATACATATATATATATATATATATATATATATATATATATGTGGTGTGTGTGTGTGTGTGTGTGTGTGTGTGTGTGTGTGTGTGTGTGTGTGTGTGTGTGTGTGTGTGTGTGTGTGTGTGTGTGTGTGTGTGTGTGTGTACATTTGTATATATACATACATATATGTATATGTATATATATAAATATATGTGTGCATATATATACATACACATACATTCACTCATATATACATACATATATGCATGCATACATACATGCATACATACATTCATTCATACATACATACATTCATTCATACATACATTCATACATACATACATTCATTCATACATACATACATACATACATACATACATACATACATACATACATACATATATACATACATACACATATACAATCCTATATACAACATACATACATAATTATATACAAACGGACATGTATACATACATACAAACATATATGCATACGTGTTTATGAATATGCATATATGCATGCATATTTACTTTTATCCGTACATGCATACCTACACCCTCAAATAACGACGAAGGCGGAGGTCTCCAGCACGCCCTTCGCTTTGCCTTACATCGGAAGGTGTCGCTTGCCCAGAGGTTCTTTGGCCGAATCGCCTTTTTCAGAAGTGAAATGCTATGAACAACACTACGGCAAGGCACTGTATCGAACCCTCGTCGGCTCTAGCTTCAGCCATGTAGTCAACATATGGTGCCACGTTGTACCTCTGGGAGGACCACCAGCGACGATCGGTCAAGGTCCGTCCAGTCGCTCTCTTCTTTTGGCATCGGGCCGTGCCAAGTCGAGCTTCGCCAGAGCAGAGGTTATCAGATTAGCAAAAGAGGACAGCGCGTTTGACGTGCTGTTAGTGAAGGAATCAGTGGAAGTTGTCTCAGTTGCTGCGTTCAGTGGCTGAGACAAATAAAAGTGATGAATGAAAAATGATGCTCGACATTAGTTTTCTTGGTTTGGTTCACAAAACTATTCAGAGAAAAAAAAATTCAGTCGAGGCCATAAACCAACAACAGGTGGCCTTCTCCTCCCGCACGCAACGTCGGCGGCCGCCCGCAGTATTGCCTCGGCTGCAACACCTCCGGCGGTCCTCGGCCTCAACCTCCCCGGTCTCTCCGCTTCTTGCTTTGCTTATTCGTCCCTTCCTAAAGTCGCCTTCTCTTTAGAGCTTTCTCTTCCCCTTTCAGCTTCTTTTTAACCACCTTCTCCTTTTCTTCACATTCCTCCCTGAACTTTTCCTGTTCTGTGCTTCCCTTCACGTCAGTGTCTGTACTGTATTACGTGCCACTGCTTGGTGGCTCGCGCCCCTCTCTTTGGATTGTTTTCGTTATGCATATCTTAGGGTCTGGCATCACGTAATGATGAAAGTGATGAAGAAGATGATAATGATAATAATAATGATAATAATTATGATAATGATTATTAGTATTGTTATTATTGCTATTTTTTATTAACATTATGATTATTATGATTTTATCATTATTTTATTATTTTTTTTATTATTATTATTATTATCATTATTATTATTATTATTATTATCATCATCATCATTATCATTATTCACGTTATCACCGATGCGGGGTACGACAAACCACCTGCCGCCATGTTGACTTCAACTGACTGGATCTTTATACTGGGGTGGCTGACTCATGATCCTTCCCCGGGGGAGTAGTTGATAGGTAATCATTTGGTAGTTCCCACGATAGACTCACCCACTACACACACTCGCATGCGGGCGGTTTGGTTTGACTTACTAATCTTAATCAAATCCTTACAAATCCACATCGCCCACGGGCGCGCTTAGATATGATGGTGACCAGAGAACCGCCAACAGTGATTACCTACTACTGCCCTGGGGAGGGATCACGGGTCAGCCGCCCCAGTATAAGGACCCAGTCAACTGCATCATGTCAACATGGCGCCAAGTAATTCGTCAAACCCCGCATCGGTGATGGCACGTAAAAAAAGAAAAAGAAATGTGTGTGTGTGTGTGTGTGTGTGTGTGTGTGTGTGTGTGTGTATAAATATATATATATATATATATATATATATATATATATCATAATTAAATATAATAATAATAATTATCATCATCATCATCATCATCATCATCATCATCATCATCATCATCATCATCATCATCATCATCATCATCATCATCATCATCATCATCATCATCATCATCATCATCATCATCATCATCATTAATATCATAATATTTACCGAAAAGGTTATATTTGAGTATAACGGTAATAGTAATGGTAATAATAACAGCAATGGAATAAGTGAAGACAACAGTGATAATATGAATAGTGAAAATGATAATGATGCTATAAACAATTGCAGTGGTGATAATAACGATAATAATTGCAAACATGGTAATGATGAAAGTAATAATGACAACAGTACTGATAATGATAGTAATGATAATGAAGTTAATAATGATGATAATGAGGATAAATTTATGCTGCTGCTGCTGATGATGATGATGATAATGATCGTGATAATGACTCAAAGGAATTCACCCATAACCATTCCCACAGTCGTCAGTCACGCATACCTGGCACGCCGAGGAACGGGATGTGCTAGCCAGTGTGCAGCCTCCGCCTCGGCTGAAACATCAGGCACGCGGCCCCTGCGAGGACTCCCGCCGCTAGGCCGGCGACTCAGACCTCATTTGGCCGGATTCTGAATTAATAAATGGCTAAGCAGAGGGATAATTAAGAGATCCTTAAATCATTCACACTGCTGATGTTTGTGGATTTTTGCTCCTCGATTCGCCTGCCTGATCGGGCTCGTTATTAGTAAATTCCTTCGTATTTTTATATTTTTTTCCATTGGCGAAAGTATGATCAGAATAGTATTTTCTTTCTGAAATATCTAATATTCCGTAGAATGCCTCACCTGCTCAGGTCACGACCAAGATTTGCAATATACTAGTTCTGACGTAACTATTGGGTAGCTGTATTAGCATTATCATTTTGGAATCATTATGATTATTTTTGTAATAGCATTAGTCCCTATTGCTACTAGTACAGCAGGATGTTGTCATTTCTTCCAAGTTCTTATTAGCAGCTTCATGGTAAAGTTTTATCATAATAACGAATTTGGTAAATATAAAAAGCAATCACGAGGTCACGCTGAGAGAAGCGGATTCAGCCATCACAAGGAAGAAACAATGAATCTTACGGAGGCGCCTTTGGTAAGTTTAGTAGATAACGACAGGATCACCTGACGGAGCCCCTCCCTTCGCATTGAGGGGGGGGGGGCAGAGAAAGGGGGAAGCGATGGCTCAACAAGGATTCCCTCTACTCCAATACCAAAGGTGCTCTCGGATTCATTTGGAGCAAGCATCATTCTTCCATCTTTCATTTGTCTTTGACAGACAGACAGACAGACAGGTGAAGTATGTGAGAGTGAGAGTAAGTGAGAGTGAGGGTAAATGAGAGTGAAAGTAGATGAGAATGAGAGTAAATGTGAGTGAGAGTAAATGAAAGTGAGAGAGAGTGTAAGTGAGAGTGAGAGTAAGTAGAGAGGAGAGAGAGAGAGAGAGAGAGAGAGAGAGAGAGAGAGAGAGAGAGAGAGAGAAGAGGTAGTGAGAGAGAGAGAGAGGAGAGAGAGAGAGAGAGAGAGAGAGAGAGAGAGAGAGAGAGAGAGAGAGAGAGAGAGAGAGAGAGAGAGAGAGAGAGACTTCCCTCTCACTCTGAGCGCGGTGGCCCAAAGCAACGCCAGTTTTTTAATGGCATTAAGCTTGCATCAGCGAGATGGCAGATGCTTTTCCTGGGGCATTTTGGGCCAGCCAGGGCAGTAGTATCTTTGGCCGCAGGTCTAATGAGCCTAAATTGTTGCATGGCCAGCGTGCCTCGGGTGGCTAAGCGGGAGGTCGCGAGGCCGGCCACCGCGACCTCCTTTAGTGTTGGTGGCAGGGAAGAGTTATCGAGCGGCCGCTGTTGACGTCTCTGTTGAACAACTGAATTATACAATTATCCTTCCCGCCCGTCCAAATGCACACACACACACACACACATGTATGTATGTATGTACGTATATGTGTGTGTATGTATATATATATATATATATATATATATATATATATATATATATATATATATATATAAACCAGGACGCACGCACGCACGCACGTACACACGCACACACACACGCACGCACACACGCACGCACGCACACACGCAAGCACACACATATATATATATATATATATATATATATATATATATATATATATATATATATATATGTGTGTGTGTGTGTGTGTGTGTGTGTGTGTGTGTGTGTGTGTGTGTGTGTGTGTGTGTGTGTGCACTTTCTTTCTTTCTCTCTCTCTCTCTCTCTCTCTCTCTCTCTCTCTCTCTCTCTCTCTCTCTCTCTCTCTCTCTCTCTCTCTCTCTCTCTCTCTCTCTCTTTAATATTCTGACTTCCACTGGAATTGCCTTTCTTTCTTTTTTATTCCACTGGTACTGGTCGGTTCGCCTCACCTTCGTAGTACCTGTTTCTACAACAATGTCCCGCTGCCTTCCGCATTTACCGCAGTTAAGACGTCCTGTTTTTTTTTTCATCTTCTTCTTCTTTATTTATTTATTTATTTATATTTTTTTCTGTCTGTCTTTCTTTTTTCTTTCTTTTTTCTTAATCTTTCTTTCTTTCTTTTTTTTCTTTTCTTTCTTTCTTTCTTTTTTACTTTTTCTTTCTTTCTTTCTTTCTTTCTCTATAGTAACTCTTTGATAGCGCAAGCTTTTTATTTATTATTATTGTTTTTACTTTTTCCTTTTTTTCTTTTTTTTTCTCTCTCTCTCATGTCCTTGTCCCGTCGGCACTCTACTAACGCTGGTGATGCGCGGGCGAAGTTACAAACTGGATCGTTTTTCGGCACCACGAGTACAGATACTACGGAGAACAATCGAATATCTTGTAAACTAAAGTGCTTTGCAATGTGATTAAATTTCATTATATTTGGATCTTAAACGAATTATCTTGGCGCCGTTGAAAAGTAAAATCTAGTGAAATTTGTTTCAATTGTCTTCTTGAGTACAGGAAAACTTGCCTTTGTAGTACCTACAGAAGTCATTTAGTTTTAGATGTATGGAAGGACCGCATGCTACGTGACTGTACAGTGTGGCATGTGGGTCCGGTGACCTCACTTCGCTCCCCCCTTGCCCCCTCCAGCTGCTTATCACTACTTATACCGAGGATTCCAAGGTCACCTATCACAGCACATGCCACTAGAAAATGGAACGCCACAGGGTGGGGTTCTCAGTCCAGCCCTTTTTAACACACTAATGTCCTGTATCCTCAACATAAACCTCCCAGTGGGGTGCAAGATCATCTCCTATGCAGACGATCTTGCTATCATCTCCACTGGAGCACACTGCCTAAACAAAGCCCAGCGTTGTCTGGACTTGGTATCCGAGGAGTGTTGCAGGACAGGACTAAAGATCTCTGCAGCCAAATCCAAAGCCATGGCTTTGAGACAGAGAGTTCCAGGCACAAGTCTGAAAATCCAGGGAATGGACTTGGAGTGGGTTCAGGAATACCTGTACCTTGGGGTAAGGATAGACCGGACCCTCTCCTTCCGCCAGGAGGTCCAGTACCTGCTTGACCGAACAAAGGCAAGACTGTCTGTCATGAGAGCAATGAGTGGAAGACGCATAGGGGCCAGACACAGAGTACTAAGATCATTCTATACATGCTGTCAGGCCATTGTGGGACTATGCCTCCCTCGCTCTGATTGGCATCAAGAGAAAATATAAAGACCGATTGGAGACAGTCCAAAACGAAGCCGCCAGGGTCATTCTGGGTGCCCCAAGGTGGGCGAAGGTCCTCAACCTCCTAGTGGAGACAAACCTTCTCCCCTTGGCCTCACGAATTGATCTAACGGCAGCACAATTCTTATAAAAGGTCATCCAGGCCCCCAGGAACACAAGCCTAAGACACAAAATAGTCAGACGCCTAGAACAAGATAATGAGCTGTTTGCAAACAACTCCTGGCTGTCTCACACAGCCAGGGTGCTAATACGCCATCAGCTCAAAGAACCACTACTGGCCAAGGGCATGGACTCCCACACCCTGACTTTGTCGAAGCTCCGCCGTGGGCACAAAACCTCGATAGAGTTCTCGGTCATGAGACTGGCAAGCAAAAAGAGTGAATATTGTACGCCTAGCCTAAAGGCAGAAACCCAGAGGGTCATTGCAACCATCACCCCTCCGGGGAGCCGAAACTATTACACAGACGGATCGGTCGATCCCTGACCCACACTGCAGGCGCCGGCTTTGCAGCAAGGGATGCCACAATATCCATGAGGGTAACAGACAACGCCTCCTCGCTACAGGCAGAGGCAGTTGCTATCAGGGGGAGCACGAGACACGCGTCCATGAGGAAAGGACACGTGGTCATACACACAGACTCCAAAGGAGCCATCGACTGTCTTCAGCAGCGCTCACCCACTGACAACATCTACCTCCTGACAACCATCCGCACAATAGCACAAAGGATGCTTGCTCAGGGTAGAAGAATTATCATAAACTGGGTTCCCAGCCATATAGGGATCAGAGGCAATGAGCTTGCTGACAGATTAGCCGAAATCGGCCGGGGTATGCCCCCAAATCCCATGATAATACATCAGAGCCGAAATTACTTAGGAGGAAGTGTACGGTGGCGGCCAACTCCTTCCGCCTGCAGCTTCACAGAGAGGAAACGAGACATTCCCCCTCGGCCAGCTGGTACTCAGATGCCACAGGCTATGAACCACTGGCACTCTCTGAAATAAACAACAGAGGTACCGAAGTCATTCTGCACAGAATGCGCCTAGGTTACCACTGTGCATGGCAGATTATACAAACCATAGAACGTGAAGAGAGGTGTTGCATGCATTGCGGCGAGCCGAACGCCACACTGATACACTACTTGGAGAATTGCGTGCACACGCAATTCCTAAGACAAACCCCACAGAACACAGCCGTCGTGCTGGTAAAGAGATTATGCGAGATGCTTACACCATGGCTACAGGAGCGCCTGCTGGCAATCCCACCGCCACGGTAAGCACCGAGTGTCAGACCAACAAATGAGACAGCCATAAAAAGCTGACACAGGCCGGGCCATAGGTGAAAGGCCCGGGCGAAGCCAGAACTTCGCAAATCTCAAGCAAGCAAGTAGGCCGGGCCA
>NC_051386.1:25762966-25765466 GCF_015228065.2 Penaeus monodon | reverse complement strand
CATAACAGCATCCAGTATAACCCGTGCCACGACAGCAGCAAAGCAGCAAAAAAATCGCCGACGGCCTCTACTATTTTCACGCCAGGTTCAGCCATGATGCGAGGAACTGCAAACCAGGTTGCTCCTGGCCAAAAAAACATGTAAGGCGGCAGCCGCCTATCGCGGCGGCCCCCAGCTGCACCAATACCTTTTTCCTGCATGACCCCATAACGGGTGTCTGACACTGCACTGCCCGCTCCCTCCTGCCAACAACAGCCCATCATCAGACTCGCCACAGCCAATGGCACACCAATCCCCACATACAGCCGCCAACATAACATCTGCATCGGAAGCCGTATGTATGGATGGAGCTTTGTGGTGGCCCAGAAGACATCCCCAAAACCGTCGTCACCACACCCTATGGTACTTTCACTTTCAAATGCAGCTGTTTTTGTCTCAGAAAAACCAGAGCCACCTTTCAGCAGAATCATGGGTGATTTATCCTTCTTCATCTGCTACATCGACAACATCCTCATCTCCTCCTCCAAACAGGAACACCTGCGACACATCTCTACAGTTTTAGACCACCTGCAGCATAGCGGCCTGGTAGTGCAATACAAGTGTGTTTTTGGCTTCAGAGAGATGGACTTCCTGGGGCACTGCCTCACTCCCACAGGTGTCTTCCCCCTCCCAGTCAAGCAATTCACCATGCCCTCCTCGGTCAAGACCCTCCAAGAGTTTGTGGGAATGGTGAACTACTATCACCACTTCCTGCCCGGCATCACACCCATCATGGAACCCTTGTACACTGCACTTACAGTTGAAACCTGACGTGGGGCCCCCCTCAAGCAGATGCATTTCTTAAGGCCAAGGAAGCTCTTGCCGCATCAGCCCTCCTCATTTTTCCCACCCCAGGGAAGCCCCTTCTCCTCACCACAGACGCCTGCAACATCGCTATTGGAGCTGTCCTCGAGCAAGGTGGTCGAAAGACTGCCCCGCCCTTTGGGTTTCTTCAGCCGCAAGCTACTGAAGGCTGAAAAGAACTACTCAACCTTCGATAGAGAGCTCCTTGCCATTCACCAAGCTGTCCGTCATTTCCACCATTTTCTTGAGGGCAACACCTTCACGATTCAGACAAATCACATGCCCCTGGTTTACGCCTTCACAAGGCAAACCGATGCATGGTCCCTCCGCCAGTGCCATCATCTCTCCGCCATCGCCGAGTTCAACTGCTCCATTCAACACCAGCCAGGCAAGAAGAATCCTGTAGCCAGCGCCCTCTCCAGAGTTTCCATCGACACAGTTCATTTAGGGCTTGACTACAAGCAACTCGCTAAAGAACAGCAACAGGACCATGAGACGTCAGCCTGCCATACATCCATTACTTCCCTCAAGTGGAAGGACGTCCCTGTGGACGAAATAGGTACCACAATCCTCTGTGACAATAGCACCGGTCGACTGCACCCGTGGATTCCAGCCCCCCTCTGTTGTCACATTTTCAGCCTCATCCACGGCCTGTCCCATCCCTCTCGGCACATCTAAAGAGACGCAAAGGACTGGGTTCGATCCTGCACCGCCTGTCAAACCTCCAAAATTCAGTGACACACCAAAACGGGTCCTGGATCCTTCCACCAGCCGCAGAGGCGTTATGCACACATCCACATCGAGTTAGTGGGTCTCCTACCACCATCAGAAGGACACCACTACCTATTCACTGTAGTGGACCGTTCAACTAGATGGCCTGAAGCTATTTCTATGTCCAATGCCAGTTCCGACTCCTGTGCTGCTGCTCTGCTCTCCGGGTAGACTTCGAGATTCGGCATCCATGCCCAAATGACGTCCGACCGAGGCACCTCTTTCACTTCGCAGCTCTGGATGTCCCTGGGGCACCTCCATCCATCACACCAAGGCCTACAACCCGGAAGCTAACGGCATGGTGGAGTGTTTCTACAGAACCCTGAAAGCTGCCCTGTTGTCTCGATGTAGCAACTCAATGTGGTTTTTGAAACTTCCTTCGGCCCTTCTCGGCCTTCGAACGACTCCAAAGTAAGGGCTTGATGTCTCCCCAGCAGAGATGGGTTTCGGCGACCTCCTCGTGGACCCCGGTGAATTCTGCTCCAATGCTCCATTCAGCAATGACATCACCAGACTACGATGCACCATCAGCAAGTCTGCAAACAGACCTTGTGCCACCTGAACACCGTTATGTCCCCCAAGATCTGCGTACGACGAAATGTTTTCCTTCACACCGACACCTACACGCCTCCCCTCACCCCTTCCTACTCTGACCCATATGAAGTCATTGAGAGGAAGATTAAAGGCGCCAAAGATTGGACCTCAATAGATCGCCTAAAGCCAGCGTATCTTCAGGAAGACAACACCCCTCCAGTACGGTTCACCAAGGCGGGCCGCCCCCTCTCACATGCCATGGGGCATCTTCGTTGACGGGGTTGGCTTGGTTGCTAGTTTGCTCGACCCGCAGAAACAAGCGATGATCACGCGAGTGGGTGGCCGCTCGCTA
>NC_051386.1:25740466-25742966 GCF_015228065.2 Penaeus monodon | reverse complement strand
ACGCCTATTTCCTGAGCCCTGGGAGCAAGTAAGGGCTCCCTTCTGCGGAAACCGGAATTTCTGGGTTTGGGGGTTTTCCCCCTTCGCCAAGAGTCATGGTTTTTTCCCCCCCCCAGCGGACACCGGTTCTTTCGTACAAAAACAGGTGGCCTGGTCTTTAAGGACAATGATTATGCCCTTATCTCTTTCCACCCAGAAGGTCCTGAGGACTTTTAGTTGCGACCCTCCACTGCCCTTAGGCCTCGGGGGCCTCGCGCAACGCGGCAAGGCGGTTGCCTCTGCGGGTCCCATGCCTCGGTGGCTACCGTTGGCTAGCCTGTCATTGACAGTTTGTGTCGATATATTGCACGAGTTATTACAGATGGAAAATCAATGACATATATCGACAGTCACTGAAAGGTTAAAGTTCGCTGTTCATAAATAGGGATACAAAGCATATGAAAGAATATCAGTTTTGGTCTATGTTTCACCACCACACACACACACACACACACACACACACACACACCACAACCACACACCCCAACCCACCAAACAAAACACACCAACAACACAACCAACACACACACGAAACACAACCCCAAACCAAAACCACACACCTACACGCACCCACACACCCCTAACACCACACACACACAACACACACACACACACCACCCCACACACAAACACACACAACACACACACACACATACACACACATACACATGAGTGTGTTGGTGGTGTGTGTGTTGTTGGTGTGTGTGGTGTGTGTGTGTTGTGTGTGTTGTGTGTGTGTGTGTGTGTATTTTTGGTATGTATGTAGCATGTATTTATATATATGTTTTACACACATACATAAAAATTTTGTTGTGTATATTATATATAATATATAATATATATATATATATTATATATATGTGGTGGTGTGTGTGTGTGTGGTGTGTGTGGTATTTATGTGTGTGTGTTTGTGGTTGTGGGGGTAGGGGTTTTTGTGTGTGTGTGTGTGTGTTGGGTGTGTTGTTGTGTTTTTTTGTGTGTGTGGTGGTGGTGGTGTGTGTGTTTATTTCACACACACACTAAACACACACACACACACAAAAATTTTTTTTTTTTTTTTTTTTTTAAATAATTTTTTATTTTATTTTTTATTTTTTAAATTTTTTATTTTTTATTTATTTATTTTTTATTTATTTATCATTTTTATCTATTTTTTTATTTTTTATCTATATCTATGTATTATAGAATTTGATGCATTATCATGTTGTATGTATTTGTAGTAGTATGTATGAAATGTGGATGCAGTCCATCTGTTTCCAAATATCTCCGTCTATGCGTATACGCAGTCACATATCTGTATCTACGTATGTTGTGCAAATCGGTCTTTCTAGACAACTAACGATTTCCGGTGCTTTGTGTTGGTGATTCAGCCAGAAGACTGCGAAGTGATGGCGAACGTGTGCTGGAGCTGGCTTTTGGTCGCATGGCAAGTTGAAAATGCTTGAAACACTGGCGTGGAGAAGCAAACCCAGAGACAAAAGAAAAGGAAGTTGTTAGGCAAGAAAAATCTCAGTGATAAGGACAAAACGTAACTTCTAGGCTGATTTAGGATCCCCTGACACACAGACTTCAAGTGGCTGAGTAAGAGTGAAGGAATGGAAAGGGAGACTAACGAATATCAATAATCAATGCAGGACCATGGGTGCATTGAGGCTCGGCGCGTGATGGAATGCCAAAGAATACTGCAAAGGGTAAGAACGTTTTTCTGATGCAAATTCTTGTAAAAATATTGATGCATCTGATGTGTGAGTAAACGAGGCATAAAGACCGGCTTAATTGTTGTTGGATTAACTTTTAATATGAAGTTCGGTAACAAATTTAAACTTTGGGGGTAAGGGCAGACTGCCCTACCCCCGGGTTTCTCCCATCCGGATTTGAAAATAGATAAGTAATCAGTAAGGTTATACATTGCATTCTTACGGGTACCGAGTGCTGTCGTATAGTTACAGAACTTATGTTCAGGGAGCAAAATCTCATTTACAAAGCCGGGGGTCTGGCCTCATGAGCGCCAACAATTAATTCATTATAAAGGAATTAATTTTTAACATGACAAAGTTACCTCACAGAGGTTCTGTGGCCTCGGCACTTCCATGACTGCCAATAAACAGTAAACATAGCGAGAGGGGAGAGGGAGGGGCAAAGGGGGCAACGAGTTGCGTGTCACGGGAGCTGTAGTGCCGGGCTCTCCTTCTCATATCTTTTATTCACCTGTTGGTGACAGGGGAAAGGTTGTGTTGGTATGCTATCGGAATACTGTCGTAAAGCTTTTTTCGGCCATATTCATTGTTCAAGCTTTCTTGTGAGGCAGGAAGGTAATTGACTGCCCCCCCCCCCCTCCCTCCTTTCTTTCCTCTCCCCTCACTTTGCCAGTCAATTACTTCCGTTATAGGCTCACGGAAAATGGCTGCAATGATCAATTATCGGTGTTTAGTAAAGCAGATAATGAAATCTTAATGTAATG
>NC_051386.1:25717966-25727966 GCF_015228065.2 Penaeus monodon | reverse complement strand
AGGGACTTCGCAAACGCAGTGCCCTTGCTGAAACGGGATAAATGATTAATACTCACACCAGATTCGTGCGTTGAGAGCGTTTACACTGCGTTCCTCTAGCTGGTGCGTGATTACCAAACCACTTAAAACACGTGGATACGTGAAACTTCTGTGACAGCATAAACTAAATGTAGGCCTACGTATGATTTGCCTGGCCTAAACTTGTGATGCAAGTCGCGCATGTGTACGTTCAACTCATGTGTGCCAAGTCTTATCAATTAGTATTTTGCAAAGCACGATCTTTACATATATGTCATGTACAATTGATGCATATAGGCCAAATCCCAGCTACCCTGACCAAATAAGGGCCTATACACACTAGTCCGTTTTAAGGTTGCTTTTCACATCTATACGCGAATTGCTTGGTCTCGAGATAGCGATGTAAACTAACACAGACAATGGAGACTTATAGTACAATTTGGATCCTATCACAGACAGTCAGTTTCAAGTTCTGTGGGATTTTACCAGATCATCAAAATATATGTAGCCACAAAGTAATCCTTTTCAAACTCGATAATAAATAAATCTTTCCCTAAGTTTACGTTTATGAAAATTCATGCAATTACTTTTATATTATTGTCAGCGGCACGATCAGTATGGGTGGGTACACCTACTACTGGTTGGGCCGAAGCGATGGACATCACCTCCAGGGAGTAACCATAGCTATCTCCAGCCGACTCCAACCGTCGGTAGTTAAGGTAACACCGGTTGACGAGCGTATTATGGCATTGAGACTGACGCATGCTTTTAGCTTCATGTCTCTTATTGCTGTGTACACTCCTACTGATGTTTGCAAACTCGATGTGAAAGAGGTGTTCTACAACAAACTCACATCCGTGGCAGACAATTGACCTGATGAGATATTCGCATTGTTCTGGGTGACTTCAATGCGGTAGCCGGCTGTGATCGAGGTGGGTACAAGATGTCTGATCCCAGCAGTAAGAACAACCTCCTCCGGGACTTTGCTAGGTCCCAGAGAATGAGGATCTCTGGCTCCCGGTATCAGTGCTCCAACCCACATAGCTGGACATGGTATAGCAATGCAGGTACAGTGGCCAAGGAAATCGACCACATACTTGTTAGCATGCGATGGAGGATCCTCCAGAACTGTAGAGTTTACCGGAGTGCTGAGTTCTGTGGCACTGACCATGGGGCTGGTTGTAGCTACCCTATGGGTCCATTTCAAAACTCCCTGTCCCTCCAGTGACCATTCTAGGGTGTTTCTCTTGGACTGAGGGAGGAGGAGTGCGCCCGTGGGTTCACCATGGCAGTTTCTGATCGATTCACAGAACTTGATAACCTGACAGACCCAGTTGAATTCTTCAAGCGTGAAACACTCGAAGCAGTGCAGGAGTCCATTGGCGTATGTCCGAGGGCAAGGCAGAATTCAATCTCCCTGGAGATACTGGAGGTCACATAAGCATGTCGCATGGCTTGGCTGAATAGCAATCAGGTCTTGCATCACTCTTTGGTATGTAGGGCTAGGACACTGCTGA
Source organism: Penaeus monodon (assembly GCF_015228065.2). Lineage (NCBI taxonomy): Eukaryota > Metazoa > Arthropoda > Malacostraca > Decapoda > Penaeidae > Penaeus > Penaeus monodon. Next base: position 25,726,431 of record NC_051386.1, on the reverse strand, counting down.
GAAGGGACAAGGAACAGTTCATCAAGAATCTTGCTGAGGAGGTTGAAGGCCATTTCTTGGTAAATGACCTTTGCCCTGCTTACCAAGCCATGAGAAAGTTGAACTCTAACCCCTCACAGATGACTGTAGTCCACTCAGTGGATGGACAGATCATCTCAGATCATGTTGGGCTGAGTATTTTGAGCAGTTGTGCCAGGGAGACCCTCCAACAGTTCGCTTGGATGCAAGTGGTATCACAATACCTGTGCTGGACCTCCTACCCTAACAGAGGTTAGGATGGCAATTTCCAAGCTGAAGTGTGGGAAAGTTACAGGCATATGTGATATCCCTGCTGAACTTCTAAGGCTGGAGGTGAACCTATGGCTTGGGGCTTGCATGCAGTCTTGACTGCCATCTGGCAGTCTGGTACCTTTCCCCCTGACCTGTTGAGGGATGTGGCCATCTCTCTCTGGAAGGGGAAAGGGGATCGTTGGGACTATAGCAACTACCATGGCATTACACTGCTCAGCATACCAGGCAAAGTTCTTGCCCACCTTCTGAAATAGATCCGTGACCACCTACTAAGGCACCAGAGACTCGAGCAGTCTGGATTCACTCCTGGCAAGTCCACAATAGACCATAACTTAGTGCTTCAAGTAATTGTTGTGGGTTGCTTGTAGTCTACATTGACCTCAAGAAGATGTTTGACTTGGTGCATCGAGAATTGCTATGGGAGATCATTGGCCTAATAGCACGCCTATATATCAAAGTGGTGTAAAGTGTGGAGGGGGCCTGTCAAACTTCTTCCCAGTTAATTCAGGGGTGAGGCAAGGCTGTGTCCTTGCACCAACACTTTTCAACACCTGCATGGACTGGATAATGGGCAGAGCTACTACCCACAGTCAAGGTGAAGTAACACTGAGCAATATCAAGGTCTCAGACCTTGACTTTGCTGATGATTTTGCTATCCTATCTGAGTCCCTGGAGTCACTGGTAGCAGCTCTTCAGGACTTCAGGACTTTGTTAGGGGAACCCATTCAATCAATCCATGCTTGTGGTGAGGACGTTGAAGTCACAGAGAGCTTTGCATACCTTGATAGCATAGTCCATATCTCTTAGTTGCCAGACCAAGAAGTCAGTAGACGATTTGGTTTGGCAACAAAAGCCATGAACTCGATCAACAAGAGCATTTAGAGATGTCGGTACCTATGCAGGATCAAGCTAGGCCTTGATACATCCAGTTTTACTATATGGAATCGAAACCTGGAGACTATCTAGTGCGTTGGAGTCTCGTCTTGATGCCTTTTGTAACAAGTCTCTTTGCCAGATCATGAGGTACAGTTTGCAGGACCATGTGTCCAACCGACGGATGCACTGTGAGACTGGCATGGGACCTGTTACTTGCATAATCCGGTATCGCCAACTCAGGTTATATGGGCACCAAGCTCGCTTCCCTTTGGATGACCCTGACCATCAGGTTGTCTCTTTGTGAGACAATCCTGGGTGGGACGGCCCAGGAGGTAATGCCTTGGGCAGTTCGATGAGACCTGTCCCGAGGAATTAGTGATCGGCCGAGGGCCTGCCTGGAGACTCACCAGGAGGCACCCTCATGGCTGGAAGCAAAGGGTAGATGCGGCCATGCGCCCCCTTCGGCATCCCTTGATGATGACGATGGTGAAACTTTGTATATTGCTTTTCTTATGCTGTTAAGCATAATTTAAGTTTTAAGGCATGCTTTCCAACTTATACTATTGATTGGTCTTTGGCGGCCGTATATCAAATGGCAAGTAAAATATACCCGTAAAACAAGCTGGTGTTAGTCAACGAAGGGAGCATTACAATACTATGTATGTACTTTGACAAATTATATTATGTGGACTTCCTTAGCATTTCATTCTCAAACAGCAGCTTGTCGGTACTCCAACAAAAACCAATGACTTTCCTCTCCCTTTGATGTCGAGCACATTTATTTGTTTAAATGATTTACTATCCTCTCACTGATGATTCATTGTCAAAGACAATGCCACAGATAATGCCACTAAGTCTAAGTGAAAATCCAAGTTGCCAACTGCCGACCCTAAGATTTTTTGCTTCCCTTTTTCTTGGGTTGTTTTCCAAATAGAAAATTACCATTGCATTTCTCAAATATATTCACAGAAAATATACATAAAAAGCACTTACAGTAGAAAATTGCATACTGACTGGGGCAAAAAGGGGGCAGAGCTAGTGACATCTAGCCAATCAGGGTATAGTATAAGTTATCAGATATAGCTAGATCCATAATTATTTATATAATCTACTCAATATTATTATAATTACCTTATGTAAACCAAAATTTCGTTCTCATTTTTGATGACAAAGTGTTTCATACCATGAACAGCCATCAGAATTCTCTAGGGAAAAAGTTAATTTTATGAGCTAAAAGGAAGTGGAGCTCCCTCTCGTGTATGTACCTTGATCAAAGATGTAATCTCTTGGTCTGCTGGCCTTAGTTGACGCGTCGAGAGGCTCGGAGGCCATAGCTTAACGTATGGCACAGGAGGGTTAAGTTGCAGGAATAGTCACATTATGCAGATTATTGCTATGAAATTCTAACTGATATGTGGATGAAATAATGTCGAGATGCAAGGAACAGAAAATCTAAACTTGTGGATCCCGATGAACAACCGAAATAATACATTTGTTTTTTTTAGTTTCCATCGTGCTTGGATTATGAAGTACAAGGAAGAATTAATAAAGAATGAGCCTTCATAAGAAATGTTTCATGGTCCTTCCTTATTTCTAAATTATTTCCAGTGTAGGTTAGATAATAGGATACAATACACTGAATATGCTTTTTACAATATTCTCTTATCAAACGTTATGAAGCGTCTTAAACTTTCTGTTGGTATCAATAACTTGTTACTTGTGCTGTACAGTTTAATCAAGCATAATAATCACATGCATACATAATATGGCAGATAACTTATAACAACACAGTAACTTAAAAGATTCATGTCCTTGTTCTCCAGCAATCCCAGACTCTCTTCATCAACATTGGACATTACTTTACAGCAGTGATTCTTAACCTTTTTACCACCACGCTTCCTAAAGAATAGAAGTACCACGCTTCCTATGAATAGAATTACCTCACAGATTTTAAAGAAAATCATGAATATGCTCTTAGCCTTTTTTATTGGTTATGAATTAGTCACATAACTGTTAATCCTCTCATTATTTGACCATGCTCTGGTCAAAAGAATAAAAATAATGATAATTAGAGAAATTCCTGCTTCCCCCCCCCCCTTTGGATATTGTTGACATGAAGTGAACGGCTTCGCGAAACCTCTCATCGTTCACTCCAGGAGGTATAAACCATGCCAAATATCTCTCCTCCTCCACCCCTCCCACAGGCCTGGAATAGTACCTTATGGTTCGAGAACAAAAAGAACTCGAGGTGGCAACACTCCTGTATGAGCCGCGGCGTGGCCAAGTTTTGCCCTCCCCACGCGTGGAAAACCATGAGGGGGGGACTATTTCATAATCAAGAGTTCCCTTGCATCTCGGGACAAGATGCAGGACCTGGACTTCGGTCGCTGGCACTTCGCCGAAGCCCAGGGCAGGACCATTTGTCCCGCGAGTGAGGAGGATGCCCGCACATGGTGTTGCCACAAACGGCTACCGTTTTATATATTTGTATCTTTCTTTTAAATAAATATATGCATTTGAATTTCGGCACCAGTCACTCTTAAACAATAACAGTGTCATTGGGTCGAATCCTTTTTATTCTTGTATTTTAAGTATTTATCATATTAAGTTATATCTTTTAAGTCTCCACTATTTTATTCCTTTTAATTCAAAGTTTTAATAATTTATTTTTACTTTTCTTTTATCAAGTTTTTTGGATTTTATTAATTTTCCCGATGGTTCTTTTAACAAGTTCATTTATTTATTTTATTTTACGTCAGTAACTTTTTAGTACTTTTATTATATGAATATTACGATTCTGTATTTTAGACATTATTTTAACGAGTTTTAATTATTTTGAATTCTAAGAAAGAACCACCCTTTACAAAAGTCTCCCGCGTAAGAGCTACCGTGGGGAGGCCTAAAACAAGAGCCGGGGATGCGAGAATTGGCCCTTGTCCTGTTGCGCGGCCCAAGGGACCCCGGAATGGGTGGTTGTGGAGAAAGTTTTAATGTAGGAAGTGGGAGATATTTGCGAGGTATTTATTCGGAAGTGACAAATGATTCGGTGCCTTATTATTTATTTATTATTTTAGTGTTTTACTTGTTTTATTGTTTTATGACTTTTACTTGTTTTATTGCTTTGTCTGGTGTTATTACTTCTAATGTGTTTATAGTTTTATGTTTTGTTTTATCGTTTTAGTATTTTAATAAATGTTTTATCATTTGGTCGCCATTTCCCTCGCACCTAAGATGTAAAAGGAAAAAGGAGAAAGTATAGCAATATACTGATATGGCTGCACTGTCATGACCAGTTCTTGGTGTGCCCTTGATGATTATACTGCTCACTTTGCGTATACGCACACGCCTCTCCTCGACTGTATTTCACGCTTACCAACCTTTATATTTTCGCACCAAACACGTACACCATACACACACGCTACACTCACACACACAATCTATCGCTCCTTTCCTCACATCTTCTACACTATCCCCCCCCCCCCTTCTCACAAACGACACAACGTTCCCATACGTAAACTAAATGGGTGGTGGCAGTGACGCTACTTAATACATTTCTTGCGAAATCGCAGTTTACTACAGACGCCCTCAGGTTAAGAACCACTGCTCTAGTCTTTTTTATTGTTACTAGTTAAGCATTATTCCTTCAAAACTGATCAGAAGAAACAGAATATTATACAATATAAAACTAAGAATTACTTGCATGGTATGTGTGAGACAGAAAGAGAGAGAGAGAGAGAGAGAGTAGTGCGTGCATGCGTGCGTGCGTGCGTGTGTCAACAATACGTAGCAAGGCCGGATGTACACTTCACACCTCCGTCCAAGTTAATTTTAAGCCCGGCTCATGGCCGTAAACGAAGGAATCCTGCGCCCGCCGCACACTTACGCTCATAGGATTGAAGCGCCGAGACGCGCACTGTTAGAATTAAGTTCAGGCCCAGCTGCCTATGTGTTCGAAGCATATATACTTGCCTATTTACCCCAAAGATATGGAACTCTTATTCAATTAACTTTTCTCTCTTCTATATGATAGTACCTAATTGAACTCGCTAATCCTGACACATCCAAGTAATTAACACCTTACTTGACACGCCCTTCTTGTGACAAACTGTCCTTAGTATGCTCTCATTTTTCTTGCAACTTAGTAAGGTGATTGACAAACACATTATCATCCTCCTCCTTAGCCCTTTTACTGGCCTGGTACACTTATATTTCAGCTTCTGAAGACGATGACCCTCCTCGCTACTGAATGTTGCACCTCAGTGCGAAACCTCTGCCACACCCGCTACCTGGCACGCGACGGTCTAGCGACCCTCGGATCACCAGGAACCATCTGTAGACACCAAACAGAACCTCTACTGCATCTTTCAAGTGTTACAGTCGGCTCGAGGACGAGCCTTGCGCGTGGCCAAGCGATGTCAACAATACGTTGTACATCCGGAAGACCGGATGTACACTTCACACCTCCGTCCAAGTAGCTACCCTTCTCCTTGGGCAGGACACAGATGCAGCCCGGCTTTCTCTTTTCGCACAGGAACAGACATCCGCCCTCGAAGGGAACCGCCGCATAAAAGGACACGTCCGTAAGGCAGAGAGAGAGACACGGCAAGACAGCCCAAGCCACACAGGGTCCAGCTCCACCACCTCGTCCTCCACCCGGGGACACGGGGGTCTCTTGGGGGGTCTCATATCTGTCTTCAAGAATAAACCAGCAAGCTAAGCCCCTTTTCACTGACCCACCCAAGTCCATCTCTTGTCTCGCTCACATCTGGTAACGCGGTGGCCTCTCGCTTACATCTGGTGGCTTGCGGTGGTCACTCGCTTACATCTGGCGACAGCGGTGTCCCAACTCAGTCAGTGAAAAGGTTCTTAGCTTGATGGTTTATTGTTGAAGGTAGATGTGACTCCCAAGAGACCACCTCGTCCCCGGTCGAGGACGAGTTGGTGGAGCTGGACCTTGTGTGGCTTGGAGTGTCTGCCATGTCTCTCCCCGCCCTCTGCCTTATGAACGTGTCCTTTTATGTGTATCGTTGACAATGTGTGTTTGTGTGTGTGTGTGTGTGTGTGTGTGTGTGTGTGTGTGTGTGTGTGTGTGTGTGTGTGTGTGTGTGTGTGTGTGTGTGTGTGTGTGTGTGTGTGTGTGTGTGTGTGTGTGTGTGTGTGTGTTGTGTTTGTGTGTGTGTGTGTGTGTGGCCCCGATGAGATACGATGTGAAATAATAAAGCATCTTAATCATGATACCATGGTTAAGATGCTGTAAGTGTACAATGAAATTCAGAAAAGCTATGGCACTTCGCCCACATCGTCCCCTATTGAAAGGAGGGGGAAATACCAGATCCGTCATCTCCAACCGCCCAATTGCGGTGACAAGTTGCTTGTGCAAGGTTATGGAACGGATTGTTAACAGAAGGTTATTGCATTCTTTAAATTCTAGTAATTTACTAGTTGACGAGCAGTTCGGCTTCGGAAAGGGACGCCAAACTCTTGATCAACCAGTAAAACTGGACAGTCATATTCATGAGGGAATTTTGATTCCAGTATTTTTAGATATAGAAAAAGCCTACGACATGACATGGCGATATGGCCTACCCAGTAAACTTTATGGTTTTGGATTACATGGAAACACTTTCTTTTATTCAAAGTTTCATTTCTGACAGAACTTTATCTTTCAAACTTTTTTTTCTGACAATATTACTTTATCAGACATTTATGTCCAGACAAACGGGGTCCCACAGAGAAGTGTCTTGTCGCCAACTTTATTTCTATTTATGATCAGTGACATCTTACCAGCTCCCTCTCGGAAACTTAAATACTCACTGTACGCTGATGACTGTGCATTATGGCATTCCAACGGTAATTCAGAATTCTCGGCAAATCGCACTAGATACGATTCATAACCGAGACCTCCGGTGGGGTTTTATGTTTTCCACAAGAAGAGTATTGGGGTAATTTTTCACATAGGAAGATGCCGAACAACAGGCTAACTCTAGACAATCACCTCAATCAATATCTATTTAAAATTCTACTAGATTAATTGGCTTATTCTTCAATCGTAGACTTAGTTTGAAAGACTATATTGGTCAATTAATAATAAATGTGAAAGCGAACTAAATTTCTTAAAGTGCATTATTGGAGATAAATGGGGAGCTGATAGTCTTTGCTAATGATATATAAAGCCCTGATTAGGTCTAAAGTAGATTATGGGTCAATCGTGTATGGTTTGGCATCGAACGCAGTTTTGAAAGGTTTGGATGCTGTGCAGAATGCTTGCATGCGTGTGTGTCTTGGAGCCCTGAAATGTACTCGGATCAAGCATCTTGAGATGGACTACCTCCCCTCCGACTCAGACGGCCAGTTAGCAGTTATGCCGCAAAGGTGGCTTGAGACACAAGCCATCCTAAATCGAATCGAGGCATTAGGCTCTTTGCCACACGACTCCACGACCTCGTCGAGAAAGTCGGTATATATCTCTACCATCGATACCCTGGTTCAGTCAAATATGGCGCCATGGGAAACTCCCAACTTTTCCATCATGGAAGCTTGGCTTCCATCAGCTAAGGCCATGGTACAGGAGGTGGAAGTATGCCAGAGGTTCAGAGAGATCCTTATTAAACATCTCCCTTTTTTCATATATATACACTGACAGATGAGTGTGTGGGACGGGTGCATGGTCGACTGAATGTGAATTGAAGTTCAGACTATCGTATCATACATCGCTCTTTCTTGCCGAAATTTTTGCCATTGACAAAGCTTTATATTTTACACTACCGACGACCCACGATAGAATAGTCATTCTTTCAGATTCATTAAGTTCACTTAAAGTCATAAAATTGTTAGAAACCACCAAAAATGAACTGCTATCATTCGCAAGCTACATGGTGCCAACAAATCAATTAAGCTAATATGGGTACCAGACCACTCTCTTATCTATGGCAATGAACAGGCTGATAAATTAGCCGGGTCAACTGGTGATCCGGACCATAGCATAGTCCGTACAGATCAAGTGTTTTGTGTCTCTTTTAAAGCAAAAATCCATCTCCTGTGGCAAAGTGAGTGGACCAACCTTCAACTGACCAACAAAGTCAAACAAAACATTGAACTGTGGGATACAGCCCACAGGAAAATAAGAAAGGAGGTGGTGGTGTTAGCTTGTCATAGGGTCAATGCCACTAATGCCACCTCACTCCCTATACAATAAAGAATTTCCCTCCACGGTGCTCTCAGTGCAATACAGCCTTACCATCCAATATTTACTAATAGTTTGCACTCAATATATAAACAATAGACACCTTAAAAATTAT
>NC_051386.1:25709394-25712866 GCF_015228065.2 Penaeus monodon | reverse complement strand
TTGATATTTTTATCTACTACCTATATATATATTTTAAAATTATATATATTATATATATTATATTAAATATATATATGTTGGGTGTGTTGTGTTGTTATATTATTTTATATATATATTATATATTAAATATATTATAAAAATTTATATATATGTATATATTATATAATTTTTAAATTCTTTATAATTATTGTTTATTTTTATTAAAATAATTTTTTATATATAAAAATTTTTTTAAAAATTTTTTTTTTATAAAATTATTTAAATATTTTAAAAATTGATTTTAAAATTTTATAATATTATAAAATTTTTAAAATTTTTAATATTTAAAATTTAATTATAAACTATATGAAATTTTTTTATAATTTAAAAAATTTAAATTCAAAATTTTTTATACGTATTATAAAATTTTCAATTATTAAAATAAATTATTTAAAATTTATAATATATTTTAATTTATAATTTTAAAATATTATTAATTTATTAAATAATTTCTATATATAATATGAAAATTATTATATATTTTTAATTTATTATTATATATTATTTTTAAAAAATTTTTAAATTTGGTTTTATATACATATTTAATCTTAAAATAAAATATTATATTATTAATATAATATAAAAAAAATTTATAATTTTTATTTATAATTTTTAAATTTAATATTTAATATATTGTATATTTTTTAATTTTTTATATGTAATTTTTATAAAAAAAATTTTAAAAATATATTTTAAAATTAAATAAAAAAAAATTTATCAAAAACATATAAAATTTTTAATAATATTTTATAACTTTATAATATTGTATTATAAATTTTAATATAAAGTTTATATATTATATTAATATATTTGCAAACAATTATTTATTTTAATTTAAAACACAATAATTGTGTAAATATATATATTATATATTATAATAATTATATAAATTATAATATATTTTATTATATAAAATTAAAATTTTTTTATATATATATATATATATATATTATATTTTATATATATAATATTTTATATTATATATATAAATATAATATTTTAAAATTTATATTTTTTTATATATAAAAAATTTTGGTATATAATTTATAAAAAGATATATAATATATATTTAATATTTTTAATATATTTATTTTTTATTTATTTATATTATATACAAAAATATTGTGGAAATAAAATATAATATTATTTTTATATATTATATATTACATAAATTTGTGTGAAATATATATAATTTTAATATAATATAATATAAAATTATATATATATTTTTAATAATATGTCTATATATCTTATATATGTGTTTGTGTGTGTCTTGTATACATACATATATATAATAATAATTATATTATTATATATATATATTATTATATTATCATTTATAAATCAACACATATAAATTTACATGTTGCTATGTTATTGTGTTAATTAAATATAATATTATATATATATATATTTATATATTTATGTATTTTATTTTATATATATTATTATATTATGGGATAGAATAGATAATAAGATATCATAAATTCCATTCAGCCCTGAAATAAATAAAAATGGCCCAAATTTGTTCCATTGTTTATGTTGGTAGTGTCGTGTAGTTTACAAAAGTTTGTGCTTTATATTTTATTCACCTTTTCTATGGAGTTTTTACAAGTTTGAATTTGATTTAGCAATTCCATGGCAGCTGGCTAGAGAAAAGAGAAGAGGAACATTCTCTTCGGCAATATCATCGCAACCATGTAAGCGATTATTATTCCTTTTATGTATGTTATGAATCACCTTTATGGTGTGGAACTGATTAAGGTGAAGTTTATCAAGTGACACATGTTTTAAAATGTGTCACAAAGCTATGTTTATGACAGATCAGGAGCACATCCTTTTTGGTGGAGCAAATTTGTTCCCTTTGTGCTGGAGCATGCTAGTGAGTAAGCAAAAAATACTTACTTTTTTAAACCTTTTTCTCGGTAAGACGTTTAAATCGGTTTCATGTTTGGAAATTTTTCAACGGGAAAATTTAAATGTTAGGGAAAAATTTTTAACAAAAAAATATTTTGATAAAATTAAATTTAAAATGCCACCAGTATCTTTCTATTTTCCTAGCCTCTTTTGGGAGTGCAAAACATTGGTATTAACACAAGCTCTTTAGCATACAGTTTTTGATAATTTTAATGGAAACTATATTTCATATGTTTAAGGTTGATTATAAATTTAATGTTTATTACTAACCCTACGGGGAAAAATTTGATTTGTTTTTTGGATTAATGAAAATTATATAAATTTAAAGAAAAAATTTTTATGTGACAAATATGAAATTAACTGATATTTTTCGCTAACAGTTTTTTTTTATTTCGGAGAATCCCACGATCTGGTAAACTTATAAATTTCGATTGACATCTGAATGACGATGTTTGGGCCTTCATCTCCCTTTGGTGCAGAGAATTTTTTCCGCATGTGCAACACTGAGGTTCGCATTGATTGATGGAGAACGGGAGGGAAATTTACCTCTAGGTCTCCTGAATTAAAAGTCTTTGCAGCAAAATCTATACTAAGGGATTTTTTCTTTTCAGGAAAAAATTAAACTTTAATCACAGTTTTCGTAGTATTGTAATAATTCTCGGGAAAACAATTTTCAACTAAGTCTCTCCCCTATAGTTATTTTTTGGCTTACCTTTCACCTAAATTTTTTAACCCTTGACTCTAGAATCACAAAAAAAGACTTTTCAAAGAAAAAAACCAGTATACAACATAATCAATAAAAAAATTTTATAGGAAAAATTTCTATATTAGTATAAGTTTCTCTAGAATCAAATGTCGGGAAAAGAAGAAAAGGGATTTTTTTTAAAAGGATTTTATTTCCCAGTCGTGAGATGATCATTCTGTTTACAGCAGAAAAAACCCTTTAAGAATTTACCCCTCAAAACCAAAATCCACAGGCCTAAAGATTTTGTTTTGCTGGATGAGGGCCAAGTCCTACTTTAGTTTTTCCAGAAAGGGAAGAGCTTATGAGTGTGCAATGAAAATAAATTCATCTTTCCGGTGGGGTTCCTTAGATAGGGGAAGGGGCGTCCCCAAGATTTGTAAAGTGCAATAAGGGGCTATTTTTTTCCTTATACTATTTTTTAACACTTAATCTTTGAATTCTCCGCATTAGGAAGGGGGCTCAGGGGAAAAAGAAGAAGAACCTTGTTTCAAAACATTTTCCTTTTAAGACTGAGAATCAATTTAAAAAAAATTGGCAGAGGGGTCCCTGACTGTGCATGGATTGATTCTGCTTTTTTTTATAACTGTATGGTTTTAAAAAAAAACCCATCACCTTTGCATCTAATAACAAGATTCGCCCGTATCTACTTGCAAGGTGGGGGCCTATTTTTACTTGGGGTTCACGCAACCTATTAAAGGGAAAATCTTAAATGTTTTAATGAAAAAAACTTGTATTGAAGTTGAATCTGCAATTTTTCATTAATGAATGAGT
>NC_051386.1:25701894-25704394 GCF_015228065.2 Penaeus monodon | reverse complement strand
AATTATATATCTAATTATATATATATAATTATATATATATATATCTAATATATATATTATATATATAATATATATATATATATATATATATATATATATATATATATTATATATAATACTATATATATCATTATATATATCTATATATAATATATATATCTATATATATATATATATATATATATATATATATATATATATATATATTATATGTATTATATATACTACATATATATCTATTATATATACATTATATATATATATATATATATATTATATATATATCTATATATATATATATTATATATATATTATATATATATTATATATACATATATATATTATTGGCCTGATAGCAAGCCTCTATACTGGTACTGAAAGTGCTGTAAAGTGTGGTGGGGGTATGTCGAACTTCTTTCCTGTTAATTCAGGGGTGAGGCAAGGCTGTGTCCTTGCACCCACACTTTTCAACACTTGCATGGACTGGATAATGGGCAGAGCTACTAGCCAAAGTCAGTGCGGAGCAACACTAGGCAATATTAAGGTCTCAGACCTTGACTTTGCCGATGATGTTGCCATCCTATCTGAGTCCTTGGAGTCACTTGTGGCGGCTCTTGATACATTTAGCAATGAGGCGAAGCCCCTAGGCCTAGAGGTCTCCTGGACCAAGACCAAGATTCAGGACTTTGGGGTTTTGTTAGGGGAACCCGTTCAGTCGATCCATGCTTGCTTACAGAAAGTTTTACATACCTTGGTAGCGTAGTCCATATCTCTGGGTTGTCAGACCAAGAAGTCAGTAGACAGATTGGTCTGGCAACAGGAGCCATGAACTCGATCAACAAGAGCGTTTGGAGATGTCGGTACCTATGCAGAAGGACCAAGCTGCGTGTCTTCAAGGCCTTGATACTTCCAGTTTTGCTCTATGGAAGCAAAACCTGGAAGCTATCCAGTGCCTTGGAGTCTCGCCTTGATGCATTTTGTAACAAGTCCCTTCGCAGGATCATGGGGTACAGTTGGCAGGACCACGTGTCCAACCGGTGGTTACACCGTGAGACTGGCATGGGACCTGTTACTTGCATAATCCGGGATCGCCAACTCAGGCTATATGGCCACCTAGCTCGCCTCCCTATGGACGACCCTGCCCATTAGGTTGTCTCTCTGCGAGACAACCCTGGGTGGAGGAGACCTGTGGGACGTCCTAAGAGATCATGGCTTGGGCAGCTCGACGAGACCTGTCGCGAGGAATTAGAGATGGGCCGTGTGCCTGCCTGGAGACTCGCCTCGAGGGATCCTCGTGGCTGGAAGCGAAGGGTGGATGCGGCCATGCGCCCCCGTGGGCGTTAGCCCCTTGATGATGATGATGATATATATATTATATATACATATATATATTATATATACATATATATTATATACATATATATATTATGTATACATATATATATTATATATACATATATATATTATATATACATATATATATATATATATATATATATATATATATTATTGTTACGCCGACCGCCTCGTCTCTCTGCCACCAACACAAGGCAGGCTAGGCAGACGGCGTGCTATCCACAGGGTCGTGAACACTGAACAGCTCCAAGAGGCACCGAGCACCACAGCGTCCCAGAACACCACGAGGGGAAACGCCAAGTGGTGAGGCAGGGCACGAAATAAACACAAAATGACAGTCTTTCCTTTATTTACACAAGTTATTTACTCATACACTTTTCTATAGGCACAATACAGGGGGAAATACTGCATGCCACACTGCACGATACAGCTTATAACAGGGCAACACAAAGTTTATCAGGTCACAAGGGCACACACGAGGTCTTCACAGGAGCAGCACCCCACTGCGTCTCTCCCTTGGCTTGTTCCTCCGCTCCTCCGCTCACAGCCAGTCGACAGTCGACACCGGATTCTAGACTGTCCTGGGGGCAAGGTTCAGTCGCTCAGCCGTAACTACCTCTGCACAGCCAACCTCTGGAAGCAAGAGCACATCTTCACCGTGCACCCTCACCAGCTTCCGTCCAAGGTCGACACACGCCTTACTCTGAGTCAGGTAGTCAAGGCCCAGCAAGCAGTGCTCGTCCAGATCGGCCACATACACTGGCAGCCGCTGCACCGTGCTGCCCACGCCAATACGAGCCTCCACTGGCCCCTTGAGCTGCACACAATGCCCCATGACACCACACAGTCTCTGTGGTGTGTCTGGAAGTCGCATAGTGGCCAACATATCAGGCCGCACTAGGGTCTTCTCAGCCCCAGTGTCCACTGTTAGGCGGCATGGCTTCCCATCTATTGAGCCCTCCACCTGCATCGTGCTGGTTCGACGGCAGCTTACTCAAGTCGGGGCCCGGAACTGAGGACGGCTGGGTTTCGGCCCCAGAGTTTTCCGCCTGCACCACTTCCTCAGCCTTAGGACATGCACTCGGATGGTGACCATACCTGCCACAGTCCTTGCAGCACTGCTGGAAGGCATCAGAATCCGTCG
>NC_051386.1:25694310-25701794 GCF_015228065.2 Penaeus monodon | reverse complement strand
TTGGGTTGTCGGGGGTGTGTTTTTTTTTTTTTTTTTTTTTTTTTTTTTAAATTATATAGGGGTTGTATTTATAAATATTATATTATATAAATTTTTTTTTTGAAAATTATATATATATTTTTAAAAATATAAAATTTTTAAAAATTTAAAATATATAATATAGATTAGATTTTAATAGATTATTTTAAATATAAAAAAGATTATTTTTTTTTTAAATTATATTAATATATTTGTTTAAAATATTAAAATATATTTTATATATAAAATTATATATATATATATATATAAATTGGGGTGTTTTTTTTATCAAATTAATATTTTATATATAAATAATATAAAATATATATATATTATAAAATAAAATATAAAATTTAAAATTTTAATTGGGTGAAAAAATATATAATATATAATATAATAAATAAATATATATAAATAAAAAATTTATAATATAAATATATATATATATATAATATAATAATATAAATTATATATATAAATTATATATATATAATATTAATAATTTTAAAAATATAATATTATATATTATATTTTTACACACACACCCCATAAATATATACAAGGGGTATAATATATTAATATATAATATATAATATATATTAAATAAAAAAATATAATATAAATAAGATAAATTTTAAATATTAAAATATATATTTAATATAAACACAATATACATATAACACACACACACACACACAACGAAAATAAATTTTATATATATATATAATATATATATAATATTATATTATATATTATATAATATATAATAATATAAAATAGATAGATGATAGATGAAAAATTTTTTACAAGGATAATATATATATAATATATAAAATATTAAATAAAATATAAAATTTATCTTTACACACACACACCATAAATAATACAATGTGTAATATATATATAAATAAAATTAAATATAATATATATAATATTAATATATAATACAATAAATAATATATATATATAAAATATATAAAAAATTAAAATATTTTTAATATATAACACATATATACATTATACCACACCACCCAACCACACACACACACAACACGCAATTATATATAAATATATATAAATTATATATAAATATTAAAAATAATTTTTTTAATAATTTATATATATATAAATATATATATATATATATAAAACACAGACACCCCACATTATATATATATATATTATAATATATATATATATATATATTGCACAATTGCAAGATTACCCGGGCCCTTCCCCGAAGTTTATTCACCCGAGCGGCGAGTTAGGTCCTTCCGATTGGACGTACACCTCGGAGGAAGAGGGTAGGGGCCCTTTTACATCGGGGGGGGAAAAAGGAGCACTTTTCAAAAATTATGCTTTGTCCCGTGATTTAACCTGGTGTACCTTCCGCCATGTGACCTCCCGCCCCGCGGACCCTCTATCTCATTTGATCAGACGGTTAAAAAAGGCACCATGAGAAATACTTGCAAGAAGGTGAACGGCTGGGCCTGAAGGCATGGGCCTTTTTAAATTTAAAAACAGGGGAGGGAGGGTAGACGCGAGCAGCTGTTGTACTACCCGGGAAAAGGGAGATACAGAGGCAGTGTGGGAAAAGCGTCGCAAGAACCCCGAGGAGGAAAGAATCGGGAGGGGGAAGCCTATGGAGGGAACGTGGGGGCCCTGTTTGGCCTTTCTCTGGCCCTCCTTCGCAAGGAGCACGTCGTCCGGGAAATCTTTTGAAAAATCCCCGGGGAATAGAAAAGCGGCCAGAGGAGCGAGACCAAAAGTCGCACCTGGACGCGATCCTCTGTCCAAGAAACCCTCGCAGCGGGAAACTTTTCGGCAAACGGACAAAGGTAGGAAACCCCGGGGAAACGGCCGCGGAAAAGGCGGGGGCGGCGAGGAAGCTTCAGCCGACGAAAAAACCCCCGACAGGAGCACGAAGTCGGAGGAAATTTGGCCGCCGTTTAAAGTCCCCTTGTACCCCTGGTAGGTGGGGAGTGCACCCGAACGACCCGTTGGGTGGGATGCCCTCCCCAAGGGAAAGGGGGCATCGGGCTGTCAGAGGAGTACCAGGAGCACCGGGGGGGCCGCCTGCCCGACGAGCCGGAAGACCGCCGCCCCGGACGCGCCCGGGGGGAGCCGCCCGCCAGGGGGCACGCAGGAGGCATTGCCTGTAAGGCGCGCAGGGAATTTCCTGCCGAGAACGCGCAAGAGGAGCAACTGGTGGGGCGGGGGTATGCGCCCGAACGACCAGTTGGGGGGAGCCGCCCCAGGAAGGTGGGTATCTATGCTGGGGAGTTGCACGCCCAGGATACCCGGAGGACTGCAAACCAGGAAGGACTGGAGGAACTACCGCCAAGGATACCCTGGAGGAGATGCATGCCCCGGAAGGACCAGAGGATTTCCCGCCCAGGACGCGAGGAGGAGCAACTGGTGTGTGCAGGGACGTGCCCCGAAAGACCAGTTGGCGTGGTGCGCCCCAAGGGGGTGGTGGGCACAACGCCGGGACTGTCAAGGGCTTTCCGGAGGAGCGCCCACCGAGGCATGTCGGAGGAGCTGCCTACCGAGGAGAAGGTACCGGGGGTAGAGGGACTGGTGGAGGAGTAACGGTGTAGCAAGCTGATGGAAGGAGGGCCCCGGGTCGCCGGAAGAGTGTGGGTGAGGGGAAAAGGGAGGGTTTCCTGGGGCCCCAACACCGCGGAGTAGGACCCGGGGCCTCGGCTAGGCATCTCGCAGTTGGGGCTTCCCGAAAATAACTCCAATTTTCTTGAAGATTATTTTTAAGAAAGAAAGGAGATAGTCGTAAATGGAGATTACCCTGGACCTCGCCGATGTTTGCCTCACTCCGAGCGGCGAGCTTAGGTCCTTCCCGATTGGCTCGTACACCTCGTGAGGAACGAGGGTATCGGGCCTTTACATCGGCGCGGTGCATAAATGGAGTACAAGGCAAAAATTATGCAGTTGTCTCGTGACTTTGACCTGTGTGCTCCCTTCCGCCATGTGACCTCGCCTGCCCCGCTGGATCTTTCTCTCATTTCGTTGTAATATTATGTTATGTGTATGTATGTGTGTGTGAGTGTGTATACAAAAACACACACACACACACACCACACCACAATACATATATATATATATATATATATATATATATAGTATATATATATATATATATATATGTATATGTAATATATATAGATATATATATATATATATATATATATATATATATATATTGTGTGTGTGTGTGTGTGTAGGTGTATAATAAATAAATATATATATATATATATATATATATATATATATATACACACACATATATATATATACATATTACATATTTGTACACTTAGTTGCAATGCATATATATATATATATATATATATATATATATATATATATATAATATATATATATATATATAGTGTGTGTGTGTGGTGTGTGTGTGTGTGTGTGTGTGTATGTGTGTATAAAAAATTATATAATATATATATATATATATATATATATATATATATATATATATATATATATATATATATATATGGGATCGTTAGCTTATATAGAAATATTTTTTTAAACATAACAAAAATAATAATACAAATGCTGACAGAAACCTTACCTTGTGTGGTGACGTTTCATCACCAAAAGAAAAGTAATTGCAGGTTTGTACGTTTCCTCTAGCTCTTTGCATGCTTCACGAATCGCTAGAAACTCGTGTTGTAGAACCTGATGGAACTGAACGTCACTTACACCGTCTCGATAAACGATGATGCGTTGTGGTTTAGAGTTGTTTGCAATGGAGAACGATTTCAGAAGGTTCCTGTTTGAATTAATGGAGAGTCAAATATCTGTGTTTCTACTTCACAAAGTAAACAATGTTGAAATCTATGCAGAATAGTTAACACTAGAGGTATCTGAAATCAGTTGTGGGTTAAAATATTGGTATATTATTACAATACAGTAATGAGGAGACAAACTCCATAACTTAAAAAGTTATAATGTTGGCATTGGTTTCCTTACTTCGTCATTTCCTTGACGTCTTGTATTATCTCGTTTCGATTTTTGAGGCCTTACTTCAACGGCGTATTTACTAAAATTGTTATCAATGGAAGCAACTATAGCTGCCATGGAGGGTGTTCTGGCATCCCCAGCCGATGGGTGATTGACATCAGCACCCATTACCATCAGACTTCGTTTCATCAGCTGAAAGGTCGCATTAATTTCATGAAATTTCCCTGAGTCCCAACTTTTTGTTTACTGGGAACATTAGTTCTCTATGATACCGTGGCCCATGGCAAGTGGAAAGCTCATACCCAAACTCAAGAATGGATAGAAAAAATGTAACTGCGGAAGGGCCTTATAAGTAAGAAGTGGATGGAGGGCTTTTTTGTGTGCGGGGCTGTACATCTGAATCAGATGAGCAATTATAGGGCTAGTTAGCTAACCCGGCTTTTGGGGCAATATGATGATTAAATCAGTTTCTAATCTATAGTAACATCAGGTACCATGCAAGAGAGCGTGAAGGAAGTTGAAATAAGGCTTGTGTTGAGGTTATATAAAGAAAATCTTTGTTCTTACAGAATTGTTTATAAAGAAAAGTTTTGTTCTTACCTAGTTATTTATAAAGTTTTTGTTCTTACCGAACTTTTTCAAGTTTTCATTGATTTGATGAACACCGGGAATCGAATCATATCTAGTAATTGCGAGCAGTTATTATCATTAAGAAGCATCAATTCATTTGGGTAGTTGAAATCAGGGGGATCATTTACGTTTATCATGAAAAGTATTTATGCTACCCTAAGGTGCATTACGCAAGTTGACGATTACTAAAACTCTGTTACCACTCAAGAAAACTGAAAAGGAGCAACTCTGAAGGTTTCCTTTAGTTCTGTCTTTTTGTTGTTATGACCTAAGGCTTTTTGTGGCATCTCCGAAACCCTCTAACACTTTAATACATCCTCAAACATGATTGCTCTTCACGCACACATTATTGGAAAACCTGTTGAAGGATAAGTCCGATATGCGAAAACTTAGCCTCGCCCAGGCTATGCCCATGAGGGGAGCCCGGCCTGTGTGCGACTAATGCCGACTCGCCCCACGTGGGTCAAATGGTGCGACTCGGCTGGAACCTAATCCTTACCCGCCGTGGTGCCCAGCCACAACAGTAACCTCCAGGCGACAATTGCAACTTCTCACGCCTGGGCGGGGCGCGAACCGCCGACCCCTCGGATGAGAGGCCAACACGTTACCACTGTACTAGCCCGGAGGCTAACCTGTTGAAACATTCCTCTGCCCTTATACAAATTGATACATCAACTAGCCAATGAGAGTGATATTTTCGATAAATATTTCAGCAGTTTCAGATGGGGATTTATATTTCTATTGATTACTATCATATTGCATTTTCATGATTCAAACGTCTGTTATCAGTGTACACACACACAAATATATATATATATATATATATATATATATATATATATATATATATATATATATATATTAACAGAATACCAAATACATCTTTACTCTATATGGGTAAAATTTGAAGTAAATCATGACAGTTGGTGAAACTTAGTAAGAATTGCCAACGAGTCATATGATGTGGTATTGATGGATGAATGCCTTCATGAAAATTTTTTCTTATCATCTCTATGATATAACATTACAGTCTAAGAAAAATCAAAACAGCTATTTATCATGATCTGTTTATATATCACAGGCAGTAACAAGTAAATGCCTGTAATCAATTGCTGGTAATACGGTATGTAAACTTCAAGCAACAAACCTCCACTTTCAACAACTGATGTAATAAGAGAGAAAAATATTAGTCTGAATCTGAGAAATACATCTGAGTTTCAACAGCCTTACGAAGCAAAGGGTGGAGTGTATAAACAATAAGTTCGAGAGTAGACTGGTACTTTTTCCATTTTACTCGAAGCTTTGCTTGTATTAAAAACAAAAACTTAATTACTTTATTTTTTTCTATTAGCTTATTATTGGTGAAATTCCGAACATAACTTTTTTTTTTAACTTTGTATGTCAGCACGAAATTCGACCGCGAGGCAACATCAAATAAATGCACCAAAGTTTTTTTTTTTGTTTCAGAATGCTACAATACCTCTAGATATTACATTTAATGTATCATGAGTGAAGGGAAGACCGAAAGCCAAATTGTTTAGGAGTGTACACTACCTGTCATTTCTGAACTTTTTAGAGACAAGGACCCCTCCAAGAATATGAATGCCATGGACCCCTTTCCGGAGAACTATTCACATAAACACGACTTTGCGTGCAATGTGTATAATGCACTTTATTTACTATATTTGATAATCTTATACATATGTGGAATAAACCCAAAAACTGGTTAAACCAAGTATTATTAAAAAAAAAAAAAAAAAAAAGAAGACTAATATAAATGGTGATTTTTATCTGATCCTCACGGAGCCACTGAAACCCATCCATGGACCCACTGGGGGTCCAAGCACACCAGGTTAAAATCTCCTGGTCTACAGTAATGTATGGAGCAGCATTCCCGCCATGCGATTCGAATCGAGTCAAATCAATCTGAATAATGAATCCGCAGGATTTCCTGCTCGAAACCATAATAAATGTACATGTATCTTGTCAGAAACGGTTTGCGCCAAGCGAATCATTTAAATCAGAATCACAGCGAGTCAAATCGAATCAGTTCACATGATGTGGGTGGTCGCAATTTTCGTCAGTCCAGACAGAGTATCACAATGCAGGTCGAGTTCCTCATTTAACTTGGTGCATGAACGACAATCTATATATTATCCTAGCATAATTCCCTTTTTGTCTTTAAACAAAATGAATACTTGATTATTCATCATGTTTTTTTCATAGGTCATCAGTTGTTAGGATTTTTAAAATGAAATATATCGTTAAAGAAGAGAATACAAGGAAATATGACATTTAGCAACAAAGAACTTTATTTATCTTTTGTGACACATGGAATTTTCAGTCACATTTGATGCCCTGTGAGGACGAAAATTAAAAACTTCAGTGACATGAAATTCTCAGGGGAGCTGAAAAAGAGAAACATGCAGCTCCAACAATATGAAGACCAGTTCAGCTATTCTGCTAACCGTGCCCACATGAATTGTCACCTGTGGGGCAATACTCATCACCAGCAATGAGTATGAAATCTCTAGGAAAGACGCTAGATGATACTTTTTTCCAGTTTTTTAAAGAAAAAAATTAAGGGTCTCTTCCTGCTTTCTTTGTACAACATTCAAATTCTGCAAATCATAAAGTTGGTATCAATGCTGCTAACACCTTAAAAAAGGGCCTCCTTTTCCCAAGTCCAATTGCACAAGATAATGGTTTCTTTTTCTCATGCAGGCTAAGTCAAATCCCCTACCTTCTTGAAATATTCAGAAAACATTTATGATGAAAGTTGTGAACTTTTGGGGGTCATTTACCACGGGGAATGGAGGCCAACAGACCAAAATGGTTTT
>NC_051386.1:25669216-25689216 GCF_015228065.2 Penaeus monodon | reverse complement strand
TTATATAAATATTATATATATATAAATATAAAATATATTTATTTAATATATTTATATATATATATATAAATAGAAAATATATATAAATTAAAGAACACACTTATTATATAATATATATATATATATATTTTAATATATATTGTCCAATTGCAAGATTACCCGGACCTTCGCCGAATTTTTATCTCACCCGAGCGCCGGGGGCTTCCCGTTGGATCGTACACCCGTGAGGAACGAGGGTATGGGGCCCTTTTACACGGCGGGGTGCAAAAAGGGACCCTTTTCAAAATTATGCAGTGTCCCGTGTTTTTAACCCTGTGTGCTCCCTTTCCCCCTGTGACCTCGCCTGACCCCCGGTCCTCTATCTCACTTTGATCAGACGGTTTGGAAAACGGGAAAATGAGGGAATACTTTCAAGAAGGTAACGGCTGGCCCGAAGCATGGCCTTTTTAAATTAAATAAGGGAAGGAGGATCAACGCGAGCAGCTGCTCGTACTACCGGAAATGGGAGATACAGAGGAGCTGTGGGGAAAAGCAGCGTCGCAAGAACCCCCGGGGGAGGGGAAAACACGGGGGGCAAGCAACGCTAGGAGAACGTGGTCCCTGCTTTTGGGCCTTTCTCTGGCCCTCCCTTTCCCAAAAGAGCACGCGTGGGAATTTTGTGAAACCCCGGGGAAAAGAACGCTGGCCAGAGGAGCGACTGACCCCAAAAGTCGCACCGGACGCGATCGTCTTCCAAAGAAACCCTCGCAGCGGGAAACTTTTCGCAAAAAACGGACAAAAGGTAGGAAATCCCGGGGGAAAGGCCGTCGGAAAAGGCAGGCGCGGTCGAGGAAGCTTTTGCCCCACGATGAAAACCCGACAGCGACGCACGAAGTGGGGGAATTAGCCCCCCTTGCTGTCGCCCCGTACCACTGGTAGGGGGGGGGATTGCACCCAAAAACCATTTTGGGGGGGATGCCCCCCAAGGATATGGTGGGCATATGGCTGTCAGCGGAGATAACCAGGAGCACCGGGGAGCCGCCTGCGCAGACGCGCCGGAAGGCCACCTGCCCAGACGCGCCGGAGGAGCCGCCTGTCCGGACACGCAGGAGGCATGCCTGCTAAGAGCGCGCAGGACGATTGCCTGCGAGAACGCGCAACTGAGGGAGCAACTGGTGGGTGCGGAATAGCGCCCGAACGACCAGTTGGCGTGGGATGCCGACCGAGGATTGGTGGGTATCATACTGCGGAGGAGTTGCACGCCGAGGATACCCTGGAGAGCTGCAAGCCAGGAAGGACTGGAGGAACTACCTGCCAAGGATACCTGGAGGAGCTGCATGCCCAGGAAGGACCCAGAGGATTTACCTGCGAGGACGCGCAGAGGAAGCAACTGGTGTTGTGCAGGAAGTGCACCCGAACGGACCAGTTGGCGTGGGATGCCTGCCCAAGGGTCTGGTGGGGCATCAGACTGCCGGAGGACATGTCAAGGACTTGCCGGAGGAGCTGCCTACCGAGGAGAAGGTACCGGAGGGTTATAGGGACGGTGGAGGAGGTAAAGGTTTAGCAAGTCTGACGGAAGGCAGGACCGTGATCGCCGGAAGAGTGTGCGGTGAAGGAAAGGCAGGATCCTGGGGCCACATCACCGCTGGATGTAGGAACTGGAGCTCGGTCTAGGATCATCGCAGTTGTGGATCTCAGAAAATAATCTCCAATTCTTCTGGGAGATTATTTGAAGAAAGAAAGGAGATAGTCGTAACTGCCCAAGATGTTACCTGACCTTCGCGATGTTTGCCTCAATCCGAGCGGCGAGCTTAAGGGTCCTTCCGATGGCTCGTAAACTCGTGAGGAACGAGGGTATTCGGCCTTACATCGGCGGGTGCATAAAATGGAGCCCAGACAAGGCAAAAATTATGCAGTTGTCTCGTGACTTTGACCTGTTTGCTCCCTTCCGCATGTGACCCGCCTGCCCCGCTGGCTCTTTTCATCATTGTCTGTTTGCTACATTATTATGTTATGGTGTATGTGTATGTGTATTGTGTATACAAAACACACACACACACACACACATATATATATATATAATTATATATAATAATCTAATATATATACTTATATATATGTATATGTAATATATATATATTATATATATATATATATAAAGAGATAGATATATATTATATATTATATGTGTGTGGTGTGGTGTGTTGTATGTGTGTATAAATAAATAAATAAATATATATATATATATATATATATATATATATATATAGAATAATATATATATATATACACACCATATATATTATAGACAATATTACATATTTGTACACTTTAGTTGCATATGCATAATATATATATATATATATATATATATATATATATATATATATATATAATATATATATATATATATATGTGTGTGTGTGTGTGTGGTGTGTGTGTGTGTTGTGTGGATGTGTGTATAAATAAATAAATATATAGTAGATATATATATATATATGATATATATAAATACACACACATCTATATACATATCTACATATTTGTACATCTAGTTGCATATGTCATAATATATATATATACTATTCTTTCTATATATCATTATATACTATATATTAATATATATATATATATATATATATGGGATCGTAGTCTATATAGAAATATTTTTTTAAACATAACAAAAATAATATACAAATGCTGACAGAAACCTATACCTGTGTGGTGACGTTTCATCACCAAACGGAAAAGTAATTGCAGGTTTGTACGTTCCTCTAGCTCTTGCATGCTTCACGATCGCTAGAAACTCGTGTGTAGAACTGATGGAACTGAACGTCATTACAACCGTCTCGATAAACGATGCTGCGTTGTGGTTTAGAGTTGTTTGCAATGGAGACCGATTTCAAGAAGGTTCCTGTTTGAATTAATGGAGAGTCAAATATCTGTTTCTACTTCACAAAGTAAACAATGTTGAAATCTATGCAGAATAGTTAACACTAGAGGTATCTGAAATCAGTTGTGGGTTAAAATATTGGTATATTATTACAATACAGTAATGAGGAGACAAAACTCCATAAATTAAAAAGTTATAATGTTGGCATGGGTTCCTTACTCGTCATCTTTGACGTATTGTATATCTCGTTTCGATGTTTCTGAGCCTTACTTCAAACGGCGTATTTACTAAAATTGTTATAATGGAAGAAACATATAGCTGCCATGGAGGGTGTTCTGGCATCCCCAGGCCGATGGGTGATTGACATCAGCACCATTACCATCAGATTCGTTTAATAGCTGAAAGGGTCGCATTAATTTTCATGTAATTCCTGAGTCCCAACTTTTTTGTTACATGGGAAAAATTAGTTCCTCTATGATACAGGGGACCATGATGCAAGTGGAAAGCTCATACCCAAACTCAAGAAGGGATAGGGAAAAAAATGGAAACTGCGGAAGGGCATTATAAGTAAGAAGGGAGGAGGGCTTTTTGTGTGCGGGGTGTACATCTGAATCAGATTGAGCAATTTATAGGGTAGTTAGCTAAAACCGGCCTTTGGGGCATATGATGATTAAAATAATTCTATCTATAGTAACATCAGGTTACCATGCCCAAGACGAGCGTGAAGGAAGTTAAATTAAGGCGTGTGTTGCGGTTATATAAAGAAAATCTTGGTCTCTACAGAATTGTTTATAAAGAAAAGTTTTGTTCTTACATAGTTTATTTATAAAGGTTTTGTTCTTACCGAACTTTTTCAAGTTTTCATTGATTGAGAACACCGGGAACGAATCATATTAGTAATGCGAGCAGTTATATCATAAGAAGCATCAATTCATTTGGGTAGTTGAAATCAGGGGGATCATTTACGTTTATCATGAAAAGTATTTATGCTACCCTAAGGGCATTACAGCAAGTTGACGATTTCTAAAACGATGTTACCATTCAGAAACTGAAAAGGAGGCAACTCCTGAAGGTTTCCTTTAGTTCTGTCTTTTTGTTGTTATGACCTAAGCTTTTGTGAATCTCCGAAACCCTCTAACACTTTAATACATCTCAACAGATTGATCTTCACGCACACATTATTGAGAACATGTTGAGGATAAGTCCGATATGACGAAGCTTAGCCTCGCCCAGGCTATGCCATGAGGGAGCCAGGCCTGTGTGTCGACTAATGCCACTCCGCTCACGTGGTTCAAATGGTGCTGATCGGCTGAAGCCTAATCCTTTACCCGCCGTGGTGCCCAGCACAACAGTAACCTCCAGGACAATTGCAACTTCTCACCGCCCTGGGCGGGGCGCAACCGCCGACCACTTGGATGAGAGGCCCACACGTTAACACTGTACTAGCCCGGAGGCTAACTGTGAAACATTCTCTCTCCCTTATACAAATTGATACATCAATAGCCAAGAGAGTGATATTTTCGATAAATATTTCAGCAGTTTCAGATGGGATTTATATTTCTATTGATTACTATCATATTGCATTTTCATGATTCAAACGTTGTTATCAGTGTCACACACACAAATATTATATTATATATATAATATATTATATATATATATATTATATATATATATATATATATTAACAGAATACCAAATACATTTTACTCTTATGGGTAAAATTTGAAGTAAATCATGACAGTTGGTGGAAACTTAGTAAGAATTGGCCAACGAGTACATATGATGTGGTATTGCTGGATGAATGACTTCATGAAAAAAATTTTTTCTTTTCATTGTATGATATAACATTACAGTCTAAGAAAAATCAAACAAGCTATTTATCATGATCGTATATACACAGGCAGTAACAAGAAATGCCTGTTAATCAATGCTGGTAATACTGTATGTAAACTCAAGCAAACAACTCCACTTTCAACAACTGATGTAATAAGAGAGAAAATATTAGTCTGAATCTGAGAAATACACTGAGGTTCAACAGCCTTACGAAGCAAAGGGTGGAGTGTATAAAACAATAATTTAGAGAGTAGACTGGTTACTTTTTCCATTTTAACTCGAAGCTTTGCTTGTAATTAAAATACAAACATATTAATTACTTTATTTTTTCTATTAGCTTATTTATTGTGAAAATTCCGAAATATAACTTTTTTTTTTAACTTGTATGTCAGCACGAAATTCGACGCGAGGCAACATCAAATAATGCACCAACGTTTTTTTTTTGATCAGAATGCTACAATACTCTAGATATTGACATTTAATTATCATGAGTGAAGGGAAGAACGAAAGCCAAATTTCTTAGGAGTTGTACACTACCGTTCGATTTCTGAACTTTTTAAGGACAGGACCCCTCCAAGAATATGAATGCCATGGACCCCTTTCCGGAGAAACTATTCACATCAAAACACGACTTTTGCGTGCAATGTGTATAATGCAACTTATTTACTATATTTGTTAATCTTATACATATGGGAATAAACAAAAAAACTGGTTAAACAAAGTATTATTAAAAAAAAAGAAAAAAAAAAAGAAGACCTAATATAAATGGTGATTTATCTGATCCTCACGGAGCCACTGAAACCATCCAGGACCACTGGGGGGTCCAAGTCACACAGGTTAAAAATCCCTGGTCACAGTAATGTATGGAGCAGCATTCCCGCTATGCGATTCGAATCGAGTCAAATCAATCTGAATAATGAATCCGCAGGATTTCATGCTCGAAAAACCATATAAATGTACATGTATCTGTCAGAAACGGTTTGCGCCAAGCGAATATTTAAATCAGGATCACATCGAGTCAAATCGAATCAGTTCCCCATGATCGGTGGGTGGTCGCAATTTTCGTCAGTCCAGACAGAGTATCACAATGCAGGTCGAGTTCCTCATTTAACTTGGTGCATGAACGACAATCTATATATTATCCTAGCATAATTCCCTTTTTGTCTTTAAACAAAATGAATACTTGATTATTCATCTATAGTTTTATTTCCAATAGGTCAATCATTGTGTCGTTAGTGATTTTTAATATGAAAATATATCTTGTTTTAAAGAATCAGATACAAGGAAATATGACATCAGCAACAAAGTCAACTTTTATTTATCTTTTTGTGACACCATGAATTTCTCATGTACATGTGAGACCTTGATGAAGGACGGAAATTTAAAAAACTTCAGTGGACATGAAATTATCAGGAGAGCTGAAAAAATGAGAGAACAGGAGCTTCCAACAAATATGAACGACTCAGTGCAGATATTTCTGCTAGCCGCTGCCACACAGATTGTCAATGTGGACAATTATCATCAACCAGCCAATGAGTATGTAAATCTTAGGGAAAGACGCTAGATTGATACTTTATTTCAGTTTTCAAAGAAAAAAATTAAAGGCTCTCCTCCTGCTTTCGTTCTGTACCACACATTTCAAATTCTGCAAATCTAAAGTTGGTTATCATGGCTGATAACACCTTAAAAAGGGCATCCTTTCCTCAAGTTCCCATTGCACAAGGATAATTGGTTTCTTTTTCTCATAGCAGGCTAAGTCAACTCCCCTACCTTCTTGAAATATTCAGAAGACATTCTGATGAAGTTGTGAAACTTTTGGGGGTCATTTACCAAATCGGGGAATGGATGGCCAACAGACCAAAATGAGATCTCTTCATAATCTGTTCATGTACCCATTTTTGGGATCCCCCCAATCCCTTGCTCGTTGTTGTCATGGGGAGGCTTAGGAGACGGAAACTTGGGCCTAATGTATGGGAGCAAACCTTACCTTGGACCTCAGCCCCCGCCTCAGCTAATTTTGCATGTTTTTTTCTTCTCCCCCTTTCTTTTCCTTCTTTTCTTCATCCCCTTCTTCTCTTCACGTTCTATGGTGTGAGAGCCATGCTGAAAGGATGAAAGGCTGGCTTTGTGTCAGGCATGAACCCACCTCCGGGAGTGCCATGGGCATGGTATTCCTTGGTTAATTGCATAGCTGTTACCGTTGTTCTCCTTAAGGCTTGCCCCTTCATAAGCCTAGCCTATCTGAATTTTATTTCACTGGTTTCCTGACCTTGGCTCCAACCACTGACACTAACAATCCCTCCTCAATGTTTGTGGTTAACTCGATCTATTCCGAATCATCCCCCCAGGTCATTACTCAACCTTCAGAATACACCTATCCTCTCTCCCAACATCCTTTACTCCATTTTCCTGACTACACAGTCTCCCCCTCTTCACTGTCTTCTGTCAATCCCCCTTATTTATACTTCTAGGAGGACTCATCAGACTGTAAAAGACTGCCTGGCACAACCATATCAACCCGTCCCGGTCAATGTCAGAAATGTTGGCATTTTGGCCACTCAACCAAAAACAGTCACTCCACGACCCATGCCTTCTATGTACCCAAATCTGACCGTTCAAATGCTCACTAGTCCCGGCATGTGTGCAATTGTGTGGGGGGGGTGGAGGGGCCACCACAATGGCACACAGCCAATGTATTTATGGAGCTGCCCTGCTTACAAAGCTCAAATCTGAGGTAACAGTCTCAGATTCAGACTAGGGCCTCACTCTAGTGAGGCCAGACAAGAAGCACGTCAATGGTTTTCTTTTTTCTACCTATCCAAAACTGTACTTTGCTCCGCTCACTCCCAGTCTTATCAAAAAGTCTCAGATCTCTCATAGTATTCTCATTCCTATATCTGAACCCTCCTACCCCTCCTCCCTCTCCCCCCAATCAAATCCTTTTCCAGTTCTAAATTCGGATACTCCAATCTCTACTACTTTCCTGGTACCAACCTCCCCTCACTTACCTTTTGCATTCAGACCAATCTTAAAAGTTTAGTCATTCTTCTCCTTACCACATCGTCTCCTACACCAACCTCTCCCTTGTCTTCGAACATCTATTCCCTCTCTCCAAATAAGAAAAACTTTGTTTCTCAGACTTCCCAATGCCCAATGAGAATGCTCACTTAATTAGCACCCTCTATTCTATTCGCTCTACATTTACAGTATTCGGATATCAATCCTCCTGCCTCCTCTTCCCTGTAGTCCCTCTACCCTCTTCCTCCCCCTCCCCCAAGGCACCCCATCCCCATTATCCTTAGCATCCCCACATGGAGCTAACATGATTCCCTTATGTCACAACAATGTCCCCGGATCCATCTCCTCCTGAATTGCTTACCGACACTTCGCCAACTGGCTCTGTTCCCGATCCATTCTCTGGATTTTTCTCCTTCTAAACTACCATTTACTTTGCATTACCCTTGATTGTTTCTTAATAGATCTTTTGCAGTTTTCACATATAGTTACTCTCCACGGGTCTCAGATACATATTCTCCATTTGATTCTGATGGCCGTACCCTTAACCTTTCTCCTTTTACAAATCCCCACTTATTACATTGCTTTCCCCACCCCCCTTTTTCTCCCATATAACTCTTTCACTACCATTATCTCCTACGTATTTACAACCTCTGACATCTAACGTCTAATCCTAATTGTTAACTCAGTTGCACCATCTTCACCAATAATTTACCCATAGTGCTATATGACCTTTGGTGTGTAGCACATTTATTTTTTCTAATCATTAACCATATTCGGGTTCGACTGCGCTTATGCCACCTCCAGAAAAACGCAAGTAATTCGATGACTGCAAATTCGCCCATGTTTCTCAAAGGCATAAAAACTGAAAATGGCATTTGTTCTGAGTTCTTTGGTGTGAAACGCCATTGAAACCAAATTAATTGATTCGAAGGATTCTCCTTGATTTGGCTTGATATAGTTCGCTTTGTGTGAATGCAGTCTACTGTGTAATACAATTTTAACTCTAGGACTTTTTTCCTTTGCCCTTTAGGTGTAATTACAAGATGAATAAGATGACAGAAATAAGAAAAAACAAATACATAGATAACCGGCAGTTTATTTTTTATCCAAATAAACAAAAGCACCGTCCCTAATTAGTATATCCTTAATGAATGCGAATGCGTTAGAATCCTTTGTCTCCTCTAAGCTCTCTGCTACACTATATCAAATCAACACCCCCTCACACCCACTAAGCGGTTACAAAAAGAAATGACAAGCCTTATTAGAACATTCCTTGAAATTACAGTTGGCGTAACTAGTGGTTGGTACTTTAGTGGGAACTCACAACAAAGATTACTATGCCTGAAACGACAGGAATCATGATGTGCCCTCTGCACGAGACTTGCAGATTCCATTAATGAAAGCTTCGTACTAGGAGGTAAAGGGAGAGGCTAAACGAATTCTAAAAACTGTCTTAGTAACTACTGGGAAAGAAAATTCCATGTAGTTGAAAACACATTCGTATATTCAGACCTTTTGGAGTGAAATCGATGGTGGGTACCAATTTCATGGTCCCCAAGATAAAAAAAAACATTTGAGAAATGGAAGTCTCTTCTAAGCTACCGGGTTGTAACTCTTGGGGGTCAGCTGGGTTCCACAACCACTGCCGTACCGGGCATATCTGTGCGTTTGGTAAAGTCGGTACACGAGCACCTTTATTCAGTGTGTGATAATGTCAACATTAAATATGCCTCCAACCCATGTGTTGGCTACTTACCACTTGCTGCTCACAACAAGGTACAGCAGAACCATCTGAAATCGAGGCTTCTAAATCCCCCAAAAGGGTTAATTCCTTTCACCTTTGCTCTCTTTGTGCAAAAATACAGCTTTCCATACTGAATCTTGTGGTGGATTTGTGATGAGTTTTGACAAGATGGACTTTTGGAACACTGATAATTCTTGCTTACATCAAAGAAAATGGACTGTGTAGAAATAATAAAAGAATGAAAAAAAATTATAATGTACAGTATTCATATATAAATTAGTATGAAAATATGATTAGCAATATATGTGTAGTTGAGTAGGTCAACAGGTCAATTCTTAAGATGTCATAGGTTTGACCCAGCCACCAACAAAGGTGCCTAAGGAGAGGATTTACCAAATAAGCGTTTTGAAGAAAAAATGTTGGGTATTACTATCTCCTGTTTTGTAAAAATGCTCGTGGACACTGTCTAAGAAAATAACCAAGTGTGATAATGTGGCAAGGCATGATTGCTTCAGTCCTTCAGTGTGGCATTCCCCTGATATTAATTAAATACAAAAAGTTCTCTAGCCGTTACACTGGTGTATTAATATTACATCCGGCAACCGGAGCAAATGAATTTTACCATTCCCGATATGATCTATATATATCAGATTAATATTATAATATATAATATATATATATATTATATTATATTAATATATATATATATATATATATTTATATATATATATATATATATATATATATATATATATATATATAATATATATATATATATATTATATATTATATATATATATCTATATATATAAAAGATATATATATATATATATATATATATATATAGATATAAATTATATATATATATATATATCTATATATATATATATATATATATATAATATATATATATATTAATATATATATATTCATATCGGGAATGTAAAATTCATTTGCTCCGGTTTTGCCGGATGTAATATTAGTTACACAGTGTAATGGCTAGAGAACTTTTGTATTTAATTAATATCGAATGCCACACTGAAGGACTGAAGCAATCATGGCCTTGCCACCATTATCAAAACTTGGTTATTTTCTTTAGACAGTGGTCACACGAGCATTTTTACGACAAAAGGATGATAGTAATACCCAACATTTTTTCTTCAAAACGCTTATTTGGGTAGAATCCTCTCCTTATGCAACTTTGTTGGGGTGGTCAAACGCTATGAATCTTACGAATTGATGTGAACTACTCAAACTACACATATATTGCTAATCATATTCATACTATTTATATATGAATATGTACATTAAATTTTTTCATTGATATTTAGTATTCTACACAGTCATTCTTTGATAGTAAGCAAGAATTATCAGTGTTACCAAAAAGTCCATTTGCAAAAACTCATCACAAATACACCAAGAGTCATATATGGAAGCTGTATTTTGCCACAAAGAGCAGCAAAGGTGAGGAATACCCTGTTTAGGGGAGTAGAAGCATCGATTCCAAGATGGTTCTGCGGACATGGTGTGATCAGAAGTATTGGGAAGTAAGCCAACACATGGGGTGGGAGCATATTTAATGGTTGGACATTATCACAACTGACTAAGGTGCTCGTCTTGTGACGCGACTTACCAAACCACAGATACGCTGGTACGGCAGTGGGTGTGGAACCCCAGATGACCCCAAGAATTACAAACCCAGGTGTTAAAAGAGATTCCATGTCTAAAAATGTTTTTTTATCTTGGGGAACCATGAATTGGTACCCAACCATTCGGATGGTCACCCAAAGGTCTGAATATACGAATGGTTTCAAACTACATGGAATTTCTTTTCCCTAGTAGTTACCTAAGACAGTTTTAGAATTCGTTTAGATCTCCCTATACATTCATAAGTATAAGCTTATCAGTAATGGAAACAGCAAGTCTCGAGCAGAGGGCAACATCTGATATCCTGGGTTTTAAGGGCATAGTATATTTGTTGAGTTCCCACTAAAAGACCACCACTAGGTACAGCCAACTGTAATATTCAAGACTGGTCTAAGTAAGGTCTGTCATTTACTTTTTGTACACCGCTTAAGTGTGTTGGGGGTGTGATTTATATTAGTGAAAGCAGAGAAGCTTGAGGAGAAAAGGATTCTAACGAATTGCATTCTCCACTTAAGGATATACTAATTAGGACGGTGCTTTGTTATTGGATAAATAATAAACTGCGGTTATCTAGGTATTTGTTTTTTCTTATTTCTGTCATCCTATTCATCTTGTAATAACCTAAAAGGGCAAAGGAAAAAAAGTCTAGAGTTAAAATTGTACTTACACAGTAGACTGCATTCACACAAAGCGAACTATATCAAGCCAAATCAAGGAGAATCCTTCGAATCAATTAATTTGGTTTCAATGGCGTTCACACCAAAGAAATCAGAATCAAATGCCAATTTCAGTATGCCTTTGAGAAAACACGGCGGAATTTGCAGCATCGAATTACTTGCGTTTTTCTGGAGGGGGCATAGCGCAGTCGAACCGAATATGGTTTAATGATTAGAAAAAATAATGTGCTAGACATCAAAGGTCATATAGCACTATGGTAAATTATTGGGGTGAAGAGGGTGCAAAGGAGTTAACAATTAGGAGTAGACGGTAAGGATGTCAGAGGGTTGTAGAATACTGTAGGAGAGAATGGTAGTGAAAAGAGTATATAGGGACAAGCAAAATGTAATAAGTGGGGATTTGTAAAAGGAGAAAGGGTTAAAGGTACAGGGCAATCAGATCAAATGGAGAATATGTATCTGAGAAACGGGAGGCGTAACTATATGAGGGAAAATGCAAAGAGCTATTAAGAAAACAAATCAAAGGGTAATGCAGTAAAAATGGTAGTTGTGAAGGAGAAAAATCCAGAGAATGAGATAAGGGAAACAGAGCAGTTGGCCGAAGGTCGGGAAGAATGTAGGAGGAGAGGGACCAGAGGACATAGTGTGACATAAGGGACTCATGTTTAGCATCAGGTGGGAATTGCTAAGGATAATGGGAGGGGGTTGGGGGAGGGAGGAAGAGGGGAGAGGGAGCATACCGGAGGAGGAGGAGGAGGATGGATATCGACAAATTAACTGTAAATGTAGAGCGAATAATAGGAATAGAGGGTGGATAAGTAAGGTGGAGCCAATGCTCTTGGTCAGGGCGACAGTGTGAGAAACAAAGTTTCTTATGTGGAGAAGATGGGAAATAGATGTTCGAAGAGGAAGAGGGATGAGGTGGGTGTAGAGACGATGTGGTAGGAGTAGATGGACTAAAACGTTAGATGGTTAATGCAAAAGGTTAGAGTGAGGTGTAGGTTAGGTATAGGAAAGGTAGTAGAGATTGGAGTATCCGAATTTAGACTGGAAAGGAATTTGAGTGGGGGGGAGAGGGAGGAGGGGTAGGAGGGTTCAGGATAGAGGAATGAGATACTAGGAGAGATGCTGAGACTTTTTGAGAAGATGGGAGGGGAGCGGAGCAAAGTACAGTTTTGGAATAGGTAGAAAAAGAAAAACCATTGACGTGCTTCTTGTCTGGCCTCACATAGAGTGAGGCCTAGTTTGAATCTGAGAACTGTTACCTCAGATTTGAGCTTGTTAACAGGGCGGGGGGGGGGGGCAGCTCCATAAAAATAACATTGGCATGTGCGCAATTGTGGGGGCTCACCACAATTGCACACATGGCGGGACTGAGTAGAGAATTGAACGGTCAGATTGGGTACAGAGAAGGCAGTGGGTCGGGAGGACTGTTGGTTGAGTGGCCAAAATGCCAACATTCTGACATTGACCGGCGAAAGGGTTGGTATGGTTGGGCAAGGCAGTCTTTACAGTCTGATGAGTCCTCCTAGAGTAGAAATAAGGGGGAGTGACAGAAGACAGTGAAGAAGACTGTGTAGCAGGAAATGGAGTAAAGGATGTTGGGAGAGAGGATAGGTGTATTCTGAAGGTTGAGTAATGACCTGGGGGGATGATTCGGAATAGATCGAGTTAACCACAAACATTGAGGAGGGATTGTTAGTGTCAGTGGTTGGAGCCAAGGTCAGGAAACCCAGTGAATAAAATTCAGATAGGCTAGCGAGGAAGGGGCAAGCCTTAAGGAGAAACAAACGGTAACAGCTAGGCAATTAACCAAAGGAATACCATGCCCTATGGTCCCGGAGGGGATTCATGCCTGACACAAAGCCAGCCTTTCATCCTTTCAGCATGGCTCTCACACCATAGAACGTGAACAGAAGAAGGGGATGAAGAAAAGAAGGAAAAGAAAGGGGGAGAAGAAAAAAACATGCAAAATTAGCTGAGGCGGGGGCTGAGGTCCAAGGTAAGGTTTGCTCCCATACATTAGGCCCAAGTGTTTTCCGTTCTCCTAAGCCTCCCCCTGACAACAACGAGCAAGGGATTGGGGGGATCCCAAAAATGGGTACATGACATAGATTATGAAGAGATTCATGTTGGTCTGTTGGCCATCCATCCCGATTTGAGTAAATGAACCCAAAAGTTTCACAACTTCATCAGAATGTCTTCTGAATATTTCAAGAGGTAGGGGGTTGACTTAGACTGCTATGAGAAAAAGAAACCAAATTATCCTGTGTGCAATTGGACTTAGGAAAGGATGCCCTTTTTTAAGGTGGTTACAGCCATTGATAACCAAAACTTATAGATTTGCAGAATTTGAAATGTGTACCAGAAAGAAAGCAGGAAGGAGAGCCTTCATTGTGTTCTTTGAAAACTGAAATAAGTATCAATCTAGCGTCTTTCCTATAGATTTACATACTCATTGGCTGGTGATGAGTAATTGTCACAGGTGACAATTCATGTGTGGCAGCAGGCTTAGCAGAAATAGCTGAACTGAGTCTTTCATATTGTTGGAAGCTGCATGTTCTCTCATTTTTCAGCTCTCCTGAGAATTTCATGTCCACTGAAGTTTTTTAATTTTCGTCCTCATCAAGGGCATCAAATGTGACATGAGAAATTCCATGGTGTCACAAAAGATAAATAAAGTTGCTTTGTTGTGATGTCATATTCTTGTATTCTGTCTCTAAACAAGAATATTTCAATATTAAAATCACTAACAAACAATGATGACCTATGAAAATAAAACTATAGATGAATAATCAAGTATTCTTTTTGTTTAAAGACCAAAAACGGGAATATGCTAGGATCATATATAGATTGTCGTTCAGCACCAAGTTAAATGAGGAACTCGACCTGCATTGTATACTCTGTCGGATGACGAAAATTGCGACCACCACAGCATGTGAACTGATCGATTTGACTCGCGTGTGATTCTGATTAAATGATTCGCTTGGCTGAAACCGTTTGTGAACAAGATACATGTACATTCATTATGGTTGTCGAGCAGGAAATCCTGCGGATTCATTATCAGATTGATTGACTCGATTCGAATCGCAATGGCGGGAATGATGTCCATACTTTACTGTAGACCAGGGGATTTTAACCTGGTGTGCTTGGACCCCAGGGGGTCCATGGATGGGTTTCAGTGGCTCCGTGAGGATAGATAAAAATCACATTATATTAGTCTTCGTTTTTTCTTTTTTTTTTTAATAATATTGGTTTTTTACCAGGTTTTGGGTTTATTCACATAGTATTAAGATATCAAATATAGTAAATAAAGTGCCATTATACACATTGCACGAAAGTCGTGTTTATTGAATAGTCTCCGGAAAGGGGTCCATGGCATTCATATTCTTGGAGGGTCCTTGTGTCTCTAAAAAGTTCAGAAAATGACAGGGTAGTGTACACTCCAAACAATTTGGCTTTCGGTCTTCCCTCTCATGATACATAAATGTAATTCTAGGGGTTTGTAGCATTCTGAAACAAAAAAATAAAAACCTTTGGTGCATTTATTTGATGTTGCACGCGGTCGAATTTCGTGCTGACATACAAGTTAAAAAAAAAAGTATGTTCGGAATTTCACCAAATAATAAGCTAATAGCAAAAAATAAAGTAATTTAAATATGGTTGTATTTTCATTACCAAG
This sequence comes from Penaeus monodon, assembly GCF_015228065.2. Taxonomy (NCBI): domain Eukaryota; kingdom Metazoa; phylum Arthropoda; class Malacostraca; order Decapoda; family Penaeidae; genus Penaeus; species Penaeus monodon. The sequence goes on along the minus strand of NC_051386.1, from coordinate 25,673,740 downwards.
CAAAAAGCTTCGAGTAAAATGGAAAAAGTCCCCAGTTATATTCGAACTTATTGTTTATAAACTAAACACTTTGCTTCGTAAGGCTGTTGAAACTCAATGTATTTCTCAGGATTCAGACTAATATTTTCTCTTATTACATCAGTGTTGAAAGTGGGTTTGTGCCCTTGAAGTTTACATACCGTATTACAGCAATTGATTACAGGCATTTACTTGTTACTGCCTTGATATATAAATAGATCATGATAAATAGCGTTGTGATTTTTCTTAGACTTAATGTTATCTTCATGAGATGAACAGAAAAAATTTTCATGAAGGCATTCATCCATCAATACCACAATCATCTGACTCGTTGGCAATTCTTGACTACGTTTCACCAACTGTCATGAATTTACTTCAAATTTTACCCATATAGAGTAAAGATGTTATTTGGGATTCTGTTAATATATAGTTATATATATATATATATATATATATAGTATAATATATATATTCATATATATATATTTTTGTGTGTGTACACTGATAACAGGACGTTGAATCAGGAAATGCAATATGTAGTAATCAATAGAAATATAAATCTCATATGAAACTGCTGAAAATTTTCGGAAAATATCACTCTCATTGGCTAGGTGATGTATCAATTTGTATAAGGGCAGAGGAATGTTCAACAGGTTAGCCTCCGGGATAGTACAGTGGTACGTGTTGGCCTCTCATCCAAGGGGTCGGCGGTCGCGCCCCGCCCAGGGGAGGAAGTTGCAATTTGTTCGCATGGCGGTTTACTGTTGTGGATGGCACCACGGCGTGGTAAGATTAGGTTCAGCCGAGTCAGCACCATTTGGACCCACGTGAGCGAGTCGGCATTAGTCGACACACAGGCGGGCTCCCTCATGGGCAAAGCCTGGGCGAGGCTAAGCTTCGCATATCGGACTTATCCTTCAACAGGTTCCAATAATGTGTGCGTGAAGAGCAATCATGTTTGAGGATGTATTAAAGTGTTAGAGGGTTTCGGAGATGCCACAAAAAGCCTTAGGTCATAACAACAAAAAGACAGAACTAAAGGAAACCTTCAGAGTTGCTCCTTTTCAGTTTCTTGAATGGTAACAGAGTTTTAGTAAGCGTCAACTTGGTAATGGCACATTAGGGTAGCATAAATACTTTTCATGATAAACGTAAATGATTCCCTTGATTCAAACTACCCAAATGAATGATGCTTCTTATGATAATAACTGCTCGCAATTAGATATGATTCGATCCCGGTGTCATCAAATCAATCGAAAACTTGAAACAAGTCGGTAAGACACAAGAAAACTTATAAATAACTAGGTAAGAACAAAAACTTTTCTTTATAACCAATCTGTAAGAAAAAGAATTTTCTTTATATAACTCACACAAGCTTATTTCAACTTCCTTCACGCTCTCTTGCATGGGTAACCTGAGTTACTATAGATTAGAAATTGATTTAATATCATATCTGCCCAAAAGCCGGGCAGCTAACTTAGCCCTATAATGCTCATCTATTCAGATGTACAGCCCCGCACACAAAAAGCCCCTCCATCACTTTTACTTATAAGGCCCTTCAGAGTTACATTTTTTTCTATCCATTCTTGAGTGGGTATGAGCCTTTCCACTTGGCACAGAGTACACGGTATCATAGGAACTAATGTGTCCATGTAAACAAAAAAGTTTGGGACTCAGGAATTACATGAAATTAATGCGACCCCTTCAGTGATTGAAACGAAGTCTGATGCGTAATGGGTTCTGATGTCAATCACCCATCGGCTGGGGATGCAAGAACACCCTCATGGCAGCTAAGTTGCTTCCATTGATAACAATTTTAGTAAATACGCCGTTGAAGTAAGGCCTCAGAAACATCGAAACGAGATAATACAAGACGTCAAGGAAATGACGAAGTAAGGAAACCAATGCCAACATTTATAACTTTTTAAGTTATGGAGTTTGTTCCTCATTACGGTATTGTATATAAATACCAAATTTTAACCACAACTGATTTCAGATACCCTCTAGGTTAAACTATTTGCATAGATTTCAACATTTGTTTATTTGGGAAAGTAGAAAACAGATATTTGACTCCCACATTAATTCAAACAGGAACCTTCTGAATCGGTTCGCCATTGCAAAAAACTCTAAACCACAACGCATCATGTTATCGAGGACGGTTGTAAGTGACGTTAGTTCCATAGGTCTACAACACGAGTTTAGCGATGTCGTGAAGCATGCAAAAGAGCTAGAGGAAACGTACAACCTGCAATACTTTTTCTTTGGTGATGAAACGTCAACACCAGGTAAGGTTTCTGCAGCATTTGTATTATATTTTGTTATGTTTTAAAAAAAATATTTCTATATCAAGCTAACGATCCCAGATATATATATATATTATATATATATAATATTATATATATAATATATATATTATATATATAATATATTATATATGCATATGCAACTAGAGTGTACAAAATATGTACTATGTATATATATGTGTGTGTATATATATATATAAATTATATAAATTCTATATATACTAATTATTATTATATACCACACATACACACACACACCCAAAAACACACACACACAACACACATATATATATATATCTATATTATTATAATAATATATATATATATATATATATATATAGTATATATATATATATATGAATATGAACTAAAGTGTAAAATATGAATAGGTATATTATATATGGTTGTAATATATATATATATATATATATAATATGATATATCATATATACTATATATATATATTTATTTATATATGTATCACACATACACACACACACACACACACACATATATATATATATATATATAATATAATAGATATATTATATATATATAGATAATATATATATACACGATACATATAAATATATATATATATTTATATATATATATATATATATAGATATATATATATGTGTGGTGTGTGTGGTTTTGTATACACACATACAATTAATACTACACATAACATATATGTACAAACAGAAATGAGAGAAAAAGATCCAGCGGGCAGGCAGGTCACATGCGGAAGGGAGCAAACAGGTCAAAGTCACGAGACAACTGATAATTTTTGCTTGTACTCCATTATTGCACCGCGCAGATTGTAAAGGCCCGTACCCTCGTTCCTCACGAGGGTACGAGCCAATCGGAAAGAGGACTAAGCCGCAGCTCGGAGTGAGGCAAACACATCGGCGAAGGGTCCAGGGTAATCTCGCAGTTACGAATAATTCTCCTTTCTTTCTTCAACAATAATCTTCCAAAGAAGAATGGAGATTATTTTCTGAGAGCCACAACCTGCGAGTGCCTTAGACCGAGGCTCCGAGGTCCTACATCCAGCGGTGATGTGGCCCAGGACTGCCTTTCGTCCACCACACTCTTCCTGGCGATCACGGTCCCGCCTCCATCATATTGCTACACAGTTACTCTCCACCAGTCCTCTACTCCCGGTACCTCTCTCGGTAGGCGCACTCCGGCGGAAGTCCTTGGACATGGTCCTCGGCAGTCTCGATGGCCCACCAGACCCGTGGGCAGGCATCCACGCCAAACTGTCGTTCGGGTGCACGTTCCTGCACACAAACCAGTTGCTCCTCCTGCCGTCCTCTCGGCAGGTAGGATGCCTCTGGTCCTTCATGGGCAGCAGCTCCTCCGGGTATCCTTGGCAGGTAGTTCCTCCAGGTCCTTCCTGGGCTTGCAGCTCCTCCAGGGTAATCCTCGGGGCGTGCAACTCCTCCAGAGTTTGAACCCACCAATTCATGGGGCGGGCATTCCCACGCCAAACTTGGTCGGTTCGGGCGCATATTCCGCACCCACCAGTGACTTCCTCCTTGCGCGTTCGCGCAGGCAATTTCGTCCCTGCGCGCCTTAGCAGGCAATGCCTCTGGTTGTCCTGGACAAGGCGGTTCCTACGCGCGTCTGGGCAGGGTTGGCCTTCCAGGCCTAGTCTGGGCCAGGCGCGCTCCCCCGGGGCGTCTGGTTAGCTCCTCTGACAGCCCGATGCCCACCATATCCTTGGGAGGGCATCCCACGCCAACTGGTTCGTTCGGCGATGCACATACCGCACCTAACAGTGGTACAAGAGGAACATGCAACGGCGGCTAATTCCTCGACTTCGTGCAGTCGCGTCGTGGTTCATCGTCGGTGAGCTTCCTCGACCGCGCCGCCTATTCCGACGGCCTTCCCGGGACGTTTCCCACGCTTTTTGTCCGTCTTGCGACAATGTTTCCCGATGCGCGGTTCTTTGGACAGACGGATCGCGTCCCAGGTGCGACTCTGTGGTCAGTCGCTCCTCTGGCCGCGTTTACTCCGGGAGTTTAACATAGAATTTCCCGGACGACGGCTTCTCTTGCGTAAAGGAGGGGCCAGAGCACGGCCAAAGCAGGGACCACGTTCCTTCCATAGCGCTTGCTCTGCTCCCGATGTCTTCCTCCTCGCGGTTCTTGCGACGCTGCTCTTCCCACAGCTGCCTCTGTATCTCCCATTAGGG
>NC_051386.1:25646716-25664216 GCF_015228065.2 Penaeus monodon | reverse complement strand
ACTGAGTTCTTTTGGTCTTAGGGCCAAGGTTCAGCTATGGAAGGTAAATATACAAGAGAGTGAACTGAAGCACATCAAGATGATTAGAGAGAAGGAAATATCCAATAAGACTTTATTACATATAGGACTATATATTTATTGACTTATTAATTTATATTTACGTTGACGTTTAAGGAGGATACCTTTGCATGATTCATGAAGGATTTCAAGCAAAATAAAGGATTTGCAGTTTTGTTTTGGAAAAAAAATACTCATCTTACACTTTAAAGGAACAATTGTCTATAAGGAATTATACAGTATGTGCCGATATTGAGAAAAGCGTGATAGGTTTATATGAGTGTATGTTCCTCTTCTCTAGGACTGTTTTGTAATATTAGTGATTTGAAAAAATTGGAAAATAATGGAAACATGATCATTGAAACATTATTTATTCCTTGGTATGCCTTTAAGTTATAAACTTAATGTATAATAAGGGTGTAAAGTAGATAACCAGGCATGTTTCGACACCTAAATTTATTGAAGAGTAATGATAACAGTTTAGGCATTTCAAATAACAGTGGTGAAGAAAAATTGTCTTATCAAACAATACATAGCTCTTACAGAAAATGGATATGCAACAACATAGGGTGTCAAGGCAAAAGCAGTGATCGTGTGTGGTTGTGTGTTGTGTGTGTGTGTGTGTGTGTGTGGTGTGTGTGCGTGTTGTGTGTGGTGTGTGTGTGAAGATACATATGTGACAAATATGTACATAGATACCATAGAATAATATGGTTTATATATTCAGTAATAGAAATAGATCTATAGCTGGGTTGCATATCACTGGTTTTATACTAATGGTTCCCATCATAATCAAATGTCATTTAAAAATCGTGACATCAGAAACGTACAAAGGCCATGAATGATGTTATCAAAAGGCTGGACAGCGCTAGAAAACAAACACAAGTATCATATGGACGGAAGGGGATAAACAATACAACAATGGAAATGTTTGTAGTGTGGCAAGTAGAGAGAATAATTGGGAAAGTGAGTGATCATAGGTATTTGTTTGGGTGAAGATAGTACGTGACAAAACATGTAAAATTGTGTAGATCATGAGAATATATAATAGATCATGAAATACTATTAACATATTTTCATTTATATGAAGATAGTATCGCTGGATATAAAACACAAAAACACTGTGTATTGCAGTGGCAAGTGATTTCTGACTCGCATGAGCCCGACTCGCACACGTGTAACCAACACGTGGTGAGAGTCAGGCTTTATCACCAGAGGATAATGTATTGTTGCCTAATTCCTAAAACCGTGGTCACGCTGGTTATTTCATACCAGGGGTCCCCAGCTAAACTTGGTACCCCCGTCCAATATGTCTGTCCCCTGATTACGAAAGTATAAAGGACGATCTCACTGGACGCCTCCTGTCGCGCGGTATGTTAACAGGGCGATCATAGGCTCTCGAGGAAACCCGGCTAACTGGATTATTTCCTTAGAAGAGGAATAGAAGGAAGCAACTAACACGATTGTAGAGTGGACCAATAGTTTGACTGGAAAGCTGAATTTGTGTTTTTCTTGATGTAGATGTTGCTATGTCAGCATTTTCGCCTTTTCAGATCGGGTTCCGTACATTGTGGTTTTGATCCGTAATTCCTCAATAACCTTATATTATAGTGAGGAATAAGCTACTTTGCGTCAATGGTGAATGTTTCTGTTCGTTTCCCAAATTGAGTCCATACATGTTCAAATTAGAAAAAAACAATTGATAAATCTTCATTCTTTATACAAAAATCATTTACAGATAGAATTTATACCTGTACAATAAAAAAAATAAAAAGTAATGAAGTTTTAGTAATTATGACGTGATTGCTATTTCATAGTTGTTTATTCTGATAGTGTGGTTGGTCAACGAATATCAGGAGGCAAGACCGACAGGGCAGTCCTTTCACGTTCAGAGTTATGGAACAGATCAGCTTTGTTGGACAGTTGGAGCAAGGCAAAACACCCTATCCATACCAAAGTGTAGTGTGCATCGTAGACTAAGTAATTTTGTGAAATTCATCTACTGTCACTAAGGTGGAGGGAGATGGGGCAGAAGGCGAGGCAGGATTATTCCAATATTCCATTTCTCTCTGTCAGGGTATGGAGAGGTAAGTTTGGGGGTGATCCCTGAACAGAAAATTACAGACGGTTGCCTGGATCAAAACATTTTAGACTTGTTAATACTCGAATGTATTGCAGCATAAGATCATGTTGATATAAATTAAATAGATTAAATACAATAGCAGAGGCGTCATTTTTAGCTTGCATGGAGGGGCAAGAGTATATGTCGGTGAGTGGAGGTCGGGGTGAAACTATTCAATTTATTATTACAATATTCCTAGTAATGATCAGTCTATAGTGACTATTGTATGCAAATTTCGGTCCCTCTCATAATTAGATTTCTATTCGTATCAGAAGTCATCGTTCAGACTATACTCTTTACAGTTTTAAGGGTAGCGACGTTTTATTAGATGGGCTAACAACATCTTACTGATTCATCAGATCAAAAGATTTGACATTACCATGTCATAGGCCATTTACAAGCTACAAAGACGGTCATCCCTGGTTGTAGTTTCAGGCAGTTTTCACTCCGCATCTGAACAGAAAATCTTTCATTGTCAAAGTAATGACTAGGGTGAGACTAGTACTTGCCCTCAGGCATTTCAGGCCACAGAAAACTAACTGGTAAATACTGAGAATATCTGTTTGTAAATACCAAGTAGGTACCCAAGTATCTCGTTCTGACTGGGTCATTACAACAATGACATATCATTTACAAAGAAATAAACTGTTTACACTGAGTGCGACCATATATAACTGTTCGGGGTGCCCCGATGGTGTAATTTTCATATATTCTTTCAGAGTTGCTAGTGTGCATTTTCTTTCTGCAGCAGTCGCCAAATTGGGGGGGGGAGGCATACGCTTCTTTTCTATAGTGACATATGGACTATCATTTTCATTTTCACCAAGTTTGCCTTGCTGCAATTAGATCAACTGCTTAGCTCAACCATGGTTTAATCCACCTTCTAGAAAGCGGTCAGACAAAAGAATTAGTCTGCATTAATATTTTTTTCACAAACAACAGGCAAACAACAATTTCCTAAAGACCCATTTTTTGACTTGAAACTAAATGCTTCATTTACTTGGAAGTTGGTTAGAAATGTAAGAACATCAAGAAAAAATTAATAACGAATCCAAATTTTATTGGATGATCTGAACAATAGTTTTTTCTAACTCGAATACGGCTTGCACAAGCTCTGTCTGTGACTGACAAAGAGTGTCTTCTATTACATAGAAAAAATAAATTACAATGTAAGTTGAATAGTTAACTCAATGTAGTGGGCGGCAGGACTACAGTGCCAATGACCAGTGTAATAAAGGTTTATCTATTGTTCTGTACACAGAATAGCTCTACAAGTGCTTAGTCACAAGGAGTCAGCTATTAGTTTCCCTATCTCATCTGTTTACCCTTTTCTTCATTTTTGAAAGCTTCACTTTATTTTTTATGTGTCTTGATGCTATTAATATTTTAAGAACAGTTTGATAGTCATATATGAATAAGGATATTCTTTGTGGATTTCTGGGCTATCAACAGCGGCATGTGGCCAAGGTTATAAGCCAATGGATCCTATGTATTCTATCAGTCGTATATAAGGTCATAACGTTTGTCCCCTTAGAAAAGTGATTACTTACTGTATTATTTTTAATTCATTTGATAAAAGATTTGAGTTGTAAAAATCGATATTTTTTTCATTCTTAGGTATCTTTTGATTAGTTGTCCATTGTTATTGTAATTTGGGCATATAAATGTTAATATATGATTATGGTAAGTTCACTGAGGGCATGGGAGGAAATTTCTTTCAATATAGAGGTGGGGATTTTCTTTTAAAAAAATGCATTGACCCTGAGAGGCGCCAGCACCACCACCCTCCTATTGCCCCCAAATTCTATCGTTGTTGTGTGTTGTTAGTGTAGGTTGGTCCCACTCCACTTTTGCCCACAGATGTTATTTTGCTTGTATAAGAGACACAAAAAACACCTGAGATCTGTACGAACTAGGTAGTGTCCAGATCACCAGTGATCCGGCTATTTTCAGCAGCTCATTGCCATGATACCAGAGTGGCCTGGTACCATATTGCTTGATTGATTTGTTGGCCCACCTATTATTTACAAATGATATTTACCCAGCAGTTCACTTTTAGTGGTTTCTAAGGATAATGGCTCGAAGTAAACTTAATGAATCTGAGGAAACAACTATTCTATCGTGGGTCGTCGATAGTGCAAAATCAATAGCTTGCCAATGGCAAAAGCTTCAGCAAGGAACAATCGTACTGTATGATCGGCAGTCTGAACTTTAGTTAAACATTCAGTAAACCATACACCCGCACCCACCCACGCATCTTCTTGGAGCCGTCGTATATATATGGAAAAAAAAGAAATGTTAACAGGTCTCCTCTGAACTCTGGAGTACAGTACTCCACCTCCGGCGCCATAGGCTTGGCGGATGGAAGCCAGGCTTCCATGATAGAAAAGTTAGGGGTTTCCCATGGCGCCATATTTGAATGAACAGGGATCGTATGGTTAGAGAGATCTATACCGACTTTCTCGACGGGGTAGTGGGAGTCTCGTGACAAAGGGCCTAGTGCCTCCATTGCCAAAGGATGCTAGGGGCCCGAGCCACCTTTGCGGCATAGCTCAGGGCTAACTGGCCGCGTCTGAGTCGGAGGGGAGGTACTCCTGACTCCACATCAAGACGCTCGATTCCGAGTGCATTTTAGGGCTCCAACACACACACGCAAACAAGCATTCTGGCACAGCATCCAAAACTTTCAAACTTGTTGTCGATGCCGAGCCGTACACGATTGACCATAGTCTACTTTAGACCTAAAAGTAGATATATAAGGGCTTGATATATCATTAGTAAAGACTTCTTTTAGCGTCCTATGATTACCAGAAATGCACTTAAAAATTAGTGCTCTTTGAATTATTTTTTTTTACGGACAATATGGTCTTCCAACGAGTCTACAATTCAAAGAGTAGGGACCAAGAAATCTAGCAGAATTTTGGAATAGGTATTGGGTGGTTGTCTAGAGTTAGCCTATGTTCGGCTTCCTCCTACGTGAAAAAAAATAACCCCAATACTCTTTCTGGGAAAACTTAAAACCCCACTGGAGGCCCAGTTATGCATCATATCAGAATGCTAGGTTGGATGCGATTTGCCGAGAATTTGCATTATGCTGGAATAGCAATTAATGCACAATCATCAGCATACGTGAGTATTAAGATTCGAGGGGAGCTGGTAAGATGTCATTATAATGCATAAAAATAATGTTGTGACAAGCCATCCATGTGGGGCCCCGTTTGCCCTGGACAAAAAAATGGCCGAAAAAAAAGAACATTTCAGAAAGCAATTTGAGAGAAGGCGGGGGAGGGGGATTTCTGCATGAGAACTACTTGGGACAAGTTCCAGATGTAATTTACTTAATGTCATTTAAATTAATAATTAAACAAACAAACACAATAAAAAAGAAAATAAGAATATATAAAAACAAGGAAAACAATAGGAATACAAAAAGGCCCCTAATAGTTAATATAAAAGCTGCCCGTACACAAATAAAAGCAATTTCAAAATGAAGTGCCTAAGCTAAAGGCTTACTTCTGAACTACATGAAACGTCCTAGATGATCCTTAGGTAAAAGACATTAAACAATATCTCGAAGAAAAGAAAAAAGGAGAGAAAAAAAAAGGCTCAAGAGTAAGCAAAGACAAAGAAGAGTAAAAGCAAACACATGAATAAACCTGAGGACAGTGAATAAAAAAATAAAGAGAATTAAAACCATTACAATGAAATCGCAAGGCATACTAAATGAACATGTTTTCTTATAAGAAACAGAGATCAGTCCAAGCTCCAAGTATAAATAACGATAGCAGGCTCTAAGACTAATTTTTTCTATGTGTGATATGGAGCAATGTCACCGGGGATCCTCGGGGTCGAACAGCGGGGCAATGATACACAATGACTGCTTTAGACAACTGTATTTGGCGGTAACTGGTCGTATATACACACTGGACATCAACCATATAAAAAATAATATTAAATAAAATTTGATTACAGTGTAAAATAACAGGAAGGTTGTTCATAACAAAAATGAAAGAGATAGAGAGGGAGAATACAAAAATAATAATAATAATAATAAAAATAATAAAAATAAAGATGATTTAGGTGACCATAAATACGACACTTGAAAAGATGTCGTACCTTCATGCCATGATGAGTCAGCAAGCAAACTAAGTAACTTATGATTAAAAAGTAAATAAAGAAATATCTTAAACAGTGATTGGAATAAGAAAAATAACCCAATAAGAACTGGTAAAAGAACACAGGCACAGGAAAAACGAAGATTAAAGGAACAAAGAGACGACAATCGGGCAGAATAACAACAAAAGCACAAGAGATATCGTAGTATGCTCGACCTGAAAGAGTGCAGAAGAGACGGATTCATTACACTGTCGTAAACATAGGAAAGGCTAAAGTATCAAACATTTAGCATGCAAGGAAATATAAATTTCATATATAGCAGATAAAAATGGAGAGCGAATAATTTTTATTTAATCAGAATGGAAAAATTTTAATTTTTTTTTTCTTTCAAGATTATCAAAATACCACAACACGTAGTATTAGGAGGCCGATTCGTAGACTTTCGTTAAACCCCCTTCATTGGAGCACCCAGCTAGTAGTATGCTCAAGTTGAAACGACGCAGGGACATATATTTCTCGCTAGCTGGTCAAATGTGAATGCGATCGTCAGAGAAAACGCGAGATAAGGAATAATATCGAAAATCAGGATCAGATTTTTAAACACAAGACAAAAAGCACTCCTGAATAGTCGTAAAGAAATTTTAAGACTGTTTCGTAACGCATACCAAATACTGGATTCCGTATTCTAAACTACACAACACACACTAACATAGGTGTTGCAACTTCGATAAACAATTCCCAGGAAAAAACCAATGGTTAATTACAAAAATGGGCTACCAGCAACTGCTACGGAAATATAATGCCGGGAACAGTACAATGTTTTAACCCCCGTTTCATCCTAGAAATTAGAGTTAATACCAATATAATAATTACATTAATAATGCCATTCAGTCATAATGCTGGCATTATTAGCGTTTTGAGTTAGGAATTTTAATTCCATATTAGCGTCATTCGTTCATTCATGTAATGCTATTATCATTACTAGAAGTAGTATGAACATTATTCTTCTTTTCCCCCAAATAATAATCTTTTCACTCACAATATACTTCTGACTCCACAATGTCCATTGACAGCCTTTTACCGTTACCGGGCGTGTTTTATCGCCGCCTAAACTGATGATGGATCAAGAAGTGCAGCCTAAAAGGGGAGGATGGGGCACTCGTGACGAGAAGTTTTATATTGGAGCAGTAGTTTATACGTGGGCTGTTATAGACTATACCCATACATGGCAAGGAGCTCTAGAGTAAGTACCATGTATATTTTAGATGAAGTTGAATTAATGTCCCACGAGTGAATGTACTACTTGTATATACTAATTACTTGCGATACAAATTACTTTTGTGCCTGGCAGTAGTTTTCATCAGCAACTTTAACTGGCATTTTACAGAAGATATATCCGCACCCTACGCTCTCTCGGAGATCGAAAAGGCATGGTCTTTAAATCACCGGTCAGTGTGACGAAAGGGATTAGAAAGAATGTGACACAACAGTTTCAGAATCTGAAGAAAAAATTTCCTGAAATTCAGATGATTCTTGTAGTGCTGGAAGAGGCAGATTCACTATATTGTAAGATATGTGAACTCGTCTAATACAGTTTCTTTTGATAATGAATATATTCTTCTCTTGAAAGGACCATATAGATTTCGAATTAAAATTATGAAGATTTTATTCTAGCTATTTTTTGCAGCCCGCATTAAAACCGTGGGAGACTTAGAGATCAGTGTCATTACCCAGTGTGTGAAGAAGAGGTGTATGGAAGAATGCAGATTCATAACTATTGGCAACCTACTCGTGAAGATAAACGCGAAGATGGGGGGCATCAACTCTGTCTGGAGTCGCAGTCCAAAAGTAGGTTTTCAGCATATATTACATGGAATATTTAAAAGGATCTCACAGGGAACATATCGGGAATGTAAAATTCATTTGCTCCGGTTGCCGGATGTAATATTAGTACACAGTGTACTGGCTAGAGAACTTTTGTATTTAATTAATATCGAATGCCACACTGAAGGACTGAAGCAATCATGGCCTTGCACATTATCAACACTTGGTTATTTTCTTTAGACAGTGGTCACACGAGCATTTTTACGACAACAGGATGATAGTAATACCCAACATTTTTTCTTCAAAACGCTTATTTGGTAGAATCCTCTCCTTATGGCAACTTTGTTGGTGGCTGGTCAAACGCTATGAATCTTACGGAATTGATGTGAACTACTCAACTACACATATATTGCTAATCATATTTCATACTATTTATATATGAATATGTACATTATAATTTTTTTTCATTTATTTTATTATTTCTACACAGTCATTTCTTTTGATAGTAAGCAAGAATTATCAGTGTTCCCAAAAGTCCATCTTGCAAACTCATCACAAATCCACCACAAGATTCAGTATGGAAAGCTGTATTTTGCACAAAGAGCAGCAAAGGTGAAGGAATTACCCTGTTTGGGGGATTTAGAAAGCCTCGATTTCAAGATGGTTCTGCTGACCTGTGTGATCAGCAAGTTGGGAAGTAGCCAACACATGGGTTGGAGCATATTTAATGGTTGGACATTATCACAAACTGAATAAAGGTGCTCGTGTGACGCGACTTTACCAAACCACAGATATGCTGGTACGGCAGTGGGTGTGGAACCCCAGCTGACCCCAAGAATTACAACCCAGGTAGCTTAAAAGAGACTTCCATTTCTAAAAATGTTTTTTTTATCTTGGGGACCATGAATTGGTACCCACCATTCGGATGTTCACTCCAAAGGTCTGAATATACGAATGGTTTCAAACTACATGGAATTTCTTTCCCAGTAGTTACCTAAGACAGTTTTAGAATTCGTTTAGCTCTCCCTTTACCTTCATAAGTATAAGCTTCTCAGTAATGGAATCTGCAAGTCTCGTGCAGAGGGCAACATCATGATATCCTGTGTTTTCAGGCATAGTAATATTTGTTGAGTTCACCACTAAAAGTACCACCACTAGTTACAGCCAACTGTAATTATCAAGACTGTCTAATAAGGTCTTGTCATTTACTTTTTGTACACCGCTTAAGTGTGTGGGGGTGTTGATTTGATATAGTGATAAGCAGAGAGCTTAGAGGAGAAAAAGGATTCTAACGCATTCGCATTCACTTAAGGATATACTAATTAGGGACGGTGCTTTTGTTTATTTGGATAAAAAATAAACTGCCGGTTATCTATGTATTTGTTTTTTCTTATTTCTGTCATCTTATTCATCTTGTAATTACACCTAAAGGGCAAAGGAAAAAAGTCCTAGAGTTAAAATTGTATTACACAGTAGACTGCATTCACACAAAGCGAACTATATCAAGCCAAATCAAGGAGAATCCTTCGAATCAATTAATTTGGTTTCAATGGCGTTCACACCAAAGAAATCAGAATCAAATGCCAATTTTCAGTATGCCTTTGAGAAACATGGGCGAATTTGCAGTCATCGAATTACTTGCGTTTTTCTGGAGGTGGCATAAGCGCAGTCGAACCCGAATATGGTTAATGATTAGAAAAAATAAATGTGCTAGACATCAAAGGTCATATAGCACTATGGTAAATTATTGGGGTGAAGAGGGTGCAAATGAGTTAACAATTAGGATTAGACGTTAGATGTCAGAGGTTGTAGAATACTGTAGGAGAGAATGGTAGTGAAAAGAGTATATAGGGAAAGCAAATGTAATAAGTGGGGATTTGTAAAAGGAGAAAGGGTTAAAGGTACAGGGCAATCAGATCAAATGGAGAATATGTATCTGAGAAACGGGAGAGTAACTATATGAGGAAAACTGCAAAAGAGCTATTAAGAAACAATCAAAGGGTAATGCAAGTAAAAATGGTAGTTGTAGAAGGAGAAAAATCCAGAGAATGAGATAAGGGAACAGAGCAAGTTGGCGAAGTGTCGGGAAGAATGTCAGGAGGAGAGGGATCCAGAGGACATAGTTGTGACATAAGGGAATCATGTTAGCATCCAGGTGGGAATGCTAAGGATAATGGGGATGGGGTGCTCTTGGGGGAGTGGAGGAAGAGGGGTAGAGGGAACTACAGGAGGAGGAGGAGGAGGATGGATATCGACAAATACTGTAAATGTAGAGCGAATAGGAATAGAGGGTGGATAAGTAAGTGGAGCATTCTTTTGGGTCATGGGGAAGTCTGAGAAACAAAGGTTTTCTTATGTGGAGAAGAGGGAATAGATGTTCGAAGAGCAGAGGGAGAGGTGGGTGTAGGAGACGATGTGGTAGGAGAAGATGGACTAAAACTTTTAGATTGTCTAATGCAAAAGGTAGAGTGAGGTGGAGGTTAGGTACCAGGAAAGTAGTAGAGATTGGAGTATCCGAATTTAGACTGGAAAGGAATTTGAGTGGGGGGGAGAGGGAGGAGGGATAGGAGGGTTCAGGATAGAGGAATGAGATACTAGGAGAGATGCTGAGACTTTTTGAGAAGATGGGAGGGGAGCGGAGCAAAGTACAGTTTTGGAATAGGTAGAAAAAGAAAAACCATTGACGTGCTTCTTGTCTGGCCTCACATAGAGTGAGGCCTAGTTTGAATCTGAGAACTGTTACCTCAGATTTGAGCTTGTAAGCAGGGCAGCTCCTATAAAATACATTGGCATGTGTGCCAATTGTGGTGGCTCACCACAATTGGCACACATGCGGGACTGAGTAGAGCAATTTGAACGGTCAGATTGGGTACATAGAAGGCAGTGGGTCGTGGAGTGACTGTTTGGTTGAGTGGCCAAAATGCCAACATTTCTGACATTGACCGGGAAAGGGTTGATATGGTTGGGCAAGGCAGTCTTTACAGTCTGATGAGTCCTCCTAGAGTAGAAATAAGGGGGAGTGACAGAAGACAGTGAAGAAGACTGTGTAGCAGGAAATGGAGTAAAGGATGTTGGGAGAGAGGATAGGTGTATTCTGAAGGTTGAGTAATGACCTGGGGGGATGATTCGGAATAGATCGAGTTAACCACAAACATTGAGGAGGGATTGTTAGTGTCAGTGGTTGGAGCCAAGGTCAGGAAACCAGTGAAATAAAATTCAGATAGGCTAGCTGATGAAGGGGCAAGCCTTAAGGAGAACAAACGGTAACAGCTAGGCAATTAACCAAAGGAATACCATGCCCATGGCTCCCGGAGGTGATTCATGCCTGACACAAAGCCAGCCTTTCATCCTTTCAGCATGGCTCTCACACCATAGAACGTGAAGAGAAGAAGGGGATGAAGAAAAGAAGGAAAAGAAAGGGGGAGAAGAAAAAAACATGCAAAATTAGCTGAGGCGGGGGCTGAGGTCCAAGGTAAGGTTTGCTCCCATACATTAGGCCCAAGTTTCCGTCTCCTAAGCCTCCCCATGACAACAACGAGCAAGGGATTGGGGGGATCCCAAAAATGGGTACATGAACAGATTATGAAGAGATCTCATTTTGGTCTGTTGGCCATCCATTCCCCGATTTGGTAAATGACCCCCAAAAGTTTCACAACTTCATCAGAATGTCTTCTGAATATTTCAAGAAGGTAGGGGAGTTGACTTAGCCTGCTATGAGAAAAAGAAACCAATTATCCTTGTGCAATTGGACTTAGGAAAGGATGGCCCTTTTTTAAGGTGTTAGCAGCCATTGATAACCAACTTATAGATTTGCAGAATTTGAATGTTTGTACAGAAAGAAAGCAGGAAGGAGAGCCTTTAATTTTTTTCTTTGAAAACTGAAATAAAGTATCAATCTAGCGTCTTTCCTAGAGATTTACATACTCATTGGCTGGTGATGAGTAATTGTCCACAGGTGACAATTCATGTGTGGCAGCAGGCTTAGCAGAAATAGCTGAACTGAGTCTTTCATATTGTTGGAAGCTGCATGTTCTCTCATTTTTCAGCTCTCCTGAGAATTTCATGTCCACTGAAGTTTTTTAATTTTCGTCCTCATCAAGGGCATCAAATGTGACATGAGAAATTCCATGGTGTCACAAAAGATAAATAAAGTTGCTTTGTTGCTGATGTCATATTTCCTTGTATTCTGCTTCTTTAAACAAGATATATTTCAATATTAAAATCACTAACAACAATGATGACCTATTGAAAATAAAACTATAGATGAATAATCAAGTATTCATTTTGTTTAAAGACAAAAAGGGAATTATGCTAGGATAATATATAGATTGTCGTTCATGCACCAAGTTAAATGAGGAACTCGACCTGCATTGTGATACTCTGTCTGGACTGACGAAAATTGCGACCACCCACATCATGTGAACTGATTCGATTTGACTCGCTGTGATTCTGATTTAAATGATTCGCTTGGCGCAAACCGTTTTGACAAAAATACATGTACATTTATTATGGTTTCGAGCAGGAAATCCTGCGGATTCATTATTCAGATTGATTTGACTCGATTCGAATCGCATGGCGGGAATGCTGCTCCATACATTACTGTAGACCAGGGGATTTTAACCTGGTGTGCTTGGACCCCCAGTGGGTCCATGGATGGGTTTCAGTGGCTCCGTGAGGATCAGATAAAAATCACCATTTATATTAGTCTTCTTTTTTTTTCTTTTTTTTTAATAATACTTGGTTTAACCAGTTTTTGGGTTTATTCCACATATGTATAAGATTATCAAATATAGTAAATAAAGTGCATTATACACATTGCACGCAAAGTCGTGTTTATGTGAATAGTTCTCCGGAAAGGGGTCCATGGCATTCATATTCTTGGAGGGGTCCTTGTCTCTAAAAAGTTCAGAAATGACAGGTAGTGTACACTCCTAAACAATTTGGCTTTCGGTCTTCCCTTCACTCATGATACATTAAATGTAATATCTAGAGGTATTGTAGCATTCTGAAACAAAAAAAAAAACTTTGGTGCATTTATTTGATGTTGCCTCGCGGTCGAATTTCGTGCTGACATACAAAGTTAAAAAAAAAAGTTATGTTCGGAATTTCACCAATAATAAGCTAATAGAAAAAAATAAAGTAATTAATATGTTTTGTATTTTAATTACAAGCAAAAGCTTCGAGTAAAATGGAAAAAGTACCAGTCTACTCTCGAACTTATTGTTTATACACTCCACCCTTTGCTTCGTAAGGCTGTTGAAACTCAGATGTATTTCTCAGATTCAGACTAATATTTTTCTCTCTTATTACATCAGTTGTTGAAAGTGGAGGTTTGTTGCTTGAAGTTTACATACCGTATTACCAGCAATTGATTACAGGCATTTACTTGTTACTGCCTGTGATATATAAACAGATCATGATAAATAGCTGTTTTGATTTTTCTTAGACTGTAATGTTATATCATAGAGATGATAAGAAAAAATTTTCATGAAGGCATTCATCCATCAATACCACATCATATGACTCGTTGGCAATTCTTACTAAGTTTCACCAACTGTCATGATTTACTTCAAATTTTACCCATATAGAGTAAAGATGTATTTGGTATTCTGTTAATATATATATATATATATATATATATATATATATATATATATATATATATATATATATATTTGTGTGTGTGTACACTGATAACAGACGTTTGAATCATGAAAATGCAATATGATAGTAATCAATAGAAATATAAATCCCCATCTGAAACTGCTGAAATATTTATCGAAAATATCACTCTCATTGGCTAGTTGATGTATCAATTTGTATAAGGGCAGAGGAATGTTTCAACAGGTTAGCCTCCGGGCTAGTACAGTGGTAACGTGTTGGCCTCTCATCCAAGGGGTCGGCGGTTCGCGCCCCGCCCGTGAGAAGTTGCAATTGTCGCCTGGAGGTTACTGTTGTGGCTGGGCACCACGGCGGGTAAGGATTAGGTTCAGCCGAGTCAGCACCATTTGACCCACGTGAGCGAGTCGGCATTAGTCGACACACAGGCCGGGCTCCCCTCATGGGCATAGCCTGGGCGAGGCTAAGCTTCGCATATCGGACTTATCCTTCAACAGGTTCCAATAATGTGTGCGTGAAGAGCAATCATGTTTGAGGATGTATTAAAGTGTTAGAGGGTTTCGGAGATGCCACAAAAAGCCTTAGGTCATAACAACAAAAAGACAGAACTAAAGGAAACCTTCAGAGTTGCTCCTTTTCAGTTTCTTGAATGGTAACAGAGTTTTAGTAATCGTCAACTTGCGTAATGCACCTTAGGGTAGCATAAATACTTTTCATGATAAACGTAAATGATCCCCCTGATTTTCAACTACCCAAATGAAATTGATTTCTTCCCTTTAAAGATAATAACTGCTCGCAAATTACTAGATATGATTCGATTCCCGGTGTTCATCAAATCAATGAAAACTTGAAAAAGTTCGGTAAGAACAAAAACTTTATAAATAACTAGGTAAGAACAAAACTTTTCTTTATAAACAATTCTGTAAGAACAAAGATTTTCTTTATATAACCTCAACACAAGCCTTATTTCAACTTCCTTCACGCTCTCTTGCATGGTACCTGATGTTACTATAGATTAGAAATTGATTTAATCATCATATTGCCCCAAAAGCCGGGTTAGCTAACTAGCCCTATAATTGCTCATCTGATTCAGATGTACAGCCCCGCACACAAAAAAGCCCTCCATCCACTTCTTACTTATAAGGCCCTTCCGCAGTTACATTTTTTCTATCCATTCTTGAGTTTGGGTATGAGCTTTCCACTTGCACATGGTCCACGGTATCATAGAGAACTAATGTTCCCATGTAAACAAAAAAGTTGGGACTCAGGAATTACATGAAATTAATGCGACCTTTCAGCTGATGAAACGAAGTCTGATGGTAATGGGTGCTGATGTCAATCACCCATCGGCTGGGGATGCCAGAACACCCTCCATGGCAGCTATAGTTGCTTCCATTGATAACAATTTTAGTAAATACGCCGTTGAAGTAAGGCCTCAGAAACATCGAAACGAGATAATACAAGACGTCAAGGAAATGACGAAGTAAGGAAACCAATGCCAACATTATAACTTTTTAAGTTATGGAGTTTGTCTCCTCATTACTGTATTGTAATAATATACCAATATTTTAACCCACAACCCGATTCAGATACCCTCTAGTGTTAAACTTATTCTGCATAGATTTCAACATTTTTTTCCTTTGTGAAGTAGAAACACAGATATTTGACTCTCCATTAATTCAAACAGGAACCTTCTGAAATCGTTCTCCATTGCAAACAACTCTAAACCACAACGCATCATCGTTTATCGAGACGGTGTAAGTGACGTTCAGTTCCATCAGGTTCTACAACACGAGTTTCTAGCGATTCGTGAAGCATGCAAAGAGCTAGAGGAAACGTACAAACCTGCAATTACTTTTTTTTTTGGTGATGAAAAACGTCAACCACACAAGGTAAAGGTTTTTTGCAGCATTTGTATTATTTTTTTTGTTATGTTTTAAAAAAAATATTTCTATATAAGCTAACGATCCCATATATATATATATATTATATATATATTTTATATATATATATATATATATATATATATATATTTTTATTATATAACATATGCAACACAATGAACAAATACAATATGTATATATATATATGTTTGTTATATATATATATATATATATATATATATATATATATATAATTATACATATAAATAATATATACATATATATATATATATATATATATATATATATATATATGTGTGTTGTGTGTGTGTGTGTGTGTGTGTGTTTTGTATACACACATACACATACATACATACACATAACATAATATGTACAAACAGAAATGAGAGAAAAGATCCAGCGGGGCAGGCGAGGTCACATGGCGGAAGGGAGCACACAGGTCAAAGTCACGAGACAACTGCATAATTTTTGCCTTGTACTCCATTTATGCACCGCGCCGATGTAAAGGCCCGATACCCTCGTTCCTCACGAGGTGTACGAGCCAATCGGGAAGGACCTAAGCTCGCCGCTCGGAGTGAGGCAAACATCGGCGAAGGTCCAGGGTAATCTCGCAGTTACGACATATCTCCTTTCTTTCTTCAAAATAATCTTCCAAGAAGAATTGGAGATTATTTTCTGAGAGCCACAACTGCGAGATGCCTAGACCGAGGCTCCGAGGTCCTACATCCAGCGGTGATGTGGCCCCAGGACCTGCCTTTCCGTCACCCACACTCTTCCGGCGATCACGGTCCTGCCTTCCATCAGACTTGCTACACCGTTACTCCTCCACCAGTCCCTCTACTCCCGGTACCTTCTCCTCGGTAGGCAGCTCCTCCGGCAAGTCCTTGACATGTCCTCCGGCAGTCTGATGCCCACCAGACCCTTGGGCAGGCATCCCACGCCAACTGGTCGTTCGGGTGCACGTCCTGCACACACCAGTTGCTCCTCCTGCGCGTCCTCGGCAGGTAGATCCTCTGGTCCTTCCTGGGCATGCAGCTCCTCCAGGGTATCCTTGGCAGGTAGTTCCTCCAGTCCTTCCTGGGCTTGCAGCTCCTCCAGGGTATCCTCGGCGTGCAACTCCTCCAGCAGTATGATACCCACCAATTCCTCGGGCGGGCATCCCACGCCAACTGGTCGTTCGGGCGCATATTCCGCACCCACCAGTTGCTCCTCTTGCGCGTTCTCGGCAGGCAATTCGTCCTGCGCGCTCTTAGCAGGCAATGCCTCCTGCGTGTCCTGGACAGGCGGCTCCTCCGGCGCGTCCTGGGCAGGCGGCTCTTCCGGCTCGTCCTGGGCAGGCGGCTCCCCCGGTGCGTCCTGGTAGCTCCTCTGACAGCCCGATGCCCACCATATCCTTGGGAGGGCATCCCACGCCAACTGGTCGTTCGGGTGCACATCCCGCACCTACCAGTGGTACAAGCGGACATGCAACGGCGGCTAATTCCTCCGACTTCGTGCAGTCGCTGTCGTGGTTTTCATCGTCGGCTGAAGCTTCCTCGACCGCGCCTGCCTCTTCCGACGGCCGTTCCCCGGGAGTTTCCTACGCTTTTGTCCGTCTTGCCGACAAGTTTCCCGCTGCGACGGTTCTTTGGACAGACGGATCGCGTCCAGGTGCGACTCTGTGGTCAGTCGCTCCTCTGGCCAGCGTTCTATTCCCGGGAGTTTCACAAGAATTTCCCGGACGACGTGCTCTCTTGCGTAAGGAGGGCCAGAGCAAGGCCAAAAGCAGGGACCCACGTTCCTCCATAGCGCTTGCTCTGCCTCCCGATGTCTTTCCTCCTCGCGGTTCTTGCGACGCTGCTCTTCCCACAGCTGCCTC
>NC_051386.1:25626716-25641716 GCF_015228065.2 Penaeus monodon | reverse complement strand
TACTATTAACATATTGTCATTTATATGATATAGATATCGCTGGGATATAAACACACAAACACTGTGTAGTGCAGTGGCAAGTGATTTCTGACTCGCCTGAGGCCCGACTCGCACCACGTGTAACCAACACGTGGTGCGAGTCAGGCTTTATCACCAGAGGATAATGTTATTGTTGCCCTAAGTCCTAAAACCGTGGTCACGCTGGTCTTTCATACCAGGTGGTCCCCAGCTAAACTGGTACCCCGTCCCATATTCTCGTCCCCTGATACCGAAAGTATCAAGGACGATCTCACTGGACGCCTCCTGTCGCGCGGTATGTTAACATGGCGATCATAGTGCTCTCGAGGAAACCCGCTAACTGGATTATTTCCCTTAGAAGAGTGAATAGTAAAAGGAAGCAACTAACACGATTGTGAGTTGGACAATAGTTTGACTGAAAAGCTGAAATTTGTGTTTTTCTTGATGTAGATGTCTGCTCATGTCAGCCATTTTCGGCCTTTTCAGCATCGTGTTCCTGTAATTGTGGTTTTGTATCCCGTAATTCCTCATAACCCTTATATTATCAGTGAGGGAATAAGCTACTTTGCGTCAATGGTGAATGTTTCTGTTCGTTCCCAAATTGAGTTCCATACATGTTCAAATTAGAAAATAAACACTATGATAACTCTTCATTCTTTCATACAAAATCATTTACAGATAGCATTTATACCTGTACAATAGAAAATAAAAAGTAAATGAAGTTTTAGTAATTAATGACGTGATTGCTATTTCATAGTTTTTATTCTGATTAGTGTGGGTCAACGAATATCAGGAGGCAAAGACCGACAGGGCAGTCCTTTCCACGTTCATAGTTATGGAAAAGATCAGCTTTGTTGGACAGTTGGAGCAAGGCAAAATCACCCTATATCTATACCAAAGTGTAGTGTGATCGTAGCCTAAGTAATTTTGTGAAATTCATCTACCTGTCACTAAGGTGGAGGACTATGGGGCAGAAGGCGAGGCAGACTTATTCCAATATCCATTTTCTCTCTGTCCAGGGTATTGGAGAGGTAAGTTTGGGGTGATCCCTGAACAGAAACTACAGCACGGTTGCCTGGACTCAAACATTGTACACTTGTTAATACTCGAATGTATTGCAGCATAAGATCATGTTGATATAAATTAAATAGATTAAATACAAAGCAGAGGCGTCATTTTAGCTTTTGCATGGAGGGGCAAGAGTATGTCGGTGAGTGGAGGTGGGGGTGAAAATATTCAATTTATTATTAACAATATTCTATTAATGATCAGTCTATAGTGACTATTGTATAAGCAAATTTGGTCCCTCTCATAATTAGATTTCATTAGTATCAGAAGTCATCGTTAGACTATATCCTTTACAGTTAAGGGTAGCGACGTTTTATTAGATGGGCATAACCATCTACTGATTCATCTAGATCAAAAGATTTGACTATACCCATTTCAGAGGCCATTTACAAGCTACAAAGACGGTCATCCCTGGTTGTAGTTTTCAGGCAGTTTTTCACTCGCATCTGAACAGAAAATCTTTCATTGTCAAAAGTAATGACAGGGATGACTAGTAATGCCCTCAGCATTTTCAGTGCCACAGAAAACTAACTGGTAAAGTACTGAGAATATTGTACATACCAAGTAGGTCCCCAAGCATCTTCTGTTCTGACTGACGGTCATACTCAACAATGCACATATCATTTACAAAGAAATACAACTGTTTACACTGATGTGCGACCATTATATAACTGTTCTGGCTGCTCCCCGATGGTAGTAATTTTCATATATTCTTTCAGAGTTGCTATGTGTTGCATTTTCTTTCTGCAGCCAGTGCTCAAAATTGGGGGGGGGAGGCATATGCTTCTTTCTATAGCTGATCATATGGACTATCATTTCTCATTTTCACCAAGTTTGCCTTTGCTGCAATTAGATCAACTGCTTAGCTTCAACAATGTTTAATCCACCTTCTAGAAGCTGCTCAGACAAAGAATTAGTCTGCATTAATATTTTTTCACAAACAAACAGGCAAACAACAAATTTCCAAGACCATTTTTGACTTGAAACTAAATGCTTCATTACTGGAATTTGGTAGAAATGTAAGAACATCAAGAAAAATCTAATAACGAATCCAAATTTTATGGATGATTCTGTAACAATAGTTTTTTCTAACTCGAATACGGCTTGCACAAGCTCTGTCTGTGATCTGACAAAGATGTGTCTTATATTACTATTAGAAATAAAATTATACAATGTACAGTTGAATAGTTAACTCAATGTCAGTGGGTGGCAGGACTACAGTGCCATGCCCATTGTAATAAAGGTTTATCTATTGTCTTTACACAGAGATAGCTCTACAAGTGCTTAGTCACCAAGGAGTCAGCTATTAGTCTTACCTATCTCATCTGTTTACCCTTTTCCTTCATTTTTGAAAGCTTCACTTCTATTATTTTATTGTCTTTGATGCTATTAATATTTTAATAACAGTTTGATATTCATAATATGAATAAGGATATTCTTTGTTGGATTTCTTGGCTATCAACCAGCGGCATGTGGCCAAGGTTATTAAGCCAATGGATCCTATTTATTCTATCAGTCTATATAAGGTCATAAAGTTTGTCTCCCTTAGAAAAGTGATTACTTTACTTATTATTTTTTCATCATTTGATAAAAGATTTGATGTTGTAAAATCTATATTTTTCATTCTTAGGTATCTTTTGATTAGTTGTCCATTGTTATTGTAATTTGGGCATAATGTTAATATATGATTTATGGTAAGTGCACTGAGGGCATTGTGGAGGAAAATTTCTTTCAATATAGAGGTGGGTGATTCTAATGGCATTGACCCTGAGACGGGCCAGCACCACCACCTCCTTCTTGCTCCCACAATTCTATTGTTGTTTTGTGTTGTTTATTTGTAGGTTGGTCCACTCACTTTGCCACAGATGTATTTTTGCTTTTATAAGAGACACAAAACACCTGAGATCTGTACGAACTATGTTAGTGTCCAGATCACCAGTTGATCCGGCTAATTTTTCAGCCTGCTCATTGCCATGGATACCAGAGTGGCCTGGTACCCATATTAGCTTGATTGATTTGTTGGCACCATATTATTTACAAATGATATTACCCAGCAGTTCACTTTTAGTGGTTTCTAAGGATTTAATGGCTCTAAGTAAACTTAATGAATCTGAGAAAATAACTATTCTATCGTGGGTCGTCGATAGTGCAAAATCAATAGCTTTGCCAATGGCAAAAAGTTCAGCAAGAAAAATCGATGTATGATTCGGCAGTCTGAACTTTAGTTCACATTCAGTCAACCATACACCCGCACCCACACACTCATCTCTCTTGGAGCCGTCGGTATATATATGGAAAAAAAAGAAATGTTTAACAGGGATCTCTCTGAACCTCTGGAGTACAGTACTCCACCTCCGGCGCCATAGGCTTGGCTGATGGAAGCCAGGCTTCCATGATAGAAAAGTTAGGGGTTTCCCATGGCGCCATATTTGAATGAACCAGGGTATCGATGGTAGAGAGATCTATACCGACTTTCTCGACGGGGTCGTGGAGTCTCGTGACAAAGGGCCTAGTGCCTCCATTGCCATAAGGATGGCTCGGGTCTCGAGCCACCTTTGCGGCATAGCTCAGGGCTAACTGGCCGCGTCTGAGTCGGAGGGGAGGTACTCCTGACTCCACCTCAAGACGCTCGATCCGAGTGCATTTTAGGGCTCCAACACACACACGCAAACAAGCATTCTGCACAGCATCCAAACCTTTCAAACTTGTTTTCGATGCCGAGCCGTACACGATTGACCCATAGTCTACTTTAGACCTAAAGTAGATATATAAGGGCTTTATATATCATTAGTAAAGACTTTCTTTTAGCTTCCTATTTATTACCAGAAATGCACTTTAATAAATTTAGTGCTCTTTGACATTTATTTTTTTACTGACCAATATGGTCTTTCCAACTGAGTCTACCATCAAAGAGTAGACCAAGAAATCTAGCAGAATTTTGAATAGGTATTGGGTGGTTGTCTAGAGTTAGCCTTATGTTCGGCTTCCTCCTACGTGAAAAAATAACCCCAATACTCTTTCTTGTGGAAAACTTAAAACCCCACTGGAGGCCCCAGTTATGAATCATATCCAGTGCTAGTTGGATGCGATTTGCCGAGAATTCTGCATTATTGCTGGAATGCCATAATGCACAATCATCAGCATACAGTGAGTATTTAAGATTCCGAGGGGGAGCTGGTAAGATGTCATTTATCATGCATAAAAATAATGTTGGTGACAAGACACTTCCTTGTGGGACCCCGTTTGCCTGGACAAAAATGGCCGAAAAAGCAACATTTCAGAAAGCAATTTGAGAGAAGGCGGGGGAGGGGGATTCTGCATGAGAACTACTTGGGGACAAGTTCCAGCATGTATTTACTTAATGTTCATTTAAATTAATAATTAAACAAACAAACAAAAAAAGGAAAATAATAATATATAAAACCAGGAAAACAATAGAATACAAAAAGGACCCTATAGTTATTATAAAGCTGCCGTACACAAATAAAAGCAATTTCAAAATGAAGTGCTAAGCTAAAGGCTTCCATGAACTACTGAAAAAGTCCTAGATGATCCTTAGGTAAAAGACCTTACAACAATATCTCGAAGAAAAGAAAAAAGGAGAGAAAAAAAGGCTAAGAGTAAGCAAAGACACAGAAGAGTAAAAGCAAACACATGAATAAAACCTGAGGGGACAGTGAATAAAAATAATAAAGAGAAGTAAAACCATGAAAATGAAATCGCAAGGCATCACTAAATGAACATGTTTTCTTATAAGAAACAGAGATCACGTCCAGCTCCAAGTAAAATAAAGATATCAGGCTCTCAAGACTTAACTTTTCTATGTGTGGCTGGAGCAATGTCACCCGGTGTCCTCGGGTCGAAAAGCGGGGCAATGATACACAATGACTGCTTTAGACTAACTGTATTTGGCGGTAAACTGGGTCGTATATACACACTGTGACATCAACCACATAAAATAATAATATTAAATAAAATTTGATTACAGTTGTAAAATAACAGGAAGGTTGTCATAACAAATTAAGAGATAGAGAGAGAGAATACAAAAAATAATAATAATAATAAAAATAAATAAAATAAAGATGATTTAGGTGACCATAAATACGACACTTGAAAAGATGTCGTACCTTCATGCCATGATGAGTCAGCAAGCAAACTAAGTAACTTATGATAAAAAGGTAAATAAAAGAAATATCTTAAACAGTGATTAGGAATAAGAAAATAACCAATAAGAACTGGTAAAAGACAACAGGCACAGGAAAAACGAAAGTATATGTAAAGGAACAAAGAGACGACAATCGGGCAGACTAAAACAAAAGCACAAAGAGATATCGTAGGATGCTCGCTGAAAGAGTTGCAGAATGAGACGGTTCCTTACACTGTCGTAAACATATGAAGTCTAAGTATCAAACATTAACATGCAAGGAAAATATAAATTTCATATATATCAGATAAAAATGGAGAGCAGACTTAAATTTCTATTTAATCAGAATGAAAATTATTTTTCTTTCAAGATATCAAATACACAACACGTGTATTAGGAGCCGATTCTTAGACTTTCGTTAAACCCCCTTCCTTGGAGCCACCCAGCTAGTAGTTGCTCAAGTTGAAACGAGCAGACATATATTTTCTCGCTCAGCTGGTCAAATGTGAATGCGACTCGTCAGAGAAACGCCGAGACTTAAGGAATAATATCGAAAATCATGATCAGATTTTAACACAAGACAAAAAGCACTCTTGAATAGTCGTAAAGAATTATTCATACTGTTTCGTAAATCATCACCAAATACTGGCTTCGTATTTCTACACACACACACACACTACCATAGGTGTTGCAACTTCGATAAACAATTCCAGGAAAAAGACCAATGGTTTACTTACAAAAATGGGCCCCATCAACTGTACTGAAATATAATTCCGGAACCGTACACGATAATATCATTCAATCAATTAATCAAGTAAAATATGATAAGGTGCAAAACCTTATGCAGCTTCCACTTTTCATATGAAGAACAAATTTTGTAATAAGGAGAAATTTGTTTTGACATAATCTCAGAAATACATGTAAAAGTTTCTACTATCAGTCGCAGTGTACCCAGATATTTTTCCCATTTTATTTGAAGCTTTTGCTTCTCATTAAAAGTATACCAGCATATTAAGTACTTTAATGGTTTTCTATTGACTTCCTTATGTGAAAAAAAACATCGATGATGTAGGGGTTTGTAGTGACCGTGATACAACTTAAGACAATGTACAAGTGTTACAAAAAAGGTCTTCACTGTACCTTCTGCTGATCATATGGTCGGAGTTTGAGAACGTCAGATCCGCACTGTCAGGAATATCAGTATTATTAGATCAGTACTTTTGTGAGTGAGGCAGAGGCTATTTTACATAGTCGTCCTATAACATATGACATATTGAACCCTCCTGAACATCTGGATCCATTAACACCAAGCATGATTCTAACATTAAAATCCAGAATTCTGATATCTCTTCCAGAAAATTATGAAGGGTTCAATATTTGGCAAATGAGTATTTGGCCAAATGGAAGAGAGAACACTTATAGTCATTGCACGTAAGAAATAAATGGGTAAAACCACGCAGAAATGTGCAAGTTAATGATAAGGTTATTGTGAAAGATGGATAATTTACCTATAAATGATTGGATATTAGGTTAAATTGTAGAAGTCTATACTGATGAGGATGATTATTTTAAAAAACTTAGTGTTAAATACTGTCAGACATGATTTTACATAATAAAGGAGGACGTATTGATGTAAAGTCTTATATAGAAAGAACAATTTATATTTACATCCCTGTTATTTTGCAACAAAACAAGTACCGAGGTACCAAAGGATGATGTATCACCTTTTTTGGCTGGCACACTCCCCCTCTCTTTCTCTATCTTCGTCTTTCTCTCCTGTGTTCATGGTTTGTTTCTCTGGTCTCTAGATATAAAATGATCTAGAAATATATTTAAGGCATTTCCGTTGTAAAATATAAGCACGGCTAGGCTTATCTCCTGAAAAAGTAAAGACAATAGACGTGAAGTGGGGCTCTAGTAACGATTTTCGGGTTTGGACAAGCGTAGTTTAAATGATATGTAAATTAGCAAAACACGTTGCCGGAGCCCTGAACGCCTCGTCCAAGAACTGGAAAAAACAACAACAGTGCGATGGTACATACCTTGATTCACTAAAGTATCATTACATTATGAAACAGAATTCTGAAATAAATGGATTATTTTTAGCAGTAATGTTAAATAAGAAGTAAAAGCGCATTGTTTGTGATGCGTTCCTAGATAACATACATTATGCTTTGTTTCCCTTCAAGTCTAATGCTATAGTCCTAACTATAGACCACAAGTTGGTGCCTAGATACAGCTGCTAATACAGCTGTAGTAATAAGGAAACAAACATTTCCGTTTTCACTTCTTGTGCATTTTGCATAGTATAATGACGCGTTTGAAAACGCATGTTTGCACAGAAATTCATACATACGTGCACATACACAAGCACAGGCATCGCAAGCATGTACATGCACAATCATGCACATTCACACATATATACAGACACCGGTGCACTCACACACACCAAACATCCATCCATGCTCTTCCTAATCCTTCTTGTTTCTCAGAACCACTTACACTATTTGGCAATGGGTAGGATGCCATGGCGCAAAATGTCCTGTGAGTAAGAATTAACATTACAGTATCCAAAAACTAAGGTTTTGATGAAGCATTTATACATCAAAGTCAGACTGACTAAAACAATAAAAACACGACGGAAATTATTAACAGGTCTCAAACCAAATACAATGCAATCAGTAATGTTTATATAGTAGATTGTACTCAAGCAACAGGCAGACACACTCAACACACACACACACAGATAGAGAGAGAGAGACGAAAAAAGGGAAGAGGAGTGGGGGAAATAGGGGAGTAGTGATAAGGAGGCAACAAGATGGGATAGCGTGGCGGCGGTGATAAGATGTTTCGTTGTCAATATTATTTACATTAACATTATCGCTGTTCCCATTGCTCGTTATAAATCTCCCCCCCCCCCCTCTCTCTCTCTCTCTCTCGTCACTACCATTGTTATTGTCATTGTTATAGTTAATATTACATATTTGTTAAATATAACCATTATCCTTTTTACTTTTTCATTTCCGACCTCTTCCATTTTCTGTCCATTCTGTCCCTCCATGGTTTATACCTTATATCATACCCCCATATTTGCTCCTCTGTTTTCCCTGACCCACCAAAATCAGATATCCCCCCTGCTGTCCTTCTCACCCATTTCCTTGTGCATGTCTTAATTCATTCCTCCAGTATTTATGTTTACACGGATGGCTCTCAATCTACCTCCGGTGCTGGTTTCGCAGTAACCTTCCCAACTCGCACTTTCAAATACCCTACCCATTCTGAATCCAGTGTCCTTGCTACAGAACTTTAAGCACTTCTTTTTGCCTTAAAACACATATACTCACTCCCTTCTTCCTCTTTCACTATTTTTACTAACTCCCGTATGTCATTAACTCTCATAAAGTCAATGCAGATCCAGAACTGGTTGTTCTACCTGTCCACACACCATAAAACTGTCTGATTTTGCTGTGTCCAGTCATGTTGTAATCCCTGGCAATGAACAGGCAGACACTCTAGCACACTATGCTTCTATGTCCACACCAATCACGTTTTTCACATATTCCAATCATGGGTTATTACCCTCTAAGACCTTGTATAACCGATGGCAATCTTTCTGGTCAAGTCTCCGCACTAATAAATTACATACTGTAAAACTATCAATTTCCTCCTGATCATCTCCATTTCATTGGAACAGACGTTGGAAAACAGCTCGCTTACATTTGAGCCACACCCGACCAACACACTCCTACCTGTTGTCTCATTCTGATCCACCCCTATGTTCCCTATGTAATGTCCCTCTTTCAGGTCCACACATTCTGTTGTCATGTCCACACCTTGATGCAGCCTGTACCTCTGCTTTTCCCCACCTATCCTCCCTTCACGGACTTCACATCAGACATCCTTACTGCTTACTTAATTCTACCTTAACCCATTCGCTCATCAACTCCTTTACCCACCTTTAACCTTCTCAATAATGTTGCTATGCTAGATAGTTGACATAGCAACTAACTACTAACTCAACTACACTTCACTACCCTTTACTGTACCCTCCTATAGTGCTACCCATGACCTTAGATGTCTAGCACACTTATTTTGCTTTTAACCATTAACCATTAACCATTTCTTGATGTTATGTGGTAAATGGTTTCATTAAGCATGGATACTTGTTTGCCCTCTATACAGAGATAAAAGTGCCACTTACGTAAGTAATAACTTTTCTTTTACACATAACGTTTTCTATTAGACTTTCACCATTTTATATTTGGATTCTACTGCCGATGATGTCACAACCTGCCCTTGAGCAAGACCTCGATCTTGCTCTCAACGGCTCTCTCAACCGTTGGAAAAATTCCATGGGTGGTACTTTAATTGATCTACCAAAGTGTTTTACTTGAACGACAGTTACTAGAAGGACCTTCTAGTAACTGTCTAGTAACTGTCGTTCAAGTAAAACACTTTGGTAGATCAATTGTGGAGAAAGGTGAGAACCACTACTGACCTGGTTGAAATAGTTTATTAGCAACTTGGAGAGGATCAAAGGAGGACGGGGGCTGGATTGGGGGGATGTTTGCCTGATAATTTATGGGTCTGCCACCAAACAGTTGAGACAGATGTAGAAGTAATTGAGGAAACATAATTTCACCACCTATTTGTTTTACTGTTCTTAAATGAAAGACAAAGAAAGGCAGATGCTCTTCTAAAGGAGACAAGGGCTGATAGTTGATTAGGGGTGCCTTTTTTGTAGTGGTAACAGGCTGCACGCTTTAAGCAAAGTGATTTAGTGCAATCGGAATTCCACCATGGAACAGATTTAGAGGTAAAGGTCTTGAGGTTTGAGGAATGGCTGTCTAGGCAGCTCTTAGGTCTGTGGTTGTGAAATAATGTATCATATCTGAAATGGATGAGAAGAGGGGTGGGGGGAAGCAGGAATACCAGTTATCTCTGTCAAAGCACCAGCATGGGGAGTTGGGAAGTGGTACATAAAAAGTAGGAGAAAGGAAAATTGGAGAGTGGTCACTATTAGGAAAGTGGTCTAGAACTGACCAATGGAAATCTAAATGAAGAGAAGAAGAGCATAGAGAGATAAGTGTATGAAAAACATTGTGTGCGTATGCCAAAGTGTGTGTGCGATCTGAATTAAGAATAATGTCAGTTGTGGAGAGGAAGTGTTCTAAGGATCGGCCATGGGAATTGGTGATAAAATCACCCCAAAGAGTGTGGCAGCAGTTAAGATCACCAACTATGAGGAAAGGTGGCTGAAGTTGGGAAATTAGATTTTCAAAGGCAACAAATTCACTGGGGGGGGGGGGAGGAGTAGACTGAAATAACTGTGATCAAACAGCAAAGAAAGGTGCGAGTAATTGTACAAGGGACAGTAGTTTGGAAGGTAGGTATGACATAAGGTGTTTTCTGACAGATAAATATAGACGAGACATAAAGGGAGTGTGAAGAAGAGACAAAATGGTAGTTGGGGATTGGTATAGGAGGATGTGTGAGAAAAGTCGCTTGGAGGCAGATAATGGCTGGATTATAAGAAGAAAGAATATAACTAAGGTCAGGTCTATGAGAACAGAAACCATGAATATTCCAATGTAACTATGCTTTAGTTGATCTATGAGTGATAACAGTTACAGTGCTTGTTAGAGAATTTGAAGGGGAAAGAGCTAGGTGGTGAGATAAGAAATGAGAGGGGGAAGGTGGTGCTGTATCAGGAGAGATATCAGGAGGTGGAGGATCTGGGGAGGGGCGTAATTGGGACTCGTGTGTATCCAGGTGGAAGTGGAAGGGATAGAGGGGATGGAGGGAGGGTTAATGTAGGTGGAGATGGAGCTAAGGGGAATGAACTGTGGGGTGATGGGCTGTGTTGGGAGGGAGTAGGAGGAAGGGGTGTTGGGGGAATATGAGTAGGAGGAGGATGGATATCGGCAGTCACTTTGAGTGTGGAGGGAGCGGGAGTTGAGATTGGAGTGTTTGGGTTTAGAATGACAAAAAAATTTGACTGGGATAGGTAGGAGGTAGAAGTGGGGAAGTATAATGTAGGAGGGATAGGTATAGGGGAGGGTGTAGGAACGTGCTGGGAGGGAGGGGGAAGGGCAGAGCAAGCAACATTACTGGAGTAGGGAGTAAGAGAAAAACCTCATCGATGTGCATCCTGTTTGGCTTCACTTAGAGTCCAATTCCGAATCTAAGAATTGCCACCTCAGACTCAAATTTGTAGATGGGGCAGCCCCTATAAAATACATAATGGAGGCCACTACAGTTGACACATGTACGTGACTGTGCAGAGCAGTTTGATCGAGTACGACTAGGTTGGACACATAGAGGGCATCTGGCTGTGGAACAGCAATGTTTGGCAGGATGTCCTAAATGCCAACAATTTTGGCACTGATGGAGAGGAGGTTGATATGGAGGGATTCTCCACCAATGTAAACATTAAAAGGAAGGTCATATCTATGGAAAGTAATTTTGGCAATGTTAGTGGGGTTCTTACTGTAACCTCTGGGAGGAATGGTGTAACACTGTACTAATATCACATCATAGTCCGTGAGGCAGGCGAGTTTCTTTTCCACAATCTGACCAATTTTTGTTATGGATAGGGCAGTTTGCTGGGGAGAAAGAAACAGCTCCCATGCAAGTATTGAGGGTTGGATGAGCTTCTGCAGGAATGAGACTACCAGAGAGATCAGTTAGAGTTGATAATGCTAGAGCTAGGTTTTCAGATGTTACTGTGATGAGACAGGAACGATCAGGTCAGTTACGGAAAGAGACTTTGCCTGCTTGTTTTTTTGGAGCGCATTGCTGGAAGAGAAAAGTCTTATAGTAGGGATTGATTATTTAAAATTGTCTGCCACGTCAACAGCTAAGGTCATTAGCGGCGAACACCTTGTTAGATAGAAATATTTAAAACTTTAAAAATCTATCAATAAATATCTTTCAAATAATAATAAATGTATTAAAAATCAAAGCATAAATATTATGCTCTAAATGTATAAAATTATTGCATAAACATTATGCATAATTAAATTTTATTAAAAATATTAGTCTCCCTAAGGAAACTAATAAGACCCTCTATGTCACAATCCTCCCCCAATACATTTTTCAGTATATATGGGGGAGACAAGTACATATGTCTTTGGTCTGAGAATGTTGCACATCTTTCCACTACATGTGCGACCGTTAATGGCTCTTGGCATCCCTCACAAAGTGCTTGACTTTCAGCCATCATCGGTCCATGAGTCAGTCTCATGTGCCCGATTCTTAGCCTTGTTAATACAACTTCCACTTTTCAGTTGGGAATAGATGCTGGTCACCCAACTGCCAAGATCATCTCTAATCTCGCAGTTTGTTTCTAGAGGTATGCCTCCATTGTTCCCTCCATCTATCACGAAGACAACTCCTTATGCTGGGTTTCAGGTCGGTGTGTGGGAGAGGAAAACGAGCATCACAAGGCTGAGCAGCAGCTGCCTTGGCCTTCTGATCAGCTCGCTCATTCCCACTGATACATGTGCTGGCACCCAACATAGAGTTATCTTTTTACGTGTTGACATCAGTGCAAGCCAATCTTGAACCTCCCTCACTACTGGATGTGATGAGTTTAAGCTCTTGATTGCTTGCAAGGCACTACGAGAGTCACAATATATCACAATAGAATGGTTCGTAAGATCTCTAGTCATCTTAACTGCTGCAAGGATGGCATGTAACTCTGCAGTGAAGATCGAGGCTTCTAGAGAAAGACTGCCAGATGCAGTCTTCTTTCTGCTCACTGCTGCAAAGCCCACACCATTTTCAGATTTCGAACCATCTGTATATATTGCATCTGATCCTCAGTACTTAGAAATGTGCTGAAAAAATCTCTCTCTGACTTCTGCTTCAGATCTCTCCCCTTTCCCAGTTCCGACCAAATCCAGCTCAACTTGATTAGTCCAAGGGGGGAATTGGGGAATTCCAACAGCCAGAACCTTAGTGAGACTTAAATTAAGATCTTCCACAAGATTCCTCATTCTCCTACCATAGGATTGGCTATCCTCAAGGGGGTTGAAAACCAATCTGGATGTAGGAGATCCCGGAATCCTTTGTAGTCGCGTATAGTAAATCAGGTTTATGTAGTCCTGGTGTAATGAAAGAGATGGTTCTCCACTCTCAGCATACAGGGGCTCCACAGGTGAAGACCTGAAAGCCCCAGTACAGAGTCTAAGAGCTTCATTATGAACTGAGTCCAACATCCAGAGAACAGTGGGAGTTGCAGATGAATAAGCTTCATATCCATAATCAAGTTTACTACGAATAAGCGCTCGGTAAAGATGTAGAAGCATTGTGCGGTCTGCACCCCAAGATAAATGTGAAAGAACCCACAAAATACTAAGCACTTTTGTAGCCTTCACTTTTAACTGTTTGATGTGAGGCACCCATGTAAGCCTTGAGTCAAGAATCACCTCTTGGACAAATTGCAGTGGGTTTGCGCCTAAATAAAGGGAAGGATGGAATTTTCCTCGTTTGTGGAAATGTATAGCCATGGTCTTACGTGGGGAAAATTTGAACCCATGATATGATGCCCACTGTACAACCTGATTTATTGCAGCCTGTATGTGTCCTTGCACATCCTGTAAGCTTCCTCCTGAGCAGTAAAATGAAAAGTCATACACGCACAGATTACATGAGACCACACTTGGAACAACCTTTACGATATCATTTATAGCAATGGCAGACAGGGTCACACTTAAGACACTCCCTTGTGGGAGCCCTTCCAACTGATCTTCCAGGTTAGAGAAACTGTTTCCTACCTGAACTCTAACTGCTAAAGGCTGGGGGTGAACCTATGTCTGGTACCATTCCCCCTGACCTGCTGAGGGGTGTGGTCATCCCTCTCTGGAAGGGGAAAGGGGGTCGTTGGGCTTGTAGCAACTACCGTGGCATTACACTGTTCAGCATACCAGGCAAGGTTCTTGCCCACATTCTTCTGAAACGGATCCGCAATCACCTACTGAGGCATCAGAGACCGGAGCAGTCTGGATTTACTCCTGGCAAGTCCACGATAGACCGTATACTAGCGCTTTGAGTAATTGTGGAACGCTGTCGTGAGTTTGGTCGTGGGTTTGTTTGCACCTACATCGACCTCAAGAAGGCGTTTGCCCTCGGTGCCATCGGGAATCGCTATGGGAGATCCTGAGGCTCAGGGATTCCCGACACAGATTATTGGCCTGATAGCAACCCTCTATACTGGTACTAAAAGTGCTGTAAGGTGTGGTGTGGGGTATGTCGAACTTCTTCCCTGTTATTTCAGGGGTGAGGCAAGGCTGCGTCCTTGCACCAACACTTTTCAAACTCTTGTAAAATGGGCAGAGCTTCTACCCAAAGTCAGTGTGGAGCAACACTAGGCAATATTAAGGTCTCTGACCTTGACTTTGCCGATGATATTGCCATCCTATCTGAGTCTTTGGAGTCACTTGTGGCGGCTCTTGATGCATTTAGCAATGAGGCGAAGCCCCTAGGCCTAGAAGTCTCCTGGACCAAGACCAAGATTCAGGACTTGGGGGGCTTGTTAGGGGAACCCGTTCATTCCATCCAACTTGCGGCGGGATGTTGAAGTTACGAAAGTTTTCATACCTTGGTACGTAGTCCATATCTCTGGGTTGTCAGACCAGGAAGTCAGTAGACGGATTGGTCTGGCAACAGGAGCCATGAACTCGATCAACAAGAGCGTTTGCTAGTTCAGCAGGGATATCACATATGCCTGCAGCTTTCCCACTCTTCAGCTTGGAAATCACCAGCCT
>NC_051386.1:25604216-25606716 GCF_015228065.2 Penaeus monodon | reverse complement strand
TCTGGGAAGCCTTTGAAGTGGCATTTATGAAGGAACACCTGCCTGTCGAAGGACCACCACCTCGCACTGATGATCCACAACAAGCCATAACCAGCCCACCACCAGACACACATTACAAGGTTATTATTCAGAGAATTGTGTTAGGGCATATTTAGGAACAAATAGGCATATTTTATGATCTGATTCTGCACCGCACTTTAGTCTCCCCGCTGAACAGAAAACGGCGTCTCTCTCCTCATTCACATATTAACATCCCATGCCCAAACAACCAGCCTGTAAGAATGACATACAGTTACGATCTCGCAATCTGGCCGACGCTCATATCCTTAGAATAATTATTGATAATACAGATAATGCTGAACATATACATGCACCCAACTCACACAGTAAACATGCCACTACACCCTTGACATGCATGTACAAACTCACAGCTGACAACGCACCACCCTTACCCTCGCACACTCCCCTCCTCCCTCGTCATCCCTTTTCCACACTTTGGGACAGACTTAGACCTAAAAATTTCCAGATCACATGAGCCTCCAGCTTTCTGACATTTTTAAGCTCAGACCCGACTCATTATCTAACTTTTGTTCAAAAATTAAGACCCTGCGAAAGACTACTTAACAGCCCTAAACAACACACCCGGACTCCACCCAATTCATGATGGACTGAAGGATGACCATAATCTGTTTACAGCCCCTATTGCAGAGTCTGTCCTTTACTCAACACTCCCTAGAAAATTGGTGGAAAGCATTGGTCACAATTACCCCCGACGAACGTTTAATATCAGCCAATTTTACCCGTGCTTGCGAGAGTCCCTCAGGTATTCGAGTCAGCAGGTGCTGACAAATGAAGAGTATCATTTCCGGAAGAACCCACCGAGTGTGAGCATACCGACCCATCTGCCCCATCTGCCCGCTCGACCTTCACACTCCCGTGACCGATTCTACTCACGGCCATCCTATAACCACGCTGCACACACCAGCACCTGCACGCACCCCAACCCACCAGCCACGAGATTTTTACCCACCCTGCGGCTCTGCAACAATGTGAGTGCACAACCAGATACGGTCATAGAGCTTGTGACATCCCCATAGCCCATTCACGGCCACAGGGGCACAGTGGGAAGTGGGATTGCTATACTTTCCTTGACCAGGTCCGCCAATCGAGACTCCCACTGACTCACATGTATAGTAGGCAACATTACTCAACAGCAAGAGGTGCTAATTTAAATGTAGTGGGTGGATTTACTTTAAAAGATTCTCTCTTTGGTATTATTTACAGTCACCCCTTTGTTGTAGTAAATTATCCCTTCCATCCCTGGTGACATGTTATGGGGTCATAAATTCATGGTACAAACCGGACTCTTTCAAATACATCCAAGTAAATATATGTGGAATCCACAGTAAGTACATTATGTGGGCTACCACAAGAGTACACTTAGCAGCGCTCGGCTGACACCACCTTCCACTTTTGGGCTGCTTCCACAATGCCTGATCGATTCCGCGTCGCTACCGATGCCATGAGCCGTATCTCACATTACCTGCCATGGATTCCAGCTCTAACCTCATGAGGATGAGCATGCCTCATCATTACCTCAACATCCAAAACCAAGCTCCCCTAGTTCCAGAGGGTGTCAGTACCCTGAGGAGTTGTTTCGTTCAGCATTGCCGCAAACAGAAGCCTTGATACTCAACCTCAGGGTTGAAAGCAACAGCCTGGACGATTTCCACCTCAGCACATGCCTGTCAACGTCGCCAAGTACTGCTTTACCCCTCTGAGTACCATTCGTAGTCGTCCACTGAACTTGCTCCCTATCGGTTTTCGTCTTGCTATGTGCATCATACGTCATGAGCTAGTTCTCAGGACAGAGAGGAGACAACGCATGGTTAAGTTGTCGACCTACCTTCGCTCTATGCAAAGGATGGTCAATTTACTCATGGATTTTAACGCCAAAGTAAAGGCTTGGACTCACACACACCCATGGATATGAGAGTTCTTGGATACCTCACTGCATTCACCATTTCCATGACTCAAACCTTCTAGGCTCTACACACGTGGCAGTCAATAGTGATCAGCCTTCTGCAACAGACGAGCTCCCATTTGAATTTCATAAGGCTAACGGTGTTCAGACAACCTTTCATGATTCCACGCTTGCCCAACCCAGGGGCGCCCAATGTAGACATCATACGCAAACACATATTAGGTCGGAGGACTCCAAGCAGTCTACATCTGCAATGCCGTATAGCACAGCAGAGAGCGCCTGCCATAACAGATAACGAAGTTCTAGAACCAAGCATGTCGCCCCTATGATATTGATACCAAAGAAGGATGGGTCACTTTACCCTGTAAAGGAGTACCATAAACTGTGTGCGTTGACTATTCCCGACCATTCACCATCGCCTTATTACGTTCATTACTTCAGGGCGTTGGGAAAGAACATGCTGTTTTCTCCACCTTAGATTTGCAATCAGGGTTCTTTCAGGTTAAGATGGACCAA
>NC_051386.1:25563263-25570763 GCF_015228065.2 Penaeus monodon | reverse complement strand
GGGGGATCACTTGTGACATAAGGGATTTCACGGTGTGTATCCAGGAGGGAGTGGAAGGGAAGAGGGGACGGTGGGAGGGTAATGTGGGCGGGGGGTGGGGTCGGGGGTATGGAGTGTTGGGAGGGGTTGAGAGGATATGTGTAGGGGATTCATGCTGAGGAGATGGATATCAACAGTTACTGGAGTGTGGAAGGAGCAGGGTTGTAAGATTTGGAGGTTGAATGTCAGTTTTTCATTAAGTAATCTTAATATTTTTTCAATAGTTTCTTCTGAGGATTGTTGGGGAGTTTTTGGGGGATAAAGATTTCTGTGAGGGGGGAGAGAGGAATGGTGTCTCAAGAGTAGGGCAAGGAGGTGAGGTGATTGTCTGGTAGAGAGGCGGTGGACGTTTGTTCTATCTGTTTACGGGTATGGTTAATGTTAACAGCAAGAGAATGTCTAGCATCTAAGTCATGTAGCACTATAGTTAATGTTAGGGAATGTGGTTGAGTTAGTGATTAGTTTGTCGAGACCTGGGCATTGGTGAGTGAAAGGGTTAGGGTCGGGTGTGGTAAGGAGTTAGATTAGATGAAGGATATGTAGGCGTTTGAGGAAAGAGAATAGGTTGTCGAAGCAGAAAGTGTGGGATCTGTAAGGAATGTCTATAGGTTGTGAGGTCGGTGAGGAGGATAGGTGGGGGAAAGCAGAGGTATCGGGGTGTTCAACGTGGGCACACAATAGGAATGTGTGGTATTGAAGGGGAACATTACATAAGGAACATAAGTAAGGGTGGCATCAGAGTGTGACATCAGATAGCATGTTTGTAGCGGGTGTGGCCAATCGCCGTATTCGGGCAGAGCGGTCTCCCAACGTCTGTTCCGATGAAATGGAGCTGACCAGGAGGAGATTGATAGTTTTTTACAGAATGTAATTTATTAGTGGCCGGAGGCTTGACCAATAAAAGATTGCCATTGATTATACAAAGAGGGTCTTAAAGTGTGGGTAATTAATTCCGTGCTTGGATGCGTGGAGAGTCGTGGTGGTATGATGTGGCCATAGAGGCGTGCGTGCTAGTGTACTGTCTGTTCATTGCGGTGATTCCAACATGACTGGGCAACCTAGCAGCAAAATTTGAATTGTTTTATGGCGTGTGGATATGTAGAACAACCAGTTTCTGGATCTTACAAACAAGGGGTTTGGTGGTGTGTATTGACTTTATGTGATAGTTAATGAGTTACGGGAGTCGGAAAATTGTAAAAGAGGAGAGGAAGTGAGTATATGTGTTTTAGATCAAAAGGAGTGCTACAGTTCTGGTAGTAAGGACACTGGAATTCAGGAGGAAGGGAGTCTTTTGAAAGTACGAGTTGGGAAGATTACTGCAAACAGCACCGGAGTGGATTTGGAGCCATCAGTATATACGTGAATACTAGAGGAATGAGTTGGAGACATGTCAAGGAAATGTGTGAGAAGGACAGTAGGAGGGAAAATTTGAGGGGGGATTTGGTGGGTCG
The DNA here is from genome assembly GCF_015228065.2 of Penaeus monodon. NCBI lineage: Eukaryota > Metazoa > Arthropoda > Malacostraca > Decapoda > Penaeidae > Penaeus > Penaeus monodon. The sequence goes on along the minus strand of NC_051386.1, from coordinate 25,569,273 downwards.
TGGAAACAGAAAGCAAATATGGGGGTGGAGGTATAAGCATGGAGGGAACGGAATGGACAGAGAACGGGCGAGGTTGGAGAGGGGGGAAAGGGGAATGGGAGAAGGAGGTAATCCCTGCGAGTGAGAAAGGAGTAAGGTAATCGTGGGAGATATAAGTTAAGGTCGAAGTAGGGGTTTGTGGTAGTTTTAGTTTAGTGAGGGAAATTGGTGAATCGAACTAGCATCGGAGAGAGAGAAGGGCACGACGTCGAGATAGAGAATGGTATGCCTGATTCAAGTGTAACAGGCTCTCAACTGGGATAAGGAGCGAAAGGCGCCTAGTGCTAAGTCGAAGACCACAGTGATTGATTTGTATCACGATGGGCAAGGAGAGAAGTTGGAGGCCAGAAGGATAGATTATTGGCATCCTATCAAGAGTGGGAGATCAAAGTAACATGAAGATGACGGAGAGTTTGCGATCTGAGCCCATGATATTGGGAGAGAGTTTTAAGATTCCGAAGACGGCGGAGAAGCTTTTTCTTTAATGTGTAGAATATGCTACTCGCCAGGACAGTTTGGAGTCAAAATGACACTAGGAATTTCCAAGGAACGGCATTGGAGTTGGTGTCATATAAGAAGAGTGGGGGTAGGGACCCTACACGTGAGCGAGAGAAAAGGATGGAGAAAGCTTAGAGAGAAAAAGCGGAAGCCATGGTTTGTGGCCCAGGAAGGATACTGATGAAATTGCAGATTGAAGAAATTGGTATAGATTTGGATGGATGTGTCAGAGGCATAGAGGTTAAATCATCAACATATAGTGATAACCGGGCTCCTGGTGTACAACTGGACAATATCATTACAGCAAGAAGAATAAAGGGTCTGAGCACACTGCCTTGTGGGACACCTTCGTTTGGGGAACGAAAGATGGATGTGGGCAGAGGCGATTTTTGACCTGGAAGTGCGTTGGGGAGAGAAGGACTTTATGAAGACCCCCATGTTTCCACGTATGCTAAAGAGGACATTGTTGGAGAATATGTACCGCCATGTCGTATCATATGCTTTTCTAGATAAAAAAAATACTAGTACGGATTCATGGCGTGCAATGCAGATTGTAATATATGTCTCAAAATTAGCAAGGGTTTCAGCTTGTGCTTCTGGCACGGCGAAACCGATTGGGAATGAGAGGAGAAGATTGTGATATTCAAGATACCACATTAAGCGGAGTTCACACATTCGCTCTAATAGTTTGCAACAAGCCGCTAGTTAGTGCATGGCGATAGTCTTGAGTAAAGGTACCCGATTTATTGGGTTTCAGGACGGGAAGTATGATACTCGTTTTTTTTTTGGGCCAATTGGAAGGGAAAGTTCCCTGATGTCATATGTGGTTGTAAATTTTTAATAGGAAGGATAAGGAGGAAGATGGGAGTTGCCGGAGCATACGTAGTGAATACCGTCCAGGGCCTTCATGATTGTTACGGCAACGATTGTAGGGCACATATTTTCAGAGGACGAAAATGGGCATTATAGGACTCAGCAGAGATGGGTTTGAAGGTAATGGGGGTACTTCTCTGTGGTCTTAATAGAAGAAGAATTGTGAGAAAGGTGAGAACCACTACTGCCCATGGCTGAAATAATCACCCAGTTCATTATCGACGTTGGAAGAGACAGAATGAGAGTGTATTTCGAATATGGAGACAGGGGCGTATGGGGGGGAGCTTTTTGCACCTAAGAAAAGTTTATGATCGGACGCCAAACATTTGGATATAATGTAGTAAGATGTAATTTGATGAAACATATTTCGCCCACTATTTAGTTTTACTATTCCGGGATTGTACGACGGAGATAGGCAGGATGTGCTATTCTTTAAATAGGAGTAGCGGCTGAATAGTTGACTTTGGCGTACCTCTCTTGTAGCCGGTACTGTCCAGGCTGCAGCGTTTTAAGCAATGCTTTAGTCAATCAGAAGTCCACCATGGAACACATTTGGAGGTATATGGTCTTGAGGTTCGAGGGATAGCCGTGTATATGCAGCTCTTGAGACTGTATTTGTGAAATACTGTAATCAATTTCTGAAATGGAGGTAAGGGAGGATGTAGGGGTATGAACGTATAGAGTGAAGTGGACAAGTATGCCAGTCGTCTCTATCAGAGCACCAGCGTGGGGAAGTTTAGGGAGTGGTAACTTATGAAGTAGGAGCCATACTGGAAGTGGTCACTATAGGGGCAGTGGTCTAAAACTGACCATGTAAAATCTAATGAAGAGAAGGGGAGCATAGAGAGAGGTCAATGCCTAAAAAGATGCGTGCGTGTATCAAAGTGTGTTGGGGGATCTGAATTTAGAATAGTAAGGTCATCTGTGGCGAGAAAGCGCTCTAGAGATCGGCCTCGGGAGTTTTGGATAAATCACCCCATAGAGTGTGGCGCAGTTTAAAGTCACCACTATGAAGGAAAGGTGGTTGAAGTTGGGAATTAGATTTTCAAAAGCAACAAAGTCATAGGGTGGAGAATGTAGAATAGACTGAAATCCACTGGATCCAACGATGAAGGAAGATAACGGATACTGTGCAGGGACATTGGTTTGACAGGGAGGTGTGACATTAGGTGTTTTCTGATTGATAGTATGGATTAGACATAAAGGGAATGTGGGGAAGAGACAAAATGATAATTGGGGATTGGTATTGGAGGATGTGTAAGAAAGGTCCTCTTGAAGGCATACAAAGAGGATCATAAGAGGAAAGGATTGCAAGGTCAGGTCTGTGAGAGCAGAAACCGCGAATAATTCCAATGATGATTTTTATACTTTACTGGATATACGATTGTACTACGTTTGGAGATTTTTGAGGGGGAAGAACTAGGGGTGGGAAAGGATTGGAGGTCTGCGATGGGAGAGGTGGGGGAGTTGGGTGTTCTACTAGGGAGGGGTATTAGAGATGGAGGGTCTGAGGAAGGGATACTTGTGACATAAGGGATTCATGTGTGTATCCAGGAAGGGGTGGAAGGGTAGAGGGAATGGTGGGAGGGTTTAATGTGGGCGGGTTGGGGTCGGGGGGAATGGGCTGTGTTGGAGGGTTAGGAGGATTGGGTTAGGGGTGATATTGTTAGGAGGAGGATGATATCAGCAGTTACTGTGTGTGGAAGGAGCAGGAGTTGTATTTGGAGGTTGAGTGGCCAGTTTTCATGAGTAATCTTGAATATTTTCAATGGTTCTTCTGAGGTGTTGGTTGGGGAGTTTTTGGGGGATAAAGGATTTTCTTGTGAGGGGGGGAAGAAGGTACTGGTGTCTCAAGCATAGGAGCCAAGGAAAGTGGAGGTGATTGTGTGGTAGGGAAGAGGGGTTGGAACGTGTTATTCCTGTTTCTGTTACGGGTGTTCGAGGAGGGAGAGGGGAAGGTGTTGGGGTTGTAGTGGTGATTGAAGTACCTAGGTAGTAGAGATTGGAGTGTCTGATTTAGGATGCAAAAGAGGTTTGACTGGGAAATGTATGAGGTTATAAGGGGGGTTAGATGTAGGGGGTGCTGGTTTAGGAGAATTGGTAGAGTGAGCAGTATTACTGGAGTATAAGGCGTAAGAGAGAAACCACGTCGACGTGCTTCTTGTTCTGGCTTCATGTAAGTGTGAGTCCAAGTTTGAAATCTGAGAGTTTGCTACTCAGACTCAAATTTTGTAGGTGGGACAGCCCTTAGAAAATACATTTTGGGGGCCGCCACAGTTGCACATGTGCGTGGATTGTGCAGGGCAGTTAGGTCGGTATGCCATGTTTATGCACATAGGTGGGCTCTGGCCTGTGTAACGGCAATGTTTGGCTGGGGTGTCCTTAGACGCCAACAGTTCTCTGAGCCACTGACGGGAAGGAGGTTTGGTATGGACAACAGGGAGGAGTCTCCTCCTATGTAAGTTAAAGGGAAGGTCATGTCTACGGAAGGTAAATTTTGGCTATGTATAGGTTTCTTTTCGATGACCTCTGGGGGGAATGGGTAGCATTTTCACTGATGTTTGCATCATAGTCTGTTGAACAGGGCAAGTAATCTTCTCCACAATTCAGACCTAATCTTTGTCATAAGATTGGGCAAATTGCTGGGGAGATTGAAACTGTTCGGTGAAAGTATTGAGGGTTGGATGGGGTTCTGCAAGGTGGGGTTACATATGTTCGTTATTTTTGTTAATGCTATAGCTTGGTTTCGGATCTTACTGTGACAAGACGGGACGTCGGGTCGGCCTACGGAAAGAGACGTTACCTACTTGTTTTTGAGACATTGTTGGAAAGAGAAGGGTGTTGTCGAGAGTAGGGAGCTGTGGGAGGGATCATGAAAATCGGGTCCCTATTTTGCTGCGCTGAAGAGGGTATTCCACATTGTTGTAGAGATAGGGTGGTCGAAGGCGGGGGCGTGACGAAGATGGAGTAGGTGTTGATGGAGGTAGTGTTATGGGGAGGTGGGCAATAAGGCTGTAAAGTTATTAATAAGTGAGTATGGGGTGGTTTGTGTTTGGAGGTTGTGGAGGTAGAGGTGTTGAAGTTGAGCTTGCTGGGAGAGTGAAATGTTCCTTAAGGGTTGAATTGTTGGCTACATGTACTATGGTATTGAGTGAAGGGGTATTTTATTGCGTGTTCGGAGCCGGTGGTCAAAGAGAGACTGGGGTCAGGGAATTCGGTGGGTTTACATCTGTTTGGGCTATTTGATAAGGGGCACGCTCATTGCCCCTAATAGTGAGATAAGTTTTCATTACTGGCCATGTAAGCCTGAATTATGTTGGGATAAAAACAGTCCCACCCCTCAGGGTCCCCTGAGGATAAGGGCTAGATAACTAAATCAGTGGAATCCGTGCCCATGGCTCCCTGTCAGGCCGTTCAGGACTGGCACAAAGTCAGCCTTTCATCCTTTCGCACGCCTCTCACACCTTACGATGTGGATAGTAGAAGGGTTTGGTGAAGGGACCGAAACGACAAGTGAAGGAAAAAAAAGACCATCTAAATTAGTCGAGGCCGAGTCCAAGGTTGGGTGTTCCCCATCAGTGGGGTCCCTAGTCCTCCGCCCCCTAAGCTCCCGCCCCCCCCCCTACAACACGGCAAGGGATTGGGGGAGAGGGGTCTGCCGAAGGCGCTCCAGCCTAGACTGTGCGTAGCTTTATTTCCTGTTGTCTTTACGAGTTTGGCAATATATATATATATATATATATATATATATATATAAGATCATATATATATATATATATATATATTATAGTAATATATATTTATATATCATATATATATATATATTATATAATATCATATATATCAGTATATATATACTATATATTATACACACACTTTTTCCACTACCTCTATTGTACTAAGCCCTCCGGGCTAGTACAGTGGTAACGTGTCGGCCTCTCTCCGAGGGGTCGGCGGTTCGCGCCCCAACCAGGCGTGAGAAGTTGCAGATTGTCGCCGAGTTTACCACGGCGGGCAAGGACTCGTTCCCCGAGTCCAGCACAGCTGACACGTTGAGCAAAATCAAGCAGAACAGTATGTCACACCAAGAATATCCATTGCATCAATGGAATCAAACGCAAACCTTTAAAACTTAAATTTGTATATGTTTCTGTTCGAAATGAACTCTACTATTGAACATGACCTACGCTTTTCTTGTTCTGGATAGTCAGACTTTATTCAGATCATTTATCTATGCTGATTACTGATAATCCAACTGCGGAAGCCTGCCTGTTCTCTAGGCGGTTTTAGAATCCAAACTGTCAGTGATGCGAGCTGTGATGGCTGTAGTGAACAGTTTTTAATAACTGAAAGGAGGCTTAGAGGTCAGTATTTGTATTTTTAGATTCTTTCTACCCCCTTTTTTATGTATCAAAGTAAGTGTTGCACTTTTCCCAGGCGTTCGGAGATTGCCAGTGAGAGGGTATTTGCTAAAAGATTTGGCTAGTTTTCACTGTTGCAGTTTCTCCTGAATCTATTGTAAGGTTTATACTAATATTCGTGTGTGTGTGGTGTGTGTGGTGTGTGTGTGTGTGTGTGTGTGTGTGTGTGTGTGTGTGTG
>NC_051386.1:25553263-25560763 GCF_015228065.2 Penaeus monodon | reverse complement strand
TTCCTTCCACTTTTCGTTCTGTCCCTTTCACCAACCCCTTCTACTATCCACCTCCTAAGGTGTGAGAGCCGTGCTGAAAGGATGAAGGCTTACTTTGTGCCAGTTCCCGAAACGGCCTGAGGAGCCGATGGGCACTGTATTCCCTGATTTAGTTATCTAGCCCTTATCCATCAGGGGACCCTGAGGGGTGACTGTTTTTTATCCCCAACATAATCCAGGCTTACCATGGCCAGTAATGAAAACTTATCTCCACTATTAGGGGCAATGAGGCTTGCCCCTTTATCAAATAGCCCCAAAGATGTAAACCACCCGATTCCCTGACCCCAGGCTCTCCTTTGACCACGGCTCCGAAACACTGCAATACTACCCCCTCATCAATACCATAGTACAGTAGCCACAATCAACCCTTAAGGAACATTTCACTCCTCCCAGCAAGCTCAACTTCAACACCTCACCTCCACAACCTCCAACATCAACCACCCCATCCTCCCTTATTAATACCTTGAAGCCTTATTGCCCCACCTCCCCATGAACCTACCTCCCCTCAACACTACTCCATCTTCGTCACCCCCCGCCCTTCGACCCACCCCTATCTCTGACAACATTTTTGAAATACCCTCGTCAGCGCGCCAATGGGAACCCATTTTTCATGATCCCTCCACAGCTCCTACTCTGCAACACCCTTTCTTCTTCCAACAATGTCTTCCAAAAACAAGTAGGTAAGTCTCTTTCCGTGCCGACCCGACCCGCTCCGTCTTGTCACAGTAACATCCAAACCAAGCTATAGCATTAACAAAACTAACTGACCTATAATGGTAACCCCATCCTTGCAGAACGCCCATCCAACCCTCAATACTTGCCCGTAACAGTTTCATCTCCCAGCAATTTGCCCAAGTCTATGACAAAGAATTGGTCTGATTGTGGCGAAGATCTACTTGCCTGTCCTCACAGACTATGGATGCAACATCAGTGCCAATGCTACTCCATTCCCCCCGAGTTCATCGAAAGAAACCTACTAACATAAGCCAAAATACCTTCGGAGACATGACCCTGCCCTTTAACGTCTACATAAGGGAGGAGAATCCCTCCCTGTTCGTCCTACAACCTCCTCCACGTCAGTGCCAAAACTGTTGGCGTCTAGGAAACACCCAGCCAACATTGCGTTCCACAGCAAGATGCCCACTATGTTCCTAACCTGGCCATACCCGATCTAACTGCCCTGCACCAATCCGCACATGTGCAACTGGTGGCGCCCCCATAATGTATTTTCTAGGGGCTGTCCCACCTACAAATTTGAGTCTGAGGTAGCACTCTCAGATTCAAACTTTGGACTCACACTACATGAAGCCAGACAAGAAGCATCGTCGCCGTGGTTTCTCCTCTTCTCCTTACTCCAGTATATGCTCACTCTACCAATTCTTCCTAACCCAGCCCCGCCTACATCTAACCCCTCTTCGCCCTCTACCTTCCCCAGTCAAACTCTTTGCCATCCTAATCCAGACACTCCAATCTCTACTACAGTACTTCATCACCACTATACAACCCCAACACCTCCCCTCTCCCTCCTCGCACAACCCGTTAACAACAGACATAAACGTTCCACCCCCCTCTTCCTACCACACAATCACCTCCAACTTTCCTTTGCTCCTATGCTTTGAGACACCAGTCCATCTCTTCCCCCCCTCACAAGAAATCCTTTATCCCAAAACTCCAACCAACTCTCAGAAGAAACCATTGAAACTATTCAAGATTACACTCTGAAACGACACTCAACCTCCAAATACACTCTGCTCCTTCCCACACCAGTAACTGCTGTATCCCATCCTCCTCCCTAACAATATCCCCTACACCCAATCCCTCCCTAACTCCTCCCAACACGCCCATCCGTCACACAACCCCCGACCCAACCCCGCCCACATTAACCCTCCCACCATCCCCTCTATTCCCTTCCACTCCTCCTTGATACACACATGAATCCCTTATGCACAAGTCTCCCCTTCTCAGCCCTCCATCTCCTAATACCCCTCCTAGTAGAACACCACTCCCACACCTCTCCCCATCATCAACCTCTTCTCCTTTGCCCACCCTCACTTCTCCCCCTCAAATCTCCAACACCGTAGTCATCCTATATCAGTAAAGTATAACTATCCTTCATTGGAATATTCGCCGGTTTCTGCTCTCCAGACCTGACCTTCGTCATTCCTTTCCTCTTATGATCCATCTATTGTATGCTTCAAGAGACCCTTTCTTACACTCCTCCACTACCATCCCAATTATCATTTTGTCTTCTCCCCCACATTCCTTTATTTCTCATCCATACTTACATCAGAAAACACCTTATGTCCACACCTCCCTTTCAACAATGTCCCTTGCCTTTATCCGTATCTTCCTTCATCGTTGGATCACAGTGTTTCAGTCTACTTCTCCCTTCCCACCCTATTGACTTTGTTGCTTTGAAACTAATTTCCCAACTTCAACCACCTTTTCGCTCATAGTTTGGTGACTTTAACTGCCGCCCACTCCTTATGGGGTTATTCTTAGTCACAAACTCCCGAGGCCGATCTCTAGAGCGCTTTCTCTCCACATCTGACCTACTATTCTAATTCAGATCCCCCCCACACTTTGATACACCACGCAATCTTTTTCATGCATTGACCTCTCTCTATGCTCCCCTTCTCTCAGTTAGATTCCACGGGTCAGTTTTAGACCACTTCCCTATAGTGACCCACTTTCCCAGTTCTCCTTTCTCCTACTTCAATACTTACAACTCCTAACTCCCCCCACGCTGGTGCTTTGATAGAGCCGACTGGCATACTTTCCACTTCACTCTCTACTGTTCATAACACCTCCATCCTCCCTAACTCCATTTCATAAAGGATACAGATTTCACAACATACAGTCTTAAGAGCTGCACATACAGCTATCCCTCGAACCTCAGACCTATACCTCCAAATGTGTTCCATGGTGGAATTCTTATTGCACTAAAGCACTTTCGCTTAAACGGTGCAGCCTGGAACAGTTTACCGCTACAAGAGAGGTACTCCAAATCAACTATCAGCCCTTATCTCCTTTAAAAAAGCATCTGCCCTATCTCCGTCGTAAATCCGGAATAGTAAAACAATAGCTGGCGAATTCTGTTTTCATCAATTACATCCTCTACATCTATCTCAAATGTTTGGCGCCGAATTCATAACTATCAGGCAAACATCCCCCCATCCTGCCCCTGTCCCTCCATATTCCGAAATACCCTCATTTCTGATCCTCTCCAAGTCGCTAATGAACTGGGTGATTATTTCAGCCAGGTCAAGTAGTGTTTCTCCTTTTCTCCACACTTCTCTTCTATTAAGACCACCAGAGAACGTACCCCCATTACCTTCACCCCATCCTCTGCGGAGTCCTATAATGCCCCATTTTTCCTTCCTCTGAATACATACTGCCCTACAATCGTGCCGTAACACTCATGAAGGCCCCTGACGGTAATTCACTACGTAGGCTCCGGCAACTCCCAACTTTCCTCCTTATCCCTTCCTATTAAAAATTTACAACCACATATGGACATCAGGAAATTTCCCTTCTAAAATTGGCAAGAACTCTTATCTTCCTTCCTGAAACCCAATAAATCGGGTACCTTTCCCTCAAGACTATCGCCCTCGCACTAACTAGCTGCTTGTGCAACTATTAGAGCGAATGGTGAACTTCCAAGGCTTAAGTGGGTATTCTTTGAATCTCCAATCTTCTCTCTCCTTCCCATTCGGTTTTCGCCGTGCCAGAAGCACCAGCTACCCTTGCTCTTTTGAGACATATATTACATCTGCATTGCCGCCATGAATCCGTACTAGCTATTTTTTTTTTATCTAGAAAAAGCATATGATACGACATGGCGGTACCATATTCTCCAACACACTGTCCTCTGTAGGCATACTTGGAACCATGGTGTCTTCAATAAAGTCCTTCCTCTCCAACGCACTTTCCAGTCAAAATCGCCTCTGCCCATCATCTTTCTTTCCCCAAATCGAAGGTGTCCCACAAGGCAGTGTGCTCAGTAACCACTTTTCCTTCTTGCTGTAATGGATATTGTCTCGTTGTTACCACCAGGAGCCCGGTCATCACTATATGTTGATGATTTAACCATCTATGCTCTGCACATCCATACCAAATCTCTACACCAATTTCTTCAATCCTGCATCTCATCAGTATCTCCTGGGCCACAACAATGGCTTTCCGCTTTTTTTTCTCCTAAATCTATTCTCCATCCTTTTCTCTCGCTCACGGGTGTAGGTCCCTACCCCCCTCTTCTATATGACCTCAACTCCAATGCGTTCCTCTGGCAAATCCTAGTGTCATTTTTGACTCCAAACTGTCTGGCGAGAGCCATATTCTACACATTAAAGAAGAAAGCTCGCCGCCGTCTTTCGAATCTTAAAAACTCTCTCCCATATATCATGGGCTCAGATCGCAAACCTCCTTCATCTCATGTTCTTTGATCCTCTCCACTCTTGATTATGGATGCCATATCTACTCCTCTGCCTCAACTTTCTCTCCTTGCCCATCTTGATACAAATCATCACTGTGGGCTTCGCTTAGCACTAGGCGCCTTTCGCTCCTTCCATTTGAGAGCCGTACCTGATCAGGCATACCATCTCTTAATCTCGACGTCGTGCCCTTCTCTCTCTCTCCATGCATGTTCGATTCCACCATTTTCCCTCACTAAACTAACTATCCCACAACCCCTACTCTTACCTTAACGTCATCTCCACGATTACCTACTCTTTCTCCATCGCGATGGGGGGGGGAATACCCTCCTCTCCCATTCCTTTCCCCCATCTCCAACCTCTCGTTCCTCATGTCCCTTTTCCGTCCGCTCCCATGGCTTATACCTCACCCCATATTGCCTTCTGTTTTCCCCGACCCACCAAAATCAATATCCCTCACTATGTCCTTTCTCACACATTTCCTGACCCATGTCCCCACTCAGTCGCTCCTAGTATTCACGTATATACTGATGGCTCCAATCCACCTCCGGTGCTGGTTTTGCAGTAAATCTTCCAACTCGTACTATTCCAAATACTCCCTTCCTCCTGAATCCAGTGGCCTTACTACAGACTGTATGCACTCCTTTTGCTCTAAACACATAACTCACTCTCCTCTTCTCTTTTACAATTTTTTCCTGAACTCCTAACTCATTACTCTCACATAAAGTCAATACCCACCACCACCCCTGTTTGTAAGATCCAGAACTGGTTGTTCTACCTATCCACACGCCATAAAAACAATCAATTATGCTGGTCCCAGTCATGTGGAATCCCCCGCAATGAACAGACAGATACCACTAGCACTCACGGCCTCTATGTCCACATCATACCACTCACGCTTCTCACGTATCCCAGCCACGGATTATTACCCAACTTAAAGACCCTCTTAGTATAATCAATGCAATCTTTTTGGGGGGTCAGCCTCCGCACTAATAAATTACATTCTGTAAACTATCAATCTCTCCTGGTCAGCTTCATTTCATCGGAAAAACGTTGAGACCCGCTCGCCCGATCTACGCATTGGCCACACCCGTCTAACACATCCTATCTGTTGTCCACATCTGGATTCCACCCTTATGTTCCTTCTGTATGTTCCCCTTTCATCCCACACATCTATTGTTGTGCCAACGTTTTTGAACAACCGTACCTCTGCTTTCTCCCCACCTATCCTCCCTTCACCAACCTCCCAACCTTTTTGTGGTTTTTGGGGGTTCTACGAGCATCCTTACAGAATCCACACTTTCTGCTTCGCCAACCTATTCTCTTTTCCTCAACGCATACATATCCTTCAATCTAATCTAACTCCTTACCACACCGACCCTAACCCTTTCACTCACCAATGCCCAGCTTAGACACTAATCACTTAACTCAACCACCTCCTAACATTAACTTATAGTGTCTACATGACGCTAGATGTCTAGCACATTTCTCTTGCTTTTAACCATTAACCACACCGTAACAGATAGAACAAACGTTCCACCGCCTCTTCCCCTACCAGAACAATCACCTCCACCTTCTTGCCCCTACTCTGAGACCACCAGTCCTTTCTTCCCCCCTCACAGAAATCCTTTATTCCCCCAAAACTCCCCAACCACTCCTCAAAGAAACTATTGAAAATATTCAAGAATTACTTAATGAAAACTGACATTCACCTCCAAATCTTACAACTCCTGCTCCTTCCACACTCCAAGTAACTGTTGATATCCTCCTCCTCCTATGATATCCCCCCTACACCCTATCCTCCTAAACCCCTCCCAACACAGGGCCCATAAACCCCCCGACCCCAACCCCGCCCGACTTAAAAAAAATAAATAAGAAAAAAAAAAATAAATAAAGAAAAAAACAACCCCTCCCACCGTCCCCTCTATCCTTTCCACTCCCTCCTGTATACACACGTGAATCCGTATGTTCACAAGTATCCCTTCCCTCATACCCTCCATCCTCCTAATACCCTCCAATACCATCCCCAATTACATTTTGTCTCTTCCCGACATTCCCTTTATGTCTCGTCCATACTTTACCTCTGCTTTTTCCCCACCTATCCTCCTTCACCGACCTCCCAACCTATCAGACATCCTTACAAATCCACACTTTCTGCTTCACACCGATTCTCTTTCCTCAAAACGCATACATCTCCTTCATCTAATCTAACTCCTTACCACTCCGACCCTAACCCTTTCACTCACCAATTCATTTGCCCACTTAGACACTATCCTAACTCAACACCCTTCCCTAACATTACCCTATAGTGCTACATACCTTAATGTCTAGCACATTTATCTTGCTTTTAACAGTAACCATTAACCATTAGCACTAGGTGCCTTCCGCTCCTATCCAGTTGAGAGCCTGTATACTGAGTCAGGCATACCATCTCTATCTCGACGTTCGTGCCCTTCTCTCTCCTCCGAAATGCTAAATGTTAGATTCCACCACTTTCCTCACTAAACTACTATCCCAACAATCCTCTTACCTTAGCTTTCAGCTTCCACGTTTACCTACTCCTTTCTCACTCGCCTCCTCTCACATCCCTTTCTCCCTCCGCCACCTCCCGTTCTCTGTCCATTCCGTCCCTCCATGGCTTATACACCTCACCCCCATATTTTGCTCTTGTTTTTTCCCGACCCAACCAAAATCAAATATCCCTCCTACTGTCCTTCACCCCCCCCCCCCCCCCCCCCCCCCCCCCCCCCCCCCCCCCCACCCCCCCCCCCCCCCCCAACCCCCCCCCCCTCACCCATTTCCTGACCATGTCCTCCACTCATTCCTCTAGTATTCACGTATATACTGATGGCTTTCCAATCCACTCCAGTGTCTGGTTTTGCAGTAATCTTCCCAAATCGTACTTTCAAATACTCCCTTCCTCCTGAATCAGTGTCTCCTTACTACGAACTGGTATGCACTCCTTTTTTGCTCTAAAACACATATACTCACTCTCCTCTTCCCTCTTTTACAATTTTACTGACTCCGT
>NC_051386.1:25543263-25548263 GCF_015228065.2 Penaeus monodon | reverse complement strand
ATGATCCTTGGCCCTATAGCTCGGGAGCTGAGCTCAGCGCGAGAGTAAACTACTCCAGGGCTTTGATAGGTCCCGAGAATGAGGATCTCTGGCTCTTGGTACCGCGCTCCCACCCGCATCGCTGCATGTATAGCGATATAGGTACAGCGGCCAAGGAGATCGACCACATCCCTTAGCATGTGATGAAGGATCCAGAGTCCGAGTTCTGTGGCAATGACCATAGCTGGTTGTGGCCACCCTTATGGTCCACTTCAAACTCCCTGTCCCTCCAGTGCCACTCTAAGGTGTTTTCACTTGACAGACTGAGGGAGGAGGAGTGTGCCATTGGATTCACCATTGGCGTCTCTGACTGATTCACGACTTGTCAACCTGATGGACTCAGTGTTCTGTGGTGTTCTTCAAGCGCAAAACACCAGAAGCACGAGGGGTCATTGGTGGCATAAGCCCGAGACTAAGGCAGAATTCCATCTCCTGGAGACAATGGAGGCCCTGAAGCGTGTCGCATGGCTCGCGAATGGCAATCAGTTTTGTGGTCGCTATTTGGTATAGGGATCGGAGCTGTTGAGAAGGGAACAAGGAACAGTTTTCCATCGGAATCTTGCTGAGGATTTGAAGGCCTATTTCTTGTAAACGACCTCGCCCTGCCTACTCAGAAAGCTGAACTCTAAGCCCTCTTCGCAGATGACTGCAGTCCCAAACAGTGGATTGACAGTTCATGTTGGGGTTGTGAACTTTGGGGCTGCTTAATTTTGTGCAGTTGTACCAGGTAGACCCTCCAACAGTTTAGCTTGGGATGCAAGCGATGTCACATACCTGAGCCGGACCCACCCATGCAGCAGAACCTCCTACCCTAACAAGAGGTTAGGGATGGCGATTTTCCAGCTGAAGAGTGGGAAAGTTGCGGCATATGTGATATCCCTACTGACTTCTAAATGCTGGGTGAACCTATGGCTCAGGTCTTGCATACAGTTTTGACGCCAGCTAGCAGTCTGGTACCATTCCCCCTGACCTGGTGCGGAGCGTGGTCACTGCAAAGTTTTCACCCAACATTCTTCGAAACCGAATCTGAACACCTACTAAGGCATTAGAGACTTAGCAGTCCTGGATTTATCCTGTCAAATCCACATTAGACCACAACTAACGCTTTGAGTAATTGTGGTATGCCGTCATGAGTTTGGTCGTGGGTTGCTTGGCAGCCTACATCGACCTCAAGAAATGTTTGACTCGTGGCACCGTGAATCGCTATGGGAGATCGAAGACTCGGGGAATTCCGACTCAGATTATTGCCTAATAGCAAACCTATTATACGGTACTGAAAGCGCCTGTAAGGTGGTTTTGGGGGCCCTGTCAAACTTCTTCCAGGTTAATTCAGGGTAGGTAAGGCTGTGTCTTTGCCCCAACACTTTTCAACACCTGTTATGGGGGGGGGGGGGGGGGTGGTGGGGGGGAGGGGGGACTGGATATGGGGAACTACTAGCCAAAGTCATGTGTGGACACACTGACACTATCAGGTCTCGGACCTTGACTTTGCCGATGATGTTGCTATCCTATCTGACTCCCTGGAGGGGTCACTGCTGGTGACTCTTGGATGCATTTAGCAATGAGGCAAGCCCTTAGTCCTGGACCCACGACCAAGAGTCAGGACTTTGGAGCCTGTTAGGGAATCTCGCAGATGGATAGGTCTGGCGACTGAAATCGATCAACAAGATCATTTGGAGATTCTGTACGTATGCCAGGGGACCAATCTACATTTCTTCAAGGCATTTATACTGCCAGTTTTGCTCTATGAAGCAAAATCTGGAGCTATCTAGTGGCCTTGGAGTCTTGTCTTGCCGGATCATGGATACAGCTGGCAGGACCATGTGTCCAGCCAACATCTACACCGTGAGACTGGCATGTTACCTGTTACGTGCATAATCTGTGGATCGCCAACTCAGGCTATATGGGCACCTAGCTCGTTTTCCTGTGAATGCCCTGACCATCAATTTTTGTCTCTTTGCGATACAACCCTGGGTGGAGGGGCCAGTGGGACACCCCTCCACACACATATACACACATATATCTAATACATATATATGTATATATATATACATTTATACATTATATATATTATATTGTATACATATGCATATCATATACATATAGATATATATATTAGATATAATATATATATATCTATAAATAATATATATTATACATATATATAATCATAAAAATGTAAATAAATGTATATATGGTATATATAATAAATATATATATTTATAATATATATATATATATATATATATATATATATATAATATTTGTGTGTGTGTGGTGTGTGTGTGCTGTGTGTGTGTATGTGTATGTGTAGCACACACTATAGATGTGTGTGGGTGTGTGTGGTGTGTGTGTGGTGCAGTTGAGAGGGTGAAGAGGGCCACGTTGAGAGTAGTTCTCAGTGTCTGGCAGGTTGAAGACCGGCAAGTGAGGAGTCACTTTAGAGAGGAGTCGTGGTAGAAGGGTACTAACGAACGACGCAGTAAGTCAATCATCTCATCCAGGACACTGGGTTGCAGATGGGAGGGTGCGGAGAACAGCAAGGTGCAACTCCTCTCTTTTCCGGAGGGATGGTTCGAGAAGTGTAATGTACATACCACTGTGCACATGCTCCCTGTATATGGAAATTGATCAGCAGAGGGAGGAACTATGGTGTCTAAGAAAGGGAGCTTGTTAGCATCCTCCTATTCCACCTTGAAATCGTGAAGGAGGAGAGGGTCATGAGTGCCAGAGAGCTAGATGATGACATATTTCATCAAACCGAAGGACGAATGAGATAGAGGTGTTTGAGGCTCAGCTCGAATAATTCCATGACGGTTTTGCCAAGACTGGAGACAGGGGAAGCCATTGCACACCGAATTCTGAGAGTAGAGCGACCCTCAAAGAAAAGAATTAGACTCCACACACAGAAGATTCAGCGTTGGGCAGATGAGACGAAGATCCTCTGCAGGAACCTCCTCTGAAGGAAAGCGAGAACGTCATCAACGGACCTTGGTGAATCAGGGGGCGACATCCAAGCTCTCATTATCGCCTGCGAGACACCCACGGACACGGAGAAGACTTCGCCAGCAAGCTTCAGGAGGTGCGTTTACAGATCCCCGGGAGAGATAATGGGGTGCAGAGGCACAGCCATTTGATGACCTTGAACCTTGGAACATTCGTCCCCTCTGGAAAATAGGGTGCTAACTCTTTCGGCGACCGGTGGAAGGTAGCAGCAATGCGTTCTCGGGGTCGCTGGCTGGGACATAGGTGGAGGCTCATCCACAAGTCACGGCCTTCTGCAGGTAGGAGGCACGGCCGTGGACCCCAACTGAGTTACCCTTTTCAGAAAGGCAAAATAGTGACATCCTCCCTGTGGATTCAGGGATGATGTCCAAGTGCTTTCTCCTGCATTAAGCTCCTCGCCTCCTTTCGACCTGATCTAACTATATATTAATATATTATATATATATATATTATATATATATATATATATATATATATATATATATACACCACATCACACACACACAAACAACACACACACACACACACACACACACACAGACACACCACACAGACACACACACACACAAACACATAATATATATAATCTATATATATATATATATAGTATATATATATATATATATATATATTATATTACACACCACACACACCACACACACAAACCACACAACACACACACACACTCACACACATATATATATATATATATATATATATCTATAGATATATATTATAATATATATGTATATGATTATATGTAACTGCTTTTTCTTTCTTTCTTTCTTTTTTTATATACATATATGTCTATATATACGTATATATGTAATGTATATATATATGTACTTATATATGTATGTATATATATATGTATGTACTTATATATATACTATCTATGTATATATATTGTATATATTTTTGAATGCATTATATGATATATATATATATATATATATATATATATATATATATATATATAATATATATATATATATATATATCTTATATATATTGTAAGCCGACACGTGAGGTTTGGGAGCACCGAGTCACCAGATTAAGCGACCAGATAGATGGACGGGTCAAAGAAAGCGGTCCTTAGCTTGCTGGTTTATTACTGAAGGTAGATGTGACCCCCCAAAGAGACCCATGTCTCCGGGTGGAGGCGAGATGGTGGAACTGGACCTATGTGCCTTGGCTTGTCTGCCGTGTCTCTCCCTATGCTTATGGACGTATCCTTTTTTTATGGGGCGGTTCCCTTCGAGGCGGATGTTTTATGCCCTGTGCAAAAGAGACGCCGGGTTGACTCTGCGTCCTACCCATGGAGAAGGACAGCTGCTTGACGGGGGTTTGAAGTGTATCCAGTCTTGCAACGTATTGTTGACATATATATATACATATATATATGTTGTTGTGTGGGTGTGTGTGTGCATTCATGCACCACAAATACCCGTGTATGCACGTTAGCACACACCACACGATTCGCATATTTGGTAAGTCAAACCTAAATACTGTAATTGGTTGAAGTCTATCGTTGATGTGATGGTGGCCTGAGAACCACCACCAATGATTCCTACAGCTAACTCCCCTGGGGAAGGATCATTAGTCAGCCACCCAGTATAAGACCCAGTCCCACTACATGGATGTGAACATGGCCTCCAGTATTCGTCAAACACCTATCGTGATGTCACAAATGTATAATGTGTGTGTGTGTGTTGTGTGTGGTGTGTGGGTGTGTGTGTGGTGTGTGTGTGAGGGATTGTGTGTGTGTGTGTGTGTGTGTGGTGTGTGTGTGTGTTATGTGTGTGTTGTGTGGGTGTGTGTGTGTGTGTGTTGTGTGTGTTGGTGTGTGTGTGTGTGTTTGTGTGTGTGTGTGTGTGTGTGTATGTGTGTTGTGTGTGTGTGTGTGGTGTGTTTGTGTGTATGTTTGTGTGTGTGTGTGTGTGTGTGTGTTGTGT
>NC_051386.1:25528263-25538263 GCF_015228065.2 Penaeus monodon | reverse complement strand
GAATCAATGTGGTAGTTGAAATAATTTTATATAGCTAGCATTGCTAATTTACCTCAGTTTGTTATAGAAAACGTTAATATTCGTGTTTGTGATTCATTCTCTGTGTGAAATCACTCTCGCTTTCACTCTCATTCACGCTCATTCATAGACAACACACACACGCAACGCACGCAATTACTAACTCACTCACTCATCCAAGCTGAACAAAGACACTGAAACATTTCATTAATAGGGTTTGCTGCTGTTTTAGTGCCGGCGTAAATATCTATGATGTATCTCTTAGCCCACAATTTTGATAGTCGTGATGAGTGACTCGCTGACATTTATTTCTTCTCTGTGTGGCGACAATTGGTTCAAGTAAATCCTTGCGGATGCTGTTGTCGTTTCCCTTATCTACTCTCATATCTATCAGAGACAGTTGGTAGTTCAAGCCAGGTCCATGCGGATCGCTACTGACATCTCCCTCTCTTATTTTTCTTTATTTTTGTGAAAATAAAACACAAAACGAAAACAAAAAAGACGAAAATAAATTAAAACCCAAAAATAAAAAACTGCAAGTTTTTATAAATAACCGGCTGTGGTACTTAACACCCCCTCTTCTCTGTTGCCTTTCTTTTTCTCTTGCTATCTGGCCTTATGTGTATGATCTGGTTCCCCGACTATATATTGCAGTCGGACCGACGATAGCCGACACGGCACCGAAGGAGGACCCTGCTGCAGAACCGGTCACCTTAGGATGCTGTGGATGATTGCCATAGGCCTGCAGACCAGGAAGTTCGTCAGAGCAGGTATTAAGCTGCCCCATGAGTGGATGGGCGCCGCCTGCCGAGACGCTCGTAAATCCATCGAAGGACAGGAATTCGCCAGTGCAGGTACCATCCCCCCAGGATGCTGTGGATGGGCGACGCCTGGCGGACGCCCGCAGATCCAGTCAACTCCAGGAGCTCGTTAGCGCAGGTATCAGCCACAATGAATTGCCGCCCCTGCCCTGACGCCCGTGGTCCAGATGATGATTACGAGGACCGAGGACGAGCATGCCACCGAGAAGGACATGGACGAGATTTGTGAGGACGTGTGGACGGGACGCCACAGAGTTAGGCCTGGAGGAGGACTACGAGGAAGTCTAGATGAATCCGAAGTCAAGGAGGACCTGTGCGAGACATTCGAGGACGTGTGGACGTCGAGGACGGACAGATTACACTGATAACCAGGAAGAAGAGTACGACAGGGACGAAGATGCACCAGGACACCAGATGGGAGATGGGCCGTGGGCCTGCCTGGGACTCGCCTCGAGGATCTCATGGCTGGAAGCGAAGGGTGGATGCGGCCATGCGCCCCCGTCGGCGTTAGCCCCTTGATGATGATGATGATATTGTGCATGTACATATATATATATAATATATATATATATTATATATAATATATATATATATATTATATATATATATAT
Source organism: Penaeus monodon (assembly GCF_015228065.2). NCBI lineage: Eukaryota > Metazoa > Arthropoda > Malacostraca > Decapoda > Penaeidae > Penaeus > Penaeus monodon. Next base: position 25,536,813 of record NC_051386.1, on the reverse strand, counting down.
ATATATATATATATATATATATGTATATATGAATATATATGTAATTTTTATATATATTATATATATTTATTTATTATATATCCTGCTGTATTTCCCCTCTATCCCTCTATTTGCACCCTTTTCTAGTTCTTCGCTTTTCTCTTCCTTCTACTTCTACGCTGCTTTCCCTGTTTTCCTTTCCTTTTTCCTGTTTGCCCTACCTTCTACCATATAACCCTATCCTCTCCTGCTTCATCCTACCCAGCATCCTAACCGTAATCCACAGGGCGAGTCGAGCACAGCCGGGCCACTTCCCTCATTTCTACCCTTATTTTTATCTATGTTTTATGCTGGCTTTATTTACATGGATTTTACGTTTATTAACACGTTTTGTACATTTAAAATTAAACTTCTATTGAGATCCCAGCCTCATTTCTACCCTTATTTTTATCTATGTTTTATGCTGGCTTTTTTACATGCATTTTACGTTACTTACACCTTTGCTGCGAGTCTTTCTTTTACCTTTTTTTGCCTCTTGTATTTTAAACTTAGTTTATTTTATTTTTTTTTTCTTATGGTTTCTCTTTACTACTCATTCTTTAAATATCTCCTTTACAGCGAGAGAAAGTAACTTATTTTATGATTTTTGTTAATGAATCACAGCAGATTGTTTTACATATTTTTTTTTTTTTATTATAATTATGATTTACTTAATTATTTCTTCTAACGTTTATTGTTTTTGTTATTGGTTTTTATCTTTTGTATATTGTATTTATCATAACATTTCATTTTATATTTTACTATTCCCATGATAATACATCAGAGCCGAAAATTACTTAGGAGGAAGTGTACGGTGATGGCCACCTCCTTCCTCCTGCAGCTTCACAGAGGGGAAACGAGATCCCCCCCCTCGGGCAGCTGGTACTCAGACGCCACCGGCTATGAACCACTGGCACTCTCTGAAATAAACAACAGAGGTACCGAAGTCTTCTGCACAGAATGCGCCTAGGTTACCACTGTGCATGGCAGATCTATAAACAATAGAACGTGAAGAGAGGTGTTGATGCATTGTGGCGAGCCGAACGCCACACTTATACATTACTTAGAGAATTGTGTGCACACGCAATTCCTGAGACAAGGCCCGCAGAAACACAGTCGTCGTGCTGGTAAAGAGTTTATGCGAGAGTTTTACACCGCGGCTACAGGAGCGCCTGCTCTCCTCTCTCCCTGTGGTGAATCGGTCTTACTTGGACGATTCAGAGAGAAGGAAGGCGGTCGACAAGACGCAGGGGGTGGGCGCCAAGCCGGATAATGCCAAGAGAGTCACCATGACCTCTCGGTCGTGGGGTTTTTGCATGGGCAGATTAAGGATGTACCGCGCCCGGTCCCATGCAATTTCGGCCTCTGGTCTCACGCGTTATCGGACGGTGACACGCCCCCCCCCCTTTGTTTGTTGCCGCGATGTTTAATTCCTTGCATGTAGCTTCGTGCCTCCTAGCCTACTCTTTCCTATACAAATTTCGGCATTAGGAAAAAACTCTGTGCAAAACCTTCTGGTGAACTGGACCCCCATCTTCGGGCACGTGCTCGGACGTGGGCAAAACCCTTTACCTCCCGCAGGGGAGGGTGTGTCTGGGGGGCCTTAGAAGGCTTGCCTTACGGTGTGCATAGAGTTGCCATTCTATTTGCTAGGGACTGGTCGAATAGGAACGATAAAACAGGTAGGAGCCTCCCACTTTGTCAGGCCCTCACCCTGGTTCTGTCTAATAGCTGCCGCTAGACAGAACACTAAATTCCCGTCCGGGTGATAGGAAGTACCTGGATAAAAGCTAGCTTCTCTCCCTCACTGTGATGAAATAGTCTGGGGTTTGGCTGTTTCCCAGAGGGATGAAGGAACTTACTGGAACAGGTACAGGTCCCCTCTTCCCTCATGAGGTGAAACAGCCTTCGGTGTTTCAGAGAGAAGAGGGATTCACTTTAAAACCCCGCCCTGTCATAGGAACTGCCTGGAAAAAAGTTAACTTCTCTCCCTCACTGTGATGAAACAGTCTGTGGTTGGCTGTTTCAGAGGGATAAAGGGAAACTTACGGGAACAGGTACAGGACCTCTTTTCTCTCACTGAGGTGAAACAACCTTTGGGGGGTTTCAGAGAGAAGAGGGATTCACTTAAAACCCGTTCCTGCCATAAGAACCACCTGGGAAAATGTTAGCTTCTCTCCCTCACTGTGATGAAAACAGTCTGTGGTTGGCTGTTTCAGAGGGATGAAGGAACTTACGGGAAAACAGGTGCAGGCCCCCCCTCTTTTCTCACTGAGGTGAAACAGCCTTTGGGTGTTTCAGAGAAAAGAGGAAATTCACTTTGAAAAAGGGTACAGGTCCTCTCGGGAGGGATGGAGAGGAACTGCCTGGAAAAGTGAAAGAGCTCCCTTCCTTACTGAGGAAGGAGCAAAAGTGTTCCCAAACAATGATGTCCTCTAGGTGGAAGGGCATCCCCTCTGGTCTACCCCCAGAGGTTCACACCTACCCACGCGTTTGCCGTGCGTGGCAGCCTTGTGTGCTGGGAGATGGGAGTCCTGGAGTTGAGCGATGCCAAGCACGAGTACACCCTGTGGCTAGCAAACACGCCTTTTTGATCCTCTATTCCGGCAAGACAGGCGGTTGATCTAGGCCAGGTCAGGTTAAATCGGGGGTTTTCCCTCGGGGGGGCTAGGGTCAAGCAGTCATGATGCCATTGGTACTCACACCGCCCGTGTGTGCCACTGCAAATGGCTAATTGGCTGCGTATATCCACTCATCACCCGTTGCTGTTAGACATTGGTTCTAGACTCAGCTTCCCCTTGTTGGACTCCGTGGTGGTGGGGGCGTGAGTGGATGAAGCATTGCCCAAATAAATGGAAAATAAAACTAAAAACCCCCACAGACAGATGCTAATGTTGACGACCCATGCAAGGCCCAACCACGGCAGCCACCCTGAAGCCATATATGCCTTCAGGTTGCAAAAGAAAACCCCAAGCACGGGTGACACTGTCACGCCTGCTGCCAAGATGGGGGAAAAGACAGAAAAACCTTGTAAGAATATGTTGTCCACCAGATTGTCCAACAGATGGACTCTCGTGCTGGCCCCTCCAGGCCAGCACCCCAGCCAGGAAGTCTCTGAGCACCCCTTCAGACGACCCACTGACCAAATCGGGAGCCCCAAAGTGAACCAGCCAAAACAGTGGTCCCCCCACAAGCAAGCCCCAAAGCCGAAAGGGGGGGACCGAAACGACCGAGGCCGGAGACCGACTCTGGGGGAGAGGTCTGGACCCCCAAGGTGTTTCCGCAGTTCAAGGTACTGTTAAACCGAAGGCTTCGACAATGCCTAACCAAATGGTCAGGGCGTTGGAGAGCCAAGGCAAAACCCGGCTGTCAATCCGGGTTGCTCGAGATCGGGCATGATCACCCATGCCCAAAGATCAACCCAAACCCTTTGTTTCTTGCAGGAAAAAAAAGGGCTAAAAGATGGGAGGAAAATGAGCCTCTGCCACTGAATCTGAGGAAAAGGGGGTCAAGAAGGTGTACTTGGCTTCTCAGTCTCGTATGATGTGGAGGTGATCACATCACACCCACAGGTCGTGGAGGCTTCCGATTGTCCAAAAGGGAAAACTCCAACCAGGCAAGCCCTGGTGCCCATAAAAGGGGTTGCCCAACCTCTACCCTTGTTTTGGGTAACTGGGGTACCTACAACCTTCGAACGTACGTGCCTGATCCACTGCGGTGTTTCAAGTGCCAGATGTACAGACACCACCAGGCTAGCTGCACAGCCAAGCCAAAAATGCGGTGTCTGTAGCAAGGCACACAACACCGGGTGTGCATTAAGGCCTACAAAGAAGAAAGAAGGACACAACAGCAAATGTCCTAACTGGGCCAAGAGGCCCCAGCCCTGGTGCCTGCTTGCTCTGTCAGGAAAGAGGTGGCCCTCAAGCGGCAAGGGGTTTGTAAGAAGCAACCAGATTTTTTTCCCCGCCCCCCCCCAGGCACCTATGTCTGGGGAAAGAACAAAAGCGAAAAGGCCTCCCGATCTCCTAAGAGGAAGGAAGCTGCCCCCCAGCCGAAACCGGAGATCTCCGGCAAACAGGAGTTCCCAAAGTAAAACAAGTGCAGAAGAACCACAGGAAGAAAGGTTCAAAACAGCACCAAAAATGTCCTCCCCAAAAGCAGAGACATGCTCTCGATGAGGGGGACATGTCGACCCTGCTGATGCTGTAGTCACAGCAGTGGCAACAACCTTGGCAAAGGACGAAGGAAGAGGCGGATAAGGCAGTCGAGGTCGCCATGACGGCTTTTGACCAAGACTGTGGCAACCATAAAGGGAAGGAAGTTGGAAAGGGTGCAAAAGGACTCACAGCCCCACCTCTCCTCACCCAAGGTCGAGACTCCCTCCCCCTCCAACCCAGCCCATGCCCTCACAGGTAGAGCCTAACCAGGCTGATTGAGTGCCAAAAACCGAATCAGGACAAGTTGACCCTGCCCAAGGCAAGGCCAGCGAACAACAATGCACAGAAACACCCTGGCCAGAGAAAAGCCCAAACACTCAAAGTCAGAGCTACCAAAGACTCTCCACCCCTCAGTGCACCCAGGGGATAGCCTGACAGCCAAAAAAGACCCCTCAAAGCAGTGAGGACTTCACAATGGAGTTGTCAAACTCCGAAGACAGTCAATCCGAAACGACGATGTCTCTTATGTAACTATTAAATAGTAACATCATGTCACTCAATCTAAGTATTCTGCAGTGGAACATCTATGGCTTCTCCACAAGGAGTGCCATGCTCCACGCAATAGTGTGATAAAGGGAGCTTTGACATCGTCATGCTCCAGGAGACTTTAACAGGGGAAAACCTGTTCACTTCTCCGGGTATCATGTCTCATGCTGCCACGTGCTGATGCAAAAGGGGCCCTGATCCCCCTTGTCAGAGCAACAATTCCCTGCTCCGCAATAGCCAATGCCCGCACTGTGGTGAAGATGTGAATCTCTTGCCGTCAAGATTTCCCCTGGCCGGGGGTCCCCTGAAATTGTACAATGTGTACAGCCGGCCACACTGTAGTATCTTAGACATCAGCCAGGGCTGTTGCTTCTGCAGCACACGACCAAGTGATCATAGGGGGGGGACTTTAATGCACACCACCCTATTCCCGGCTCCCCGCAGGTCACCGGATGCGGCTGGCTATCACATAGCCAACGTGCTTTAGACATTCCCGAGATCACTCTCCTCAATACCCAGGTGTCAACGCATGTCAGAGGTGGGGTCCTAGACCTCACCCTGGCCAAATGGACTCTGGTGGAGGGATTGGCTGGCGTGTTGATGAGACCATCACTAGTGACCATTACGGCACTATAACTACCCTCATCGATAGTGGCCCAGCCGAAAAAGCCACGACCAAATCCAAGATGGAAAACAGACAAGGCCAATGGGAAAGGGATTTCAGAACGCCTTGGCCCCCTGTCTGAGAAGCAATGAACCCAAAACAAAGTGAAAAAAATGGAAGTGCTACGAGCCAGATTTGTTAAAGTGCCCGAAAACATTTCCGAAGGCAAAGAACCCCTGACAACCTTAGCCTCCCAAGGGGGGCTGTCAGGGGATGCCAAGGAAACTGCCAGCAGAGTCAGGCAGGAAAAGTGACTGGAATGGTGTGAGTCCTTCGATCACCAAAACCACCCCTCAGAGATATGGCAATGGGTCAAGTGAGCTAACCCGCCGCTTTAACCCCGAGATACACGCACCATGACCCCCAATCAGAGGCCAACAGACTGGCGCACGAGTTCTCTGCGAGAACAAGTAGCAACAGCTTGCCAGCCAAACTGAGGGCAAGACAAGAATGCCTACAACCAGACAGACTTGTCATACAGAGAAAGGGCAGCTAACCCGATAACTCAGATGTTATTTTTTTCTCTGAGGGAACTAAGAAATGATATAAAGCCAGTTGTAACACAGCCCCGGGCCTGCGGATCTCGTAACCCCATCATTTCCCACTGGGACTAGTAGGTGAGCTTGCATTCCTGCAACTCATCAACAAGTCCTGGGAAATTCCACTCTACCCCAGAGTTGGAAGAAGGCTACCATAGTTCCCATCCCTAAACCAAAGGAACCGGGAAGTACCGCCCCATCTCTCTCCTCAGCTGTCTGGCCCAAAACGGCCGAGAGGATGGTACTGAAACCCGGCTCCGATGGAAAATGGGACCCCAAAATGAACACCCCCCACGGGTTCACCAGGGGCATGAGCACAGCATAGCCCGCTCTTGAGCACAAAAAGACGGGCACATCTGTGGGAGTATTACTTGACCTGGAGAAGGCTTTTGAATTTGGGAAGTCCTCTTGCCATTCAGGAGAGCCTGATCCAGAAAGGAATCAGAGGTAAGCTCTTGCTTGGATAGGTGGACTACTTAGGAATAGAAAAGCCAGAGTCAAATTCCAAGGTAACCTATCACAGCACATGCCACTAGAGAATTGAACGCCACAGGGTGGGGTTCTCAGTCCAGCCCTCTTTAACTCATTAATGTCCTGTGTCCTCAATATAAACCTCCCAGCGGGGTGCAAGATCATCTCCTACGCAGACGATCTTGCTATCTCTCCAGTGGACCATATGCCTAAAAAAAGCCCAGCGTTGCCTGGACCTCAAAATCCGAGGGTGTTGTAGGACAGGACTAAAGATCTCTGCAGCCAAATCCAAAGCCATGGGTCTGAGAAAGAGTTCAAGGCACAAGTCTGAAATCCAGGGAATGGACTTGGAGTGGGTTCAGGACTACCTCTACCTTGGGGTAAGGATAAACGGACCCTCTCCTTCCGCCAGGAGGTCCCGTACTGGTTGACAGAACAAAATCAAGACTGTCTCTCATGAGAGCAATGAGTGGAAGACGCATAGGGGCCAGACACAGAGTTTCTAAGATCATTCTATGTACATGTGTCAGGCCCATTGTAGGGCTATGGGCCCCCCTCGCTCTGATTGGCATTAAGAGAAAATATAAAGACCAACTGGAGACAGTCCAAAACGAAGCCACCAGGGCATTGTGGGTGCCCAAAGGGGGGCGAAGGTCCTCAACCTCCTAGTGGAGGCAAACCTTCTCCCCTTGGCCTCACAAATTTATCTAATGGCAGCACAATTCTTCTCAAAGGTCATCCAGGCTCCCAGGAACCAAGCCTAAGACATAAAATAGTTTAGATGCTAGAAAAAAGAAACGAGCTGTTTTTCAAACAACTCCTGGCTGTCTCACACAGCCAGGGTGTTAATACGCCATCAGCTCAAAGAACCAAATTCTTGCCAAGGGCATGGACTCCCCTCACCCTGACTTTGCGAAGTTCCGCCATGGGCACAAACCTCGATAGAGTTCTCGGGCATGAGATGGCAACCAAAAGAATGAATATTTCACGCCTAGCTAAAGGCAGAAACCCAGAGGGTCATTGCAACCAATCACTCCTCCGGGCAGCAGAACATATTACAACGGATGGATCGGTCGATCCCTTGACCCACACGCAGGCGCCGGCTTCGCAGCAAGGGGTGCCACAAAATCCATGAGGGTAACAGACTAGCCGAAGTTGGCAGGGGTAGCCCCTAAATCCCCTGACAATACATCAGAGCCGGAAATTACTTGGAGGAAATGTACGGTGATGGCCACCTCCTTCCTCCCGCGCTTCACAGAGAGGAAACGAGATCCTCCCCCTCGGCCAGCTGGTACTCAGACGCCACCGGCTATGAACCACTGGTACTCTCTGAAATAAACAACAGAGGTACCGAAGTCATTCTGCACAGAAAGCGCCTAGGTTACCACTGTGCATGGCAGATCATACAAACAATTTGAACGTGAAGAGAGGTATTGCATGCATTGCGGCGAGCGAACGCCACACTTGTACATTACTTTGAGAATTGTGTGCACACGCAATTCCAAAGAAAGGCCCGCAGAACACAGCCGTCGTGCTGGTAAAAGATTATGCGAGATTCTTACCACGGCTACAGGAGCGCCTGTGGCAACTCACCGCCACGGTAAGCACCGAGTGTCAGAGAAGCAAATGAGACAGCCATAAAAAGCTGACACAGGCCAGGCCCATAAGTGAAAAGGCCCCGGGGGAAGTCAGAACTGCGCAAATTTCATAGCTAGCCACCGCCACGGTAAGCACCGAGTGTCAGAGAACCAAATGAGACAGCCATAAAAAGCTGACACAGGCTTATGCTTAGCCATATGTTTGTTGTTGGACGCTCTCGACGCGCAGACTCGTGTGGCGGAGGGAAAGCGCATACGCCCCAGGGCACACGCACCGAACACAAAAGGATTCAAGGACGGCGCCCTTTCCTCCCTTCAAAGAACCTACTTTCAACTATTACCCCAAACTTTACCCTGCATGCTGGGTTAAGCCCCGGCTCCTTTTTCTTCTACTAAAATTCATTTTCCCCCCTCCTCCTATCCTTCCCCCATTCCCCCTTCTTCCTTCCCCCTCTTCTTTCCAAAATTTACTTTACTCGCAAACAAAACTTAAATTTAAAGGTAAGATTTCACACACCATTCACATGCACGCAGGTGTCCTCAAGGCAGCATAATCA
>NC_051386.1:25520763-25523263 GCF_015228065.2 Penaeus monodon | reverse complement strand
TTTTTTTTTGTTTGTGTGTGTTTGTGTGTTGTGTGTGTGTGTGTGTGTGTGTGTGTGTGTGGTGTGTTGTGTGTGTGTGGTGTGTGTGTGGTTTTTGGAATGTTTATATACATAAACACATGTATACAACGTATATCTATGTATATATACACGCAATATATATATATATAATAATATATATATTATATTAATATATATATATATGTATATATATATATCCCTACAAATATTATATATATTATATATATTTATATATTATTTATATATATATATTATATAAATACAAATGTATACAGATATATGCAACACTTACAATATAAGCATACGCACTTAAATATATGTGCACACACACACACACACAACACAACACACACACAACACACACACACACACCACACAAACACACACACACATACATATATATATTATATAGATATAAAAATATAATATATTATATATATTATATATATATATATATGGTACATGGGCTAAAGCTTCCCTGTCATATCACCCTTGCCGAGATATGTGCCCCAAAGGCATCACTGCAAAGAGACAACCCAGCACGAGAAATGAGTTACTGGCATAAACCCAGATTGTTCAAGCCCCAAACACAAGAATCATGACTCTTCAAGGTGCAGATTCATACCCGCTCATGACCAACGAATGCCACAAATGATAAAAAACAGTAATAATATTATATTTATATGTATGCACACACACACACACGTGTGTATGGGGTGTGTGTGTGTTGTGTGTGTGTATTGATATATAGATTTAGATAAACATATATACATGCATGCATGTATGCATAAATACATAATAGGTTGTGTGTGTGTGTGTGTGTATGTTTTACAAATAGTGTGTTATATACTGTGTATATAATATATGATATTATAATATATATTTTAATATTTTATATATATATATAAAATATTAACACACACAAAATACATATGTGTGCGCACACACAAACACACACACACACACACTCACACACCCCACCCCACACATGCATATGTGTGCGCCACACCAAACACACACTCACAAACACACACGTATATGTGTGTACACACACACACAAATGTCTATAGATATATATGTGTAAAATGATATATATATATATATTAATATATATATATATATATATATATATATATAGCAAATTTTACATATATACGTGTGTGCGCACGCCCGCAGGTACACATACACACACACACACACACAAGTATGTGTGTATTTTATTACATACACTACAGGCACACAACACACATAGCTGCGGCAGTTGCAAAAATGCCTGCGCCTCGCCTGCTGGCCCGATCTTACGGCGAGAATTCAAAACGCAGGCGTTGTACAGGAGGTCGCAGCTGTGGTGTAATGGCAGCGCACGAACCGCGGTTCCTTAGGGAGGGTACCCGATCAGGAAAGGGTGGTACTGCCGAATAACCTCGCAGTAATGAAATGAGAGAGGTCTTGACCTTGCAATTGAACAAAACAACCAAGATATATGTGCATATGTATCCATATAACAAACTCTATCTATCTATCTAAACACACAACACACACACAGACCACACACACACACAAACACACACACACACACACACACACACACATAACACACACACACACACATAACACACACACACATGTACGTGTGTAGTAATTATATATATATATAGTTATATATATATATATTTATAATATATGTATATAATTAATATAGTATATATATATATATATAGATTGAATATATAGAAATATAATATAAGATATGATAAGTGTGTGGTGTGTGGGGGTTGTGGGTGTTGAATATCTATCTACTATCTATATATGGTGTGTGTGTGTGACTGTTTTGGTGTGTATGATTGCGTATATATATATATATATGTATGATATAAGATAATAATATATATATATATATATATAAACATATATATATATATATATATATAATATATATATAGGTATATATATTATATATATATATATATATATAATAAAATATATATATATTATAATATATACTATATAAAAGATATATATATTATATATATATTTGATATATATATATATATATATATTTTCCGAACTTATCATTTTGGGCCCAACGCCACGGCAACTCGCAAAACATCTTCGAACCTTCCTTCTCCGTTCCTGTCCTATCAGCTGGCAATGCTAAACCTGTTATATCCCTGCTATTATTCTCATTATGTTTTTTTTCCTTCCCCATTTTCTTTTTCTCGCCACCGAGCCCATTATTAAATTTTTTTCCCACGTCCCTTTTATTTTCAATTCCATGCTAAACCATTCCTTTGTACGTTGGTCGACTCAGCTAGTAGAAGTCGACAGATAACGAATGTTCGTTACCTGTCTCTGTTTTGTTACTCACATTCTGATTCACATGTTGCAGTAGGGAACATAAGATATTTTAGAAGCCGAGTCGATATTGATTTGATTTTTTCAGATGTTTATCAATGGATTATGTGTAAAATTTGAAATT
>NC_051386.1:25495978-25498478 GCF_015228065.2 Penaeus monodon | reverse complement strand
ACTGCATTTCATTTGCAATATCGTCTGTAATTTTTTTTTTTTTTTAGGTATTCGTCTTCTACTTTGACACCCTTTCCGTTCCATTCTAGCTTCAGAAATATTTCCCCAAGCCAAACTAAACAATTTTGGTGAGACGGTGTCGCCTTGTCTAACATCCTTTTTAATTGATATTTCATCGGTTTCCATGTGGAGCTTGATTGTTGCTGTCCCATCTTCATATATATCCTCTAATATTTTACAATATACATCCTCTACTCCCTGTCTTCGAATAGCTTCTAGTACTGCTGGTATTTGTGCAGAGTCAAATGCCTTTTCGTAATCGATGGATGCCATACACAGGGGTTTCCTATATCTATTTATTTTTTCTCTTTGATGTGGTCTGTTGTAGAGAATCCACTCAGGAAGCCTGCCTTTTCTCTACGCTGCTTAGAATCCAGACTGACAGAGATGTGAGCTGTGATGATGCTTGTGACCAATTTGTAAGTCACTTAAAAGAGCCCTATGGGCTCTTTTCAGTTACTTACATTTTCTTTAGATCCTCATTTTTTTTTTTTTTTTTAGATCCTTTGTATCCCCATTTTTATGTATCAAAATAATTGTTGCTTTTTCCAGGCTTTCGGATTTTTTCCGTTGAAAAGTATTTGTTAAAAAAAGGGCTAGTTTCACTGTTTCAACTTCTCTTGTATTTATAATGTCTATACTAATTCCATCTTCACCTGGCGTTTACCCTTTCTTCATACCTTTAAGCGCTCTTTTCATTTCCTCTGTTGTGATGTTAGGTACGTCTCTAGTTACCGCATTCGCTTCTATCCATGGCTGTTCATTTGAATTGTATAGATCCCTATAAAAGTCTTCCACTAGTCTTATGATTTAATTCTTGTTATATGTCACTTCTCCATCTGGTTTCTTCATTATAAACATTTGATTTCTCCTTATTCCGAGTCTCCTTTTCATGCTGGTACCTGAGATCATTATTTCATTTATTATTTGAGTATTGATTTTCCGTACATCATCTCTCTTATCATTATTTATAGTCTTTGTTAGTTCAGCTAATTCCGTTTTGTCCCTGTTTGACGATATTTTCATGACCGTACGTTTTTGCATAAGCTCTTTGGTTTCTACCGAGAACGTTCTTACCGCCTACTTCAAGTGCAGCTTCCTTTTTTATGTCATTGAAATGTTTGTTGATTTGGTCAATGTTGAGATCTTCATCGCTGAGAAATGAATATCTGTTGTGGATGTTATATGAATATCTGTTTTGGATGTTTCCTATGCATATATGCATACATACTTCTACTTTATACACAACTACTCATATGCACATGCATTTATATAGACATTTCCACACATCACATGCGCAAACATGTGTATACGCACCTATACATATGTGAACACATACATTTGGACACATCTTGTACACGTACTTATGACTGTTCATACACACACACACACATATAGATAGCCATGCATGTTTACCCACATGTGTATGGGCACATGCTTTTATGAGTACACATTAGTGTCCACCCATATAGGTATGTATACACCTGTACATGCATTTCATAGCTGCACTTGGTTGCGTGTTATATATATATATATATATATATATATATATATATATATATATATATATATATATATATATATATATATATATATATATATATATATGTGCATATGTACACACATACATGCATACACACACACACACACACACACACACACACACACACACACACACACACACACACACACACACACACATATATATATATATACATATATATATATATATAATATATATATATATATATACAATTTATATATAAACATACACACACATATATAAATATATATACAATTTAAATATAAACATACACATGCATACATACATACAAATATACTCACAAAACTGAATATATACACATACATGAATATATAAACATATACGCACATATATACATTTCTACGTATATATACACACATAAACCCTCATGTACAACCACAGGAACATACGCTTACATTTTGTACTCTTACATATGACTATAGTAGGCCTCCGTCAGTCGATGTCGACTACGGAATTCGCGCCAGTCAAGAGAAAGTCATTGTTTTGCTCAGCGACAGCGCCGGCTATGGCTGGTTAGTCCAATGTGGGAATGGCAATCTCGGCCACATCTGATGCAAATGTGGCTTGTTGAAGTGGCTGGAATGCATGCCTTCCATTTGGCTCTCTTTTCGTTGGCTGCGGTGTGGATCTTTTCTTCCAGGGCTTTCATGTCACGCTTGCAGACGTCTTTGTAGCGCAGTTAGGGGCGGCCAACGCGTCTCTTGCCGGAGGCAAGTTCGCCATAGAGATCCTTGGGAATGCGTCCATCCTCCATCCTTTGCATGTGGCGGATCAGAGTCTGCGTTGTCTGAGTAGTGTGTACATGGTGGAGGACCTGCACGCTCAAGAACCTGGGCGTTGTCACTCCAGAGTGTTGTTTCATTGCATAAAGGAAGT
>NC_051386.1:25489513-25495878 GCF_015228065.2 Penaeus monodon | reverse complement strand
GCCAACTTCAAAGTGTCCAAGACAGGAAGGCCATGCGCCCTAGGCCGACCGCAGCCACGGGTCGCGGGGTCATCGTCCGGCACTCAATTGAGGTGCCATCACTTGAATTATGCTTTGTTAATGCATAGTTTATCTGGCAGATCTGTCGAATGGCTGATTATACTTTTTGCTATATGGTAAGCATGTTTAAACCTACCTGATCTTGTGATGTACTATACTTACATACTGGCGGTTTGGCTGTTCCTTAGTGAATCTATTAGGGAAAACTGTAATACCCGTGTGATTTGGCACTTTACTTGGCGTCCTATGGGTATGGGGATAGGTGATGTTTATCATTTTCTAATGATTTCATACTTTGGTAGTCTTTTTGGGGAGGGGAGTGATTATTATTTATTTTTTACCGCTGTTTCCATCTTCTGTGGCACTCTCAATGAGCCTTGGGACCGCATGATCTTATTTAGTAATGGAGCCTAGTATTCCTAGTTTGCACTTCCTGGCACTCCTTTTAGTTTAATAAGTCCACATTTGTATGGCCATTGGATTGTATAGATTGTGAGACATTTGGATGAAGTATTATTTCTATTTTGTTTGGAATATAATCTCTATATATTGACAAATCTTTTCTTTTATGTAGCACTATCACAAATCACTTTTTTAGCACTTATTATCACTGACTTAACCACAACGCCTCTCTTACTCATTGCCAGAAAATTCGTTTGCGTGTGTGTGTGAACACAAACACTAACATGTACACAAAGCTGAAATCAGCCATGCTAAAAATTTAAGTTAGATCTTAACGTTTCAAACTTGTTAAGAGTTCCTCATCAGATGGATAAATAAGTAAGATCTTCTAAGGCCTAATGACCAGCACTCAAGCTGAAATTAATGACTGTCTTTACTTAACATAGCTTCAAACATTTTTCTTCCATAAGAATTCACCAACTTATTAATTAATTTAGTGTCTTTCCAGTCTTTCCTTCATCATGGAAATGAATGAAACTCAGATTTGAGTCTCTGGCGAAATAAAGAGAATCTAACTGGCAGTGTTTTGCACAGCTGATGATGCTCAGGGAAGGTGCAGACGTCCCAGCCACCAAGCAAGTAAGGCAGGCTGTGGGTCACATTGGCGACCACTGGGACTCGGACTGGGAACTAACCTGGTGTGAGGCTTGTAGGGGGTCAAGCCCATGGGAACCCCACAGGCTGACTATGGGACCTGCAGCCAGCCAGCCCTCTCTATATAAGGCAATGTCAACGTGAGTGGCAGAGGTGATGTCTTCCAAGGGTGCCGACCTGAGCCTTAACCACAGGCGGCTGTCAGGGTGAGGGCTTGGGATGTCTGCCCTTTGCAACAGGATGGTCAGTGGCCACTGCTGTCGAGGGAACTGGAGTGGCTGAGAGTGAAGATGGCTGCTCTCCCGGAGGTGAAAAGACCTTGTAGTGGCAAGATAAGTGTGGGTGGCTTCAGCTATTACTAATTGGGCTGCAGCAATGATCACCATCTCCAGGGAGTACCTGCTGCCACCTCCAGTAGACTTCAGCCCTCGGTAGTAGAGGTTACTTCGGTCGATGAACATATAATGGCATTGAGACTGAAGCTTCATGTCTCTTATGGCTGTGTCCTCTCCTACTGAGGTTTGTTGACTTGACAGGTGTTTTATGCCAAACTTGTATCTGTGACAGATAGTCCTTGGCAAGATATCTGCACTGTTCTGGCGACTTCAGTGCATTGTCTGCTAGTCCTAATGGCTTGAGAGCTGATGCCGGCAGCGAGAATAGCTCCTTCTCCAGGACTTTGCAAGGTGCCAGAAATTGAGGATTTCTGGTTCTTGGTACCTGCACTCTGATGCACACCGTTGGACATGGCACAACAATGCATGTGTAAGGTGGTCTTGGATGCTGCATCTCGTCCTCTCCGCTCTCCCGCTCTGGCTGGTCACTGGCTGTCCCTTTTCTCATTTTTTTTCTAGTTTTTATTTGTTTTTGTTTTATTTTAGGTTTCCCATTTTATCTGGTTTTCTGTAATTGTTTTATTTATAATCTTATACCGAGGCATTCTTATGTACTTATTTTTATTAGCTTTTATCCATTTTAGTATTTTAAACATTCTGCAAACTTCTAGGGTCTTGGTTATACTTCATTTTTATTTTGAGTTTTATACATTTCGTTTATTTTTTCTTTTATTAAGCACATTGCTCTTATTTTTCTATAATTTTCATTTTTATGCTTTTCATATTACTTTACCCATATTTATTTGTATGTTTTAAGTATATTTGCTCAATGGAAATAGATTTTTAAAATGTTTGCCTCTGACGTCACCGAGGCAATGTAAACAATATTTTTCGAACAATAAAGAGTTGGCCAAGACAGTCAGAGGGTGTTTTACGTTCAGTCCCCAGTGATAAAAACCGGCATTGTCGCCATATTCCAAGCGAACAACGAGAGGCGATCACAAAAGATAATAAGTTAAGTACTGATGAACCTGACATTCTTAGCTTAGGAGCTGGACGTGATCATAAGAACTTTCTTATTGAATAATTTTAACATCTTGGTTTTAATAATGAATTTGGCTGGTATTCTTTCCCTTTTTACTTGTAACTTTTAATTTTTCATAGTAGGAAGTCTGAGTGATTTTAGTCTTATTCTTGTCTTAGCTTCACCAGACCCGGGTTTTATGCTGCCGTATTTAAGTTTTAGGTTTGGGGATTTCCTTTTTAAGCCTTCAGCTGTGACGCCAGACTTGCTGGTTCGTCTTTGCTTTAGTAGAAAGGCCTTCAGCCAGACTCTCCACTTGGGAGGTCCTCTCCTTTAGTTTTTCGTATGTGGCAGTTTTGGCTATTTTACATGCATTCAGCATGCTCTTTTACATTTTATATCTTTATTTTTTTTTATTATTGGCCAATTTTAGTATTTTATTCTATAGTTAGGCTAATCATCAGAAAAAGATTGTCACGCTGAAACAAACACATATAAATGATTTGAATTCCTACCCATGCTACCACATAAGCGAATTTTAATTGACAGGTTAACCAGGTCCTTTGCGCCTGTATCCCTCGCCAGCATCAAGGGAAGGCAAGAGTTCTGCAAACGACTTGATGAACAGGGACGGGACCCCTGGTTTAACGGAGATTACACTACAACTGCGTTTTTAGAATTCCTCCCCTGCTCTGGGTCGAAGCGAACAGCGGAGACCTGGAAGATGAAAGCAAGCCTGGGTCCTGACAAGCACAAAGGAGCAGACACAGGTCTGATAGGTGATCATAAGAGAACAGTAATATTAAATAAAAATCCCATCACCATAAGAGATAAATAAAACGACAGCATCTGTAAGCATCTGGGCAGTCTTGTCACTCCAAGGGCAAGAAATCGTGCAGTGGCACCAAGAGATGAACAGCAATCTCCACTGCAGCCAAGAGCTCACTGACTGTAGGGTCCCTAAAGCAAGCTAACAGCAACACAGGAACTAGTGTGGCACACAGCCAAGAACGCACTGGATTCAAGCTCCCTAGCACACGCTAACAGCTGTCCTTGGCCGGCATGGCACAAAACTTAAGTGTACCGATCCAAGGGCCCTAGCACATAGCCAACAGTGATCCTTCATCCAGCTTGGTACATAGCCTGAACATACTGGTCTGTGATACATTAAGCTAACAGCAATCCCTGGTTGGCATGGTACAAAGCCTGGTCGTACCAATCCAAGGACCCTGGCACACAGCTAACAGTAATCCTTGATCCAACATGGCACAAAGACCAATGTCCCTACATGTCTTCAGTTTCACTGGTTGTAGCTGGCTCACAGGTTATAAATTCACGGACACATGTTGTGAGGATGGCCACCCAAGGGTCATCAGATGGGGATGGCACATCTTCCTCTTCCTCTGGAACAACATTGTCGTTTGGGTATGACAACTCTTGTGGCAGGTCATAAGGACGTAAATGATTGAGGTGAGCCCGCACAACCTTACCGGAGTCCAGATGCTGTACCTTGAATGGGACTATGGCGACATGCCGGTTTTTATCACGGGATTGAACATAAAACACCCTCTGACTGTCTTGGCCAACTCTTTATTGTTCGAAATCTCGCAGACATTGCCTCGGTGACGTCAGAGGCAAATATTTTTAAAAACTATTTCCACTGAACAAATATACTTAAAACATACAAATAAAAATGGGTAAAAGTAATATGAAAAGCATAGAAATTAAAATTATAGAAAAGGAAGAGCAATGTGCTTAAAAGAAAAAAATAAATGAAATGTAAAAAACGTTTCCCCATAAACTCAAAATAAAAATGAAGTAAAACCGAGACCCTAGAAGTTTACAGAATGTTTAAAATACTAAAAAGGATAAAAGCCAATAAAATTAGTTCATAAGAATGCCTCGGTATTAAATTATAAACAAAACAACTACAGAAAACCAGATAAAAAGGGGAAAACTAAAGCAAAACAATAAAAACGAGAAATTAAAAATAATAATAAAACAAAACGAGAAAAGGGACAGCCAGCGATCAGTCCTCCAGCATGGGCAGCCAGAGTGGGAGAGCGGAGAGGACGAGATGCAGCATCCAAGACCACCTTACACATGTAATGCGGCCAAGGAGATCAACCACTCCAGAACTGTAGGGTATACTGGAGTGCTGAGTTCTATTGACATAGACTGGTTGTGACTACCCTCTGAGTCCACTTCAAAACTCACCATCAGTCCACCGATTACCCAGGGTGTTTCATTGTGTACAGGTTGAGGGAAGGTGAGTGTCATCGAGGATTAGCTGAGGCTATCTCAGCAAACCTGATGGACCCTGTACTACCCTAGCACACCTTCAAGTGTGAAACGCTCGATGCATCTCAGGAATTGCCCAGTAGCAAGACAGAATTTCATCTCACAGGTGATACCGTAAGCCACAGATGCTTGTTGCATGGTTCGATTAACAAAGGATCATAAATTACATTGTTCCCTAGTGCACAGGACCTGGTCACTGTTGAGAAGGGACAAGTAAGATTTTAAAAGGAATCTTGTAGAGAAGTCAAAGGCTATTTTCCTGAGAAAGCTAAACTCCAAGTCCACTCAGTAAGTGGCCAAATCATCTCAGACCGTTTTGAGATGCGGGATACTGGGCTAAGTATTTTGACCCACAAACAGTTAAATGGATGCGGGTGGCATCAAGATTCCTGTGTGATACCCATCCATCCGTGAGGATCCCTAAATGAAGTTATATCTCCAAGCTGAGGTGTGGTAAAGCAGAAGGTATCTGCTGATACCCTTTACATGCTTTTTTTTTTAGACCACTTAAACATAACACGGCCATTTTAATTACCAAAGCTGATGAAGGTAATTTCGTTATCCTTGATAAGTCTAATTATATAGGCAAAGGTCATTCCTTCTTTCGAGAACTCAAGGTATCATAAAGTGAGGTCAAACCATTACCCCACTCTTATGGAGTGATTTTGCAATAACTTCAGACATATTATTCGGGGTTTGAGCATTTAACAAATGCTCAGACCCCGAATTAATCGGTAAATCCCTTTGTTCCGTATTTTCATGGCCTTCCTGAAACTCACAAACATTTAAGATCCATCGTTTTCTCTTGTAGCTCTTTTACCCTTCCATTAGAGATGCGGCTAGCTGGTGTTTTACTAATGTCCCAGTTGATGATGTGCTAGATTTTTTGGAATGACAACTTTCTCCATCTCAGAAAGTGGCAAGTGAATCATTCGAATTTCGATTCGACTGACCATCCTCGACCGTATTATCAATTTAAATTGGAATTTGAAGATTCAAGTAAATTGCCTCTTCTCGACGTTCTTTCACACAATGTAAATGGCCCGCTTAAATTTTCGGTTTACTGTAAACTAACTAAATCGGTAGTCTCATCAATGTATCTTAGTGCAAATAAGATTTGACAGTAAATTCATCGAACGGAAGCTCAAAATCAGATTTCGTCGTTTTTTCTTAAATCAGGCCATTCTGCGAAACAAATCTTGTAATAGGCAACAGGACAATGACAGTAATTTATTAGTCGTTCCATACAACTTGTCCATTGATGAAAATCGTCATACATTTAAAGGAGCAGAAACTGACATTGTTTTTACATACCCGAATGTATTACATAATTATTTGGTGAAGCACATTGCGACGACTACCTTAGTTCTTGATACTCCTCACGTATTTATACTATCCCATGCAAGGAATGCCCCAAGCTTTATATAGGCGAAACCGGCCGAGCCTTGAAAATGAAAAAAAAAAAAAAATGAACATAAAGGGCATCAACCTGGCGAGTGGGGGGGGGGGGGAGGAAGAGGGTGATTTGGAGTTAGCTAGCTTATGGGATACATACAGGAGAAAAGTACCAAACGACTGTGAGAACCCAA
>NC_051386.1:25479513-25484513 GCF_015228065.2 Penaeus monodon | reverse complement strand
ATCATCTGCAAATCTTAGATTCTTTTGATATTGGTCTCCTATTTTGATACCCTTTCCATTCCACTCTAGCTTTTTGAATATTTCCTCAAGACAAGCTGTAAACAGTTTTGGTGAGATGGTATCGCCCTGTCTAACACCTTTTTTTAATTGGTATTTTGCCGGTTTCAGTGCAGGAGCTTGATGGTTGCTGTCCATCTTTGTATATATCTTCCAGTATTTTACAATATAGTTCCTCTACTCCCTGTTTTCGGATAGCTTCCAGTACTGCTGGTATCTCTACAGAATCAAATGCCTTTTCGTAATCGATGAATGCCATACACGGGTTTCCTATATTCGTTTATTTTTCCTTTATTTGGGTGAGCGTGTGGATGTGGTCTGTTGTTGAGAATCCACTGCGAAAGCCTGCTTGTTCTCTAGGCTGGTTAGAATCCAGACGGTCAGAGATGCGAGTTGTGATGATTTTTGTGAATAGTTTGTAAGTAGCTGAAAGGCTTATTGGTCGGTAGTTTTTAGATCCTTCCTGTCCCCTTTTGTATGTATCAAAATAACTGTTGCATTTTTCCAGGCTTTTGGAGTTTTCCTGTTGATAAGGCATTTGTTAAAAAGATTGGCTAGTTTCACTGTTGCAATATCTCCTGCATCTATTATAAGGTCTATACTAATACCATCTTCCCCCGGTGTTTTCCCTCTCTTCATGCCTTTAAGTGCTCTTTTTATTTCTTCTGTTGTGATGCTAGGTACGTCTCTACTTACCACATTCGCTTCTATCCATGGCTGTTCATTTGAGTTGTATCTTCTATGTATATATACATGTATATATATACATATGGATATCTTCTTTTAACGGTAGGTTCATGTCTGAGCCGCCGTGGTCACAGCATGATACTTAATTGTAGTTTTCATGTTGTGATGATCTTGGAGTGAGTACGTGGTAGGGTCCCCAGTTCCTTTCCACGGAGAGTGCCGGTGGTACCTTTTAGGTAATCATTCTCTCTATTTATCCGGGCTTGGGACCAGCACTTGACTTGGGCTGGCTTGGCCACCCAGTGGCTAGGTAGGCAATCAAGGTGAAGTTCCTTGCCCAAGGGAACAACGCGGCGGTCGCTGACTCGAACCCTCGAATTCAGATTGCCGTCGTGACAGTCTTGAGTCCGACGCTCTAACCATTCGGCCACCGCGGGCTTTTGAGTTGTATAGATCCCTGTAAAAGTCCTCCACTACTCTTATGATTCATTCTTATTGTATGTTACTTCTCCTTCTGGTTTCTTTATTGCATACAATTGATTTCTCCCAATACCGAGTCTCCTTTTAACTGTTTTCATGCTAGTACCTGAGATCACTGTTTCATTTATTATTTGAGTATTGAATTTCCGTACATCTTCCCTCTTCTTTTTATTTATAGTCTGTTAGTTCGGCTAATTCTATCTTGTCCCTGATTGACGATATATTCATGATCCTACGTTTTTGCATAAGCTCTTTAGTTTCTACCGAGAACTTGCTGGAGCTTTGCTGGACCTTCTTACCGCCTCCGGGCTAGTACAGTGGTAACGTGTCGGCCTCTCATCCGAGGGGTCGGCGGTTCGCGCCCCGCCCAGGCGCTAGAAGTTGCAACTGTCGCCTGGAGGTTACTGCTGTGGCTGGGCACCACGGCGGGCAAGGACTCGGTTCCGCCGAGTCAGCAGCAGCTGACACACGTGAGCAAAATCAAGCAGACAATATGTCACACCAAGAATATCCATTGTATCAAATGGAATCCAAACCAAACTTTTAAACTTTTACTTCTAGTGCAGATTCCTATTTTATGTCATTGAACTGTTTGTTGAGTTGGTCAATGTTGAGATCTTCGTCGCTAAGAAGTGAATATCTGTTTTGGATGTTAAAGTTAAATTGTGTTGCTCTGGTCTTCAAGTTATGTGTGTGTGTATATATATATATATTTATATATATATATATATATATATATATATATATATATATATATATATATATATTGTGTGTGTGTGTGTGTGTGTGTGTGTGTGTGTGTGTGTGTGTGTGTGTGTGTGTCTATCTATTTATCTATCTATATATGTATATAATACATACACACACACACACACACACACACACATATACATAAATATATATATATACATAAGAATATAAATATACATATATATACTTACACACACACACACACACACACACACACACACACACACACACACACACACACACACACACACACAACACACACACACAAACACACACACACACACACACACACACCACATATATATATATATATATATATATATATATATATATATATATATATATATATATATATATATAATTGTATGGATGTATGTATATATGTATATACATGCATTTATGTATGTATGTATGTATGCATGTATGTATATAAATACATACACACACACACACACACACACACACACACACACACACACACACACACACACACACACACACACACACACACACACACACACATATATATATATATATATTATGGCATATAAATAATATGCGGTCACCGTGCGCGGGTCATCGCGACCCCGCACACCGCTTTTACCAAAGGTCGTCATAGCGTGTTCACCCCTTTACATGTGTTTTGAGTCGTAAGTACGTTGACTACCCCTGTCAGCCATTGTACCAGAGTTCTCACAGATTCTTACAGACTGGTGTCAGAGGGGTCACTGCGTCCTTTGGGCTCGCAGCGCGAACGCACAACTTCCGAAGAAAAAACGCTCGACCTCTCCCGAAGACATGTCTAGAAAACTACATAAGTACACGTTTTGGGCCCCCTCTCTATTTCTTTTCCCTTCCTTATTCTCCCATAATTGTGTTAAGCCGTAAAAAAGCCAACTGACCACAAATGGCACGTTCTTACACTATTCTTTTGACCTTAGATCGCATTACTGTGTGACCACGGTATGTGGTCAACAAACATGAATATTGTTAATTAGTTTAATAGTTAATTAATTTCTCTCGTTATTAGAGATTTATGTTGTTTCAACTGCAACGAATTTAACGAGTTCGTGATTTAATCTTATCACGAATATCATTTCTTTTAATCTCGCTCCTCCGCTCACCCCGACCTGACCACACTTTCTCTTTCCCTTGTGGTCGGTTGGGACGAGGAAAAGGTCAAAAGATGACCTCTTGTTTTCTCCTCTCTACTTGACCTCACTATCTCTCTCACCCTTCCGGTCAGTTGGGATGTGGAAAGGGTCAAGAGAAGACCACTCGTTTTTCCCGTAATTTGGTTGTTGTTTTGTTGACACCTAGGGGATTAACCATAGCACCGTTACATTGCTCATTGGTGAAACGTCCTATCGGCACTAGATATAAATTTATTAACGTAGGATCTTCCCCATATCAATGTGCACAGGATTGCCCAATATACCCCAAGGTTGCGTAAATGCCTAATAGATCTCCGATCCGATGTTCAAAAGTAGGTACAAGTAAAACTGTAGTTATTCGTTCGATCGGCAATTTTGAGTCGGTGTGACCCGCAGTTATGCACGTTAATTAATGTAGGACTAGGGTTTAAGCTAGAATAATTATTCACTTATTAATCACACCCTTCTCACCTTCTTGAAGACGTTTGCACGTTTTGGGTAATTCCCAAGCGATCGTGTGATTCGTAGATACCCGTAGGAAATGTCACGAGCGCCCATCGATGAGTTCTAACATGTATAGCTAGACATGGCTACCTTGGCAGTTCAGATTTTCTGACCCCGAGAAGATTTGCTTGCTGAAAAGCATGTGAATATTTTTTCACGTCACCATTCATTAATGCGTACATTCTGTTGCATATCATTAAATGTTGAATTCAATGTGGTAGTTGAAATAATTTTATATAGCTAGCATTGCTAATTTATCTCAGTTTGTATTACTGAACGTTAATATTCGTGTTTGTGATTCATTCTCTGTGTGAGTTCACTCTCACTTTCACTCGCATTCATGCTCGCTGTAGCTCACACGCACACACACACTTACTCACTCACTCACTCACTCATCACGCAGAACAAAAGACACTGAAACCTTTTCATAAATAGGGTTTGTTGCTGTCGTAGTGCCGGTGTAAAGATATATGATGCATCTCTTTTGCCCGCAATTTTGTCAGTCGTGATGAGTGACTCGTACATGATGTACAAATTACATTTATTTCTTCTCTGTGTGACAACAATTGGTTCAAGTAAATCCTTGCGGATTGTCGTTGTTGTTTCCCTCATCTACTCTCATATCTATCAGAGACGGTTGGTAGTTCAGGCCAGGTCCATGCGGATTGCTACTGACATCTCCTTATCCTATTTTTTTCTTTATCTTTGTGAAAATAAAATGCAAAATGAAAAAAAAGATGAAAATAAAATTAATAACGAAAATTAAAAACTGCAAATTTATATAAATAACTGGTTAGTGGTACTTAACACCCCCTCTTCTTTATTGCCTTTCTTTTTCTCTTACTATCTGGCCCTTATGTGTATGATCTGGTTTCCTGACTATTTATAGCAGTCAGACCGACGATAACCGACACGGCACCGAAGGAGGACCCTGCTGCAGAATTGGTCACCTTAGGATGCTGTGGGAAGGACGTCATCGGAAGATCGCCATAGGCCTGTGGACTAGGATGTTTGTCAGAGCAGGTGTTAAGCCATCCCATGATGTAGTGGACGGGCACTGCTTGCCGAGACGCCCATAGATTCAGCGCATGTACCAGTCGCTCCGGATGCTATGGATGGGTGCTGCCTACCTAGACGCCCCCAGATCCAGTCAACTCCAGGAGTTCGTCAGTGCAGGTATCAGCCGCCCTGAGATGCCGCCCCCTGCCCGGACACCCATAGATCCAGATAAAGATTACGAGGACGTGAGGACGAGCATGAAACCAAGAAGGACCTGGACGAGATCTGTGAGGACGTGTGGACGAGGACGCTGCTGAGTTAGGCCTGGACGAGGACTATGAGGAAGTCTAGACGAATCTGAAGTCAAGG
>NC_051386.1:25452013-25472013 GCF_015228065.2 Penaeus monodon | reverse complement strand
TGAACTCTAAGCCCTCCTTGCAGACTGCAGTCCGATCGGTGTATGGACAGATCATCTCAGATCATGTTGGGATTCGTGAACATTTGGCTGAGTATTTTGAGCAGTTGCACCAGGTAGACCCTCCAACAGTTAGCTTGGATGCAAGCGATGTCACAATACCTGTGCCGGACCCAGCCATCAGCGAGGAACCTCCTACCCTAACTGAGGTCAGGATGGTAATTTCCAAACTGAAGAATGGGAAAGCTGCAGGCATATGTGATATCCCTGCTGAACTTCTAAAGGCTGAGGGTGAACCTATGGCTTGGGGCGTGCATACAGTCTTGACTGCCATCTGGGGAATGGTACCAGACTGCCAGATAGCAGTCTGGTACCATTTCCCCTGACCTGTTGAAGGGCATGGTCATCCCTCTCTGGAAGGGGAAAGGGGATCATTGGGACTGGAACAACTACCGTGGCATTACACTGCTCAGCATACCAGGCAAAGTTTTCACCCACATTATTCTGAAATGGATCTGTGACCACCTACTAAGGCATTAAAGACCAGAGCAGTCTGGATTTACTCCTGGCAAATCCAGAATAGACTGAATACTAGCGCTTCGAGTAATTGTGGAATGCAATCGTGAGTTTGGTCATGGGTTGCTTGCAGCCTATAACAATCTCAAGAAGGCATTTGACTCTGTGCATCGCAAAACGCTATGGGAGATTCTGAGACTCAGGGGCATTCTGACACAGATTATTGGCCTAATAGCAAGCCTATATACCAGTACTAAAAGTGCTGTAAAGTGTGGTGTTGGTCTGTCAAACTCCTTCCCTGTTAATTCAGGAGTGAGGCAAGGCTGTGTCCTTGCACCAACACTTTTCAACACCTGTATGGACTGGATAATGGAGGCAACACTGGGCAATATCAAGGTCTTTGACCTTGACTTTGCCGATGATGTTGCCATCCTATCTGAGTCCTTAGAGTCACTGGTGGCAGCTCTAGATGCATTTAGCAATGAGGCAAAGCCCTTAGGTCTAGAGGTCTCCTGGACCAAGACCAAGATTCAGGACTTTGGGGGCCTGTTAGGGGAACCCATTCAGTCGATCCATGCTTGTGGCGAGGACGTTGATGTTACAGAGAGTTTTACATACCTTGGTAGCATAGTCCATATCTCTTGGCTGTCAGACCAGGAAGTCAATAGACAGATTGGTCTGACAACAAGAGCCATGAACTCGATCAACAAGAGCATTTGGAGATGTCGGTACCTATGCAGAAGGACCAAGCTATGTGTCTTCAAAGCTTTGATACTGCCAGTTTTGCTCTATGGAAGCGAAACCTGGACACTATCCAGTGTCTTGGAGTCTCGTCTTGATGCCTTTTGTAGCAAGTCCCTTCACCGGATCATGAGGTACAGTTGGCAGGACCACGTGTCCAACCGTCGGTTACACCGTGAGACTGGCATGGGACTTGTTACTTGCATAATCCGGGATCGCCAACTCAGGCTATATGGGCACCTAGCTCGTTGTGGATGACCCTGCCCTGTCTCTCTGCGCTACAATCCTGGGTGGAGGAGGTCATGGCTTGGGCAGCTCGACGAGACCTGTCACGAGGAGTTAGAGATGGGCCGGGGGCCTGCCTGGAGACTCGCCATGAGGGACCCTCGTGGTTAGAAGCGAAGGGTGGATGCAGCCATGCGCCCCCGTCGGCTTTACCCCTTTATTTTTATTATTATTATTATTATTGTTATTATTACTATAATCATCACTTTTATCCTCATTGCCATTTTTAGCATCATTATTATAATCATTGTTATAATGATAATGTTAATGATAATAATAATAATAGCAATAATAATAATAATTGCTATTATTATTGTTCTTATTATTTCTATTATTATTATTGATAATATTATTATTATCATTATTATTATTATTATCATTATTATTATCATCATCATCATCATTATTATTATTATAATCATCATTATTACTTTTGTTGTCTCTATTATTATCATTATTATCGTCATCATTCTCATTATCTTTTTCATTATTTTCATTGTTGTTGGTATTATAATTATTGTTATCATTTTTATTATTTTATTATCGTTATTATTATTATAGTTATCGTTAATATAATCTTATTATCATCATTATTATTAGTATTAGTATCATTTTTATTGCTAATAACATCATTATTATTATTATCATTATCATTATAATAGTTATTATTGTTATTATTATTACTATTTTTTATTATCATTATTATTATTGTTATTATTTATTATTATTATTATTATTATTATTATTATTATTATTATTATTATTATTATTATTATGACCTCTCTTATTATTGAGAGGCCATTTGGTAGTGCTACCCTTACCTGATTGGATGCCCTTCCTAATCAACCGCGGATCGGAGTTCTAGCACTTATCCCAGGTCGACGACACCTACGTTTGATTTCTCAAGCAATATTTCGTTTTCGTGAAATCAGGCTCGAACCAATAGTCGGAGCGCAGGCATTTTTTACAACTACATTGGCGGAGCATTGAACTCGGGACCACGAGGGTCGAAGTCCAGTGCTCTATCTCATGGAACACCGCGGCAGTTAAATATTTAAATACTGAGACGTAAATTTCTATCACACGCATAAAGCTGTGGTTTTCAACTTCTTTTTACACTTTGAACCCTTTCATTATTATTATCATCATCATCATCATTATTATTATTATAATCATCATTATTACTTTTGTTGTCTCTATTATTATCATTATTATCGTCATCATTCTCATTATCTTTTTCATTATTTTCATTGTTGTTGGTATTATAATTATTGTTATCATTTTTATTATTTTATTATCGTTATTATTATTATAGTTATCGTTAATATAATCTTTTTATCATCATTATTATTAGTATTAGTATCATTTTTATTGCTAATAACATCATTATTATTATTATCATTATCATTATTATTATTATTATCGTTATTATTATTATTATTATTATTATTATTATTATTATTATTATGACCTCTCTTATTATTGAGAGGCCATTTGGTAGTGCTACCCTTACCTGATTGGATGCCCTTCCTAATCAACCGCGGATCGGAGTTCTAGCACTTATCCCAGGTCGACGACACCTACGTTTGATTTCTCAAGCAATATTTCGTTTTCGTGAAATCAGGCTCGAACCAATAGTCGGAGCGCAGGCATTTTTTACAACTACATTGGCGGAGCATTGAACTCGGGACCACGAGGGTCGAAGTCCAGTGCTCTATCTCATGGAACACCGCGGCAGTTAAATATTTAAATACTGAGACGTAAATTTCTATCACACGCATAAAGCTGTGGTTTTCAACTTCTTTTTACACTTTGAACCCTTTCGCAAATCTTCAACTCATCCATGACCACCACAGACTGTAATTGCATATGTTTGTTTTTTCCTGATTACCATTGCTACATTTATTCAACAAAAAAAAACTTTTGTACTGAATTTGGTTATAAAGCATGTTACACAGATGAGCATAGGTCATTTGTTAAATATACATTCATGAAAAAGACAATTATGCATACTCCACAAGAGCTCCTTTACTAGTTGTTGACCCTTCCACTATCTAAATTTGATCTACTACCATAGCCCACCATAAGTGTGTGTGTGTGTGTGTGTGTGTGTGTGTGTGTGTGTGTGTGTGTGTGTGTTTTTGTGTTTTGTTGTTTGTGTGTGTGTGTGTGTGTGTGTGTGTGTTTGTGTGTGTGTGTGTGTGTGTGTGTTTGTGTGTGTGTGTGTGTGTGTGTGTTTTGTGTGTTTGTGTGTTTGTGTGTTTGTGTTTGTGTGTGTGTGTGTGTGTGTGTGTGTGTGTGTGTGTGTGAATGTATGTGTGCGTGTACACATACACATATATAATATGTAATATATGTGTATAAATATGTATACAGATAGACAGACAGATAGATATAGATATGTGTTCATATATAAATTATTTTTGGCATCCGTCGGTCACGACTGCCCATCATATACATGTATTTCTGACGATGAAATGCATGTATTTCTGACGATGATACATTCGAAACCGGTCGAATACATCTCTTGTATTGTGAAGATATTAATTCTCATTCATACCTTTTATACATATTTGAGTAAAACTAAATAAGACTCTGTCATGAAATCAGTGAATCGGTAGCTGCGTGTTAAGTATCTTTTCAATCATTAATCATTAGAAGGAAGTAACTAAAACACTGTCTGTACATCCCTTGCCTCTGAACGGCAATGGGGCCAGGTTCGTCTGATTCTGCTTCTTGCTATTCGCCAAGCGAGAATGATTATAAACATCAACAGAAATTTACTTGGTCATGGATTTACATATTACATACTTCTCATCCCTTGACGGCAAAATGTTTAATGAGATCGTTACTTCTTTCCCGATTTCAAACCTTACCCAGCATTTTCAGAATTCGTTTTGAATGTTTTCAACAATTCGAGAGGAAAAGCTTCATGATGAACTTTGAGAAGCACCCTAAGTAATAGTGGTGAATACTGTCTATAGTCATAAGAAAAAATAATTTACTGATAATTAACAACGAAAAATCACAAATAGTTTTCACACTATAAGATCTGCTATTCCTCAAGCCTCACTTCTAGCCTCTGACAAAGCTTCGTACACTTAACGACTAAGACTGCATCAACCCAAGGGACAAAATAACGAAAAACAAAGAGGGTATAAGTGTGTGTGCGTTCAGGGGAAACCGGCGCCTATTGCGTGCCCCCCCTCCCCGATCCGCTTGTAATGAAAGCCACGCTGTCTGACCCCAATTTCAAGCCACTCTGAGCCCTCCCTTCGCCGGCTCTTTATAACATGTTCAGGAGATTCAGGAGATTTTCCTGCCTTGATTTCTACATCCCTGACAATTGCCGTAGTCAATGCATTTGTTTTCTTTTCCTTTACTGTTTTACATTAAATGTAATCCTGTATCTGTATCTGTATATGTTAGATATATTTGTGTATGTTTATACACACACACACACACACACACACATATATATATAAATGTGTGTGTTGTGTGTGTGTATGTTGTGTGTGTATGTGTGTGAATACACACACACACACACATATATATATGTAAATATGTGTGTGTGTGAGTGAATATACATATATATATATATATATATATATATATATATATATATATATATATATATATATGTATGTATGTATGTGTGTGTGTGTATATGTGTATGTACATATATATTTAAATATGTATATGTATGTATGCATGTATATGTATATGTGTGTGTGTGGTTGCGTGTGTATGTAATGTGTGTAATATGATTTGTTTGGAAAGTGTCTGTAGCATGTATTACTAGGCAAGAAAAAAATTGAGTAGAAATTTCAGTTTGGACTGCTGTTTATGATGTATATTTGTGTTCATCTGTACAACATTAAACAAAGCAATGATTTTAGGATGCCATGAAACTATTATAGGGAAGGAGTCCCTGGGCGGGCTTCCTGCATCGGTCGTCGTCGTCGATGGGTGCCTTGTCAGATTCTGACATTGGCTGTCACATCATGGTATCTTTCACGATGGTCTGTCAGTTGAATCATCTCAACAGGTCTCAAATTAACCCTATCTGCCAGTAACTTGGTGTAGAGCAGCCGTTGTCGCCCCCTTGCTTTGGCACCCTCAACTCTTCCAGTGATGGCCTGATACTCTAATGCTTTCTTCCTCATAACATGTCAAAAAAAAAAAAAATTAGTTCTAGGATCACTTTTATTAACTTTAACCTCGTCTGTGCTTTTCTTAAGACCTCTTCATTGCTAACCTTTTTCATCCATGATATCCTTAGCATTCGCCTCAGAAACCACATTTCTGCAGCGACTAATCTTTTCTCCATTGCTTTGCTGATTGTCCAAGTTTCACAACCATAGAGGAGTGTGCTCCAGACATAGCACTTCAGAGATCTGATTTTTGTTTGCATATTAATGACTTTAGAGGTTAGGATGTTTGCCATTGATTTGAAGGCTGTTTTAGCAATCCCAATTCTTCTGAGGATTTCCTTTTCTGATTTACCATTGGATGTGATCAAGGTACCAAGATGGATGGAGTTGTCTACATGCTTTAGGTTCTTTCCATCCACCTTTATTGATCATTTTGGGATTTCTTTTTTCTTGGAGATTACTTGGGGGGAAAGATTTCTTCTGATTTGATTTCCAGACCAGCTTTTCCCTCTCTCTTGTAATTATATCCATGATCTTCTGGAGTTGATCTTCAATCTCAGCAATGATGGCAGTGTCGTCTGCATATCTTAAATTATTTATATTGGCTCCTCCCATTTTAATACCGTCCATGTGTGCAATGTTATTCATCATCGACTGTACAATGAGAAAAGTTCCGGTGATAGTACACAACCTTGTCTAACGTCTCTTTTAATTTTTACCCAGTCACTTGTGTGATTCCCAATTTTTATGTTTGCTACTTGTTCCCAGTACAGGTTTTTATTAGCTCTAGGTCTTTTCCATTAATATCTAATCCTTGCAGAATTTTAAACAGATGCTTATGTTGGACTTTATCAAAAGCTTTAACATAATCAATATAGCATATGAAAACGTCTTTTTGCATATCAATGTATCTCTCACCAATCATTCGTAGCATAAAAATAGCTTTCCTGGTTCCTTTGTCTTCTACAAAGCCGAATTGTTCTTCTGATATTACTCCTTCTGTGTAGCAGGATTTTTAAGATTAACTTTGTTATGTGGTTCATGAGGCTAATGGTCTTTTGGGTAAGGCAATAAATGTTGACCTTCTCATGTCTGGTGGAAAATGTCCCACGTCATAATTTTTTATTTATTTTTTTATTTTTTTTTTTTTTGCGATGGTTGTTATCCACTCAACTCCAAGATCGTCCATAGCTTGTATCAGTTCGATAGCTACTTCATTTGGTCCTGTTGCTTTGCTTTTAGGCAGTCTTAACTGCTTTTTCTGTTTCATCCTTTGCAAATGGTAGATTTTCTTTTTCTCTGTTAATTTTCAATGTGCTCTCTCTGTTGTCCTCAGACAATTCTTTGATATATTCTTTCCATCTTTCTAACATTTTTTCTTTTTCCATGATAATAGTTCCATCTTTAGATTCCACACATGAAGCTGCTGGGCAAATCTTCCGTCTATTTGTTGTTTCCAATTTTTTCATGCATTTTTCTTTACAAGATCTGCACATTGCTCGTTCTGATGTTTTTCTTTAGCTTTTTGATATGCTTTCTTGATTTCCTTATCTATTTTGCTGTATTCTATTTTATTATTTTCCACTTTTCTGGGTTTTCCATCAGTGTAAGAATTTCAGTATTTTTACCCAAAAGGTTTTCTTTGTTCTTGGCTTTGGTAGGAAAACTTTTTTAAACTCTCTTTTTTTAGTGATTTCTTGAGATTTTGAAAGTTTTTTTTTGCATCTCGTGTTGTCGGGATGCCCTAGTTTTTCTGAAACCAAGTCTTCAAAAAATTCCCTGTGTGTTGTCTTAAGCACTTGAAACCCAGTTTAGGCCCCGTTTTTTGTTGTTTCTTTCTGAAGCATTACTTGATTCACAAACTAGAAAAAAAACATGGTCACTTTTCAGCCCCCTGGAAAATTTTCTAATTTGGATGCCACTCCTAAGTCGTGATTTTTTAGTTTGTAATATTTGTTTTTTTTTTTGGCCCATCGGGGCTCTTCCATGCCCCAAAGGGGTTGTTTTGTAAACCATGATTCAAAAAGATTTGGTTTTTTTGGTCGCCCCCTTCGAGTTTTTCACCCCGTTCTTTTTAGTTCCAATACCCTTGCCCCCCGCTGTTTTCATGTTTATCCCTACCTTGGCATTAATCACCCTAAACCCTGGTAAATTTCCCTTTACTTTCCTGTTTTAGGCAAAAAAAAATGTTGTTTAAAATTCTTCTAATTCTTTCCCTCACTCGTAGTTTTGCATTACCGAATTAAGTTAATGTTTCAATTTCAATTTGATAAAACTAACCCTTTCCCCGAATTTGGCCAAACCATCCCGAGTTTTGTGCTTGTTTATTCAGAAAAGGTATCCACCCTTTTATAAGTGTTTTGGTTGTACATCGTGTAATCATCCGTTTTGAAACATCCTGCTCCAGTCCACCTTGTCTCACACATGCCAAAGATGTTAATCTTCAATCGTGCCATTTCCATTTCTGCGTTTTCTAGTTTTCCTTTTTGATTTTACGTTCCAAGTGCTTATTTTCATTTTATTTCTTAAATTGTACACAGTAGCATTATGACGGTCCTGACCTCCCTGTGGACGCGAAGCATCATTACCGAGCGCAGAAACTGGTAATTTAACCATGCCCCTGTTAAGCTGTTGGTTGAATTTCTTTTGTGTTTGTTACCATAGTGATTGACTAGGAGAAGATTACTGCAGTAAGGCCCTCACTCTTTTCTGCATCGCAGTACAGGAGCCAAAATCAGGGTCACCGATCCGCCTCTTGTTATCCCATAGCCATTGTTGACCATTGGTTCGGGCTCTTCCGCCAACTTCAGCTACTAGTGCAGCTGCTGCCTAACACTAGGACTAGGCTTATTTAAAAACGGCCATCCTTTCCTTGTCATAGGTCCGTCTCTAGGTAATGAGAGTTTTGAGTGAGCCAACAGTGTCACCTGTTGGTTCCTCTCCCCTGCGTGGACCTACCGCTGTTGCTCCACGACTGCTTATTTGGCTAGGCCTTATTTGCAGCTAACCTCCATATATGGCGGCCAATCCACTATCCGCCACCTGTGGATGTGCCCCTCACCGTGCAGCTCCGGTTCCTAAGGAGGGCCTGCATCGGTACAAATGAGTAAACAAGGGTTCGATATTAAAGGTTGGATAGAAATATTTAAATGGCTTCCGTGCTAGTTCAATGGTAACGTGTCGGCTTCTGATCCGTGGGGGCGGCAGTTCGAGCCCCACCAAGGCGCGATAAGTTTCAACTGTTACCTGGAGGTTACTGCTTTGGCTGGACTAAGTCGAGACAGCACATTGATCGAGTCGGCATTAGTCGACACAGGCCTGGCTCGCCTTCTAGGCATATCCCGGGGGATGCACAGAGAAGAATTACCCAGATAAGTGAAGCTGAGCCTCGCCTGGCCTGTGTCGACTAATGCCGACTCGATCAACATGTGTCAGATGGTGCTGTCTCGCCCTGACCAGCAAGAAATTTCAACTGTTGCCTAGAGGTTACTGCTGTGGTAGGTAAGGACTATGCTCAGTCGTGTCATCACCGGCTGATTCACGTTGATCGAGTCGATATTAGTCAGCACAGGCTCAACATCGCATCTCTGAATTATCCTTATCCTTAGTAATTAAATGGTAGTGTAATTAGCTTTCAAGATCGCGGCCAAAACTATATCCATCTAACCTGACCCAAGGAAAAGCCTGATGGTTGCATTGCATCACCGACATGCTTTCATTAAGCAAGAGTAAGAGAGTCTTCTTGCATAAATTGTCGACTTATGCTGATTATCAATATTCCTTCTAAGTACTCAAGAACCAGCCACCATCTATAATCAACAATCACCACTTTATCCCAAAGAAATTCCTAATTAGTCAGAGATTCACAGTTCACAGGAGATTCCATCAAACATTCATTGGTTTCATAGATTCAGCAAACTATATGAAAAATATAATAATCCTTCGTTGGTTCATTAGTTAAAGGGGGCAATTAACAGAAATAATAACAATAACATGGTTTAAGCACTGAAATCGTCCAACAGCTCTATTTTTTACGAAGCGGCACCACATTAAACAAGTGATTCGCTGTCACAACAATGCCAGACTATGTTAAGTTATTTTGCTTCTTTGCCTGGCAAAATAAAGTATATTCGCTAAGTTTCCCTTTGAAGGTCATAATTTAGTGACTGTAAGCATATTTCGTATTACTTCAAGCATCCATGAGGAATAACACGTGATGAAACTCCACGTCGCATTTTTTAACAATTGAGGTGGTGGCTGGGCGTGGCCAGCTGCCTGAGGGGAGGTTTGAGCTCAGAATGCACACGGAAAGCTGGACTTCGGCTGTGAGCGGCGCTTTCCACGGTATTTTTCCTTTATTAGTGGCGCTAACGTCGTGTCTGCATATTATTTTTTTGTATCGACCACTGCAGATATTTGTCCACTACAAGAATATCACCATCAATTTATCAAACTTATTGCGTCCATACCGTAACGATTAGCCCAGTTCGTTAAGTTATTATTTAAATAAAGCCATAAAACAAAAAAGAGCACTCTTAACCCAATCGGCACGTATGGCAAGAATGCATGCCATGACCACTGTAATACAAGTTTATTTATTGTATTTACACACACATGGCTCAACAAGTTTTTAATCACCAAGAAATCAGTTATTAGTCCTACTTATCTCACCTGGTTACCCTTTTCCTTGACTTTTGGTAAGGGTCTCTGTCTTCAATGTTACCAAGATTTTAATAATTTAATAATCATAACATCAATAATGATATTGTTGTTGTTGTTTGTTGGATTTCTTGGCTATCGGCCACCGGCATATGGCCATATAAAAGATGTTGTCTATGGTTTCTGCATTGATTGCATATTTATGAGGATATGGTTGTGGGTAAGGTTGGTGTTGCAAAGGGGGCAATGTGGAGGAATTTTGTATTCTTTATAGGGAGTGAGGTGTGTCAGTCTTGTAGCATTAACCCTAAGGCAGGCCAACACCACATCCTCCCTTCTCTCTTTCCTGTGGGCTGTCCCCCACGGTTCTATTGCTGGACTGATTTTATTGATTAATTTTAGGGTTGGTCCACTCACTTTGCCACAGAAGATGGATTTTTGTTTTTATAAGAGACACAAAACATGTAGCTTACGAATAATATTACCCAGTAGCTCATTTTTGGTGGTTTCTAATGATTTAATGGCTTTAAGTGAACTTAATGAATCAGAAAATAATTACTATTCTATCGTGGGTCGTCGATAGTGTAAAATCTAAAGCTTTAACAATGGCAAATAGTTCAGAAAGAAAAGATCGATGTATGATTCGGCAATTTAGCCTCAGTTCACTTTCATTCGACCATATACCTGCACCCACACACTCATCTGTCTTGGAGCTGTCGGTATATATATGAAAAAAGGGAGATGTTTAATAAGGATCTCTCTGAACCTCCACTCCCGGCGCCATGGCCTTAGCTGATGAAAACCTAGCTTCCATGATGGAAAAAGTGGGGGCTTCCCATGGCGCTATATTTGAATGAACCAGGGTCGCGTGGCATAGGGTCCAATGCCTCTATTGCCATTAGCGAGCCACCTTTGCGGCATAGGTCAGTGGTCGTTGGCCGCGTCTGAGTCGGAAGGGAGGTACTCCTGACTCCACCTCAAGACACTCGATCCGAGTACACTTCAGGGCTCCAAGACACACACGCAAACAAGCATTCTGCACAACATCCAAACTTTTCAAAATGGAGTTTGATGCCGAACCATACACGATTGACCCATAATCTACTTTAGACCTAATCAGGGCTTTATATATCATTAGCAAAGACTTTCTATCAGCTCCCCATTTATTACCAGAAATGCACTTTAATAAATTTTATGCTCTTTGACATTTATTTTTTTAACTGACCAATGTGGTCTTTCTAACTGAGTCTACCATCAAAGAGTAGACCAAGAAATCTAGCAGAATTTTGAATAGGTATTGGGTGGTTGTCTAGAGTTAGCCTGATGTTTGGCTTCCTCCTATGTGAAAAAATCACCCCAATACTCTTTCTTGTGGAAAACTTAAAACCCTACTGGATGCCCCAGTTATGAATCATATCCAGTGCCAGTTGGATGCAATTTGACGAGAATTCTGCATTACTGCTGGAATGCCATAATGCACAATCATCAGTATACAGTGAGTATTTAAGATTCCGAGAGGGAGCTGGTAGGATGTCATTTATCATACATAGAAATAATGTTGGCGACAAGACACTTCCTTGTAGGACCTTATTACCCTGGACAAAAGAAACAAAGAAAGTTCTGTCAGAGATGAAATTTTGAATAAAACAAGGCAAGTTTCCCCGTAATCCAAAAGCATAAAGTTTTCTGAGTGGGCCATATCGCCATGTCATGTCATAGGCTTTTTCTATATCTAAAAATACCAAAATAAAAAATTCTTTATGGCAATTGCCTCAAGAATATGACCGTCCAGTTTTACTAGTTGATCAAAAGTTTGGCGTCCCTTTCGGGAGCCGCACTGCTTGTCAGTTAGCAAATTCCTGAAATTTAAGAAATGTAATAGCCTACTGTTAACAATTCGTTCCATGACTTTGCATAAGCAACTTGTCAATGCAATAGGGCGGTAGGAGAAGGCGGTTTTAGGATTTCCCCCTCCTTTCAACATGGGAATGATGTGGGCGAAGTGCCATGAGTTTGGAAAAGCGTGGCTCTTCCAAATTTCATTGCACACTTCTAGCATCTTAATCATGGCATCATGATTGAGATGCTTTTTCATCTCATATCGAATCTCATTGGGGCCTCGGGACGTTCCTCTACAGGCTTCTAGGGCTCGGACAAAATCATTCATTGTTAGATCTTTATTGTAATCAAAGTCATCTCCTGTGGCAAAGTGAATTGGTTGCAGCTCAGCCGCTTCCTTGGTGGTCAGGAATGCAGGATGGTAATTTTCTGAACTACTTGTATATGAGAGCTGCCTGGTGAGTGCATTAGCACTGTCTCTAGGCGAATCGAAATTGGTTCCCTTATGAATGATATTTTTAGTTTTGACAGATGATTTTTTCTTATTTATTTTATTGACAGTGGACCAAACCTGTGATATTGTGGTATTGCTGTTAATTGTAGAGACAAAGTTCCACCAGGAGTCTCTTTTTGCTTGTCTAATTATTCTATGAGCCCTAGCTCTTGCTTGTCTCATTAGTGAGGTTATTTTTGAAAGTCTGTAGGCCCTATTGCTTTGGCACAGCACCCTGCGGCAATCTGGTGTCCACCATGGAACTTTATGCTTAACGCCATCAAAGTTTTAGGCATGGATATCATTGCTGCATCTAAGACTGAATTCTGAATATTGTGTACTTTATCATCAATGGTTTCTCCAACAAGTTCGAATTTGACGCTCTTTGTGAAGGCGACCCAGTCTACTCTTTTTGCGTTAAATTTAGGTGCTGAAGGCGTTCTTGGTGTGTCGCATGAGTGTTTTAAAAAACAGGAAGGTGATCGCTTCCCAACGAATCGTCAATGGTGTGCCACAGGCACTTGGCACACCACAGGGAACCCCATAACGTATGATGAGCATTAAAATCACCTAAAATTAAATTATATTGTGACAGACTATCCTGAAGAGGAAAAAGCTCATCATAAATTACCTCATTATTAGGTGGACAGTAAACTGAATATGTAGGCAGATATGTGTTATTGATTTTTACTTTGCATGCGACAAACTCCAAAGTAGAATCAATTCAGTGAAAGGGAGGCTTTGGTGGATGTACATGGCGACTCCACCTTCACCCCTACCCTCTCGATCCTTCTGACACAGATGGTAGTTCCTCAGTGAAACGACATTGTCAGAGACGAGGTGTGTTAAGTGCGCTTCTTGGAGAACTATAGGACGAGGCTAATAATTTGAGGTCATTTACTTTAGTTCTAAGACTTCGACAGTTCCATTGTATAATGGTTAATGCGAAGATTACGTTTTATGGGGTTTGGAAGTGCCTTGTCTGCCAGTTTTCTCTTAATGGGAGGGAGGCGCCTCTTCTCCCTCGCTTCCCGGGGACCTCCCTCGGGATGGTTTGGAGACAGAAGCCTCTATGTCCTGCATCTCCTGGCGAGGGAGACGAATGACCTGCTTCTCTCTCGAAAACCGATCGAGAGGCAGGCGAAGTCCTCACATTAATCAACTTAATGTGAGGACTTCATAAATTATTTTGTGGCAGACTATCCTGCATCAGCCTCCTTAGGATGTTTATGCTGAGTTGATGCAGCCATTTGATCAACCAATTTAGTCAGCTGATACATTTTAATGTTTAATTCTTTAACAGTTTGATTCAGCTTAGCAATTTCTTTATCTTTAGCTGCAAGTTGTTGACTGACATTATGTGCACTAGAGGTGATGTTAGTTACTTCTGCAGCATAGGAAGTATCGGGTTTGTGTGTCAAACTTTCCACTTTCCTCTTAGCTTCATTATAACTAACTTCACGTTTTCTCATATATGCTAATGTCTCCTTCTTCAGGCTGCTGGACTCAGCAGAGCCCAACTGGAGATCTCCACTGTTACCACATTTGGAAATTTGACTAGTACAGGTGATGGTGTAATGGGCTTCAGCACATTTACGGCAAATAAATTTGTCTTTGTCATTGCATCTTAATGAGGTGTGTCCGAATTTTTGGCATCTATTATAATGCATTGGCTTTTGGATGTAAGGTTTTGCTTGGACACGTTCATATCCGATATTGACATATTCGGGGTTTTTATTTAAAACAAAGGTAAAAAAAAACACAGTCCAGTTTTCGTTCGCACATTCCCATCCTTCTTGGTCATACAATGAATGTCCACTACGTCTTGGTCCTTCATGCTCTCAAGAATTTCACTTTCTTCCATCGTCC
Source organism: Penaeus monodon (assembly GCF_015228065.2). Classification (NCBI taxonomy): domain Eukaryota; kingdom Metazoa; phylum Arthropoda; class Malacostraca; order Decapoda; family Penaeidae; genus Penaeus; species Penaeus monodon. The sequence goes on along the minus strand of NC_051386.1, from coordinate 25,457,460 downwards.
TCAAATCCCAGTGAAAGATTACTCCCTTACAGTTACTTTAACTTTAACAATAATTTGATGCCCACACCCCCAGATGAATACAGGAGCCCACAAGGGTATTCCAGTAGGCTCAGGGAAGTCACATGAAGAGAGGAAAAGAATACAGAATAAAAGAAAAAGTGTCCCAAAGGACGCCTCAGACTACTGGGCCTCCCTACCCAGGGGTCAATGCCCGTAAGGGCTACTCTGGTGTAGAAGAGAGCTGTGGGTCTGAGATGGGGTGCTGACTACGCCTACGTCTCGTGCGACCTGCAAAATCACGGTACTGAGGTTGCAGGCAAAGTACAAAGTGATGAAAGTTTACTCTAGAAAATCTACACTGTACAACTCAGAAACAACAATGCCGAGCGAGAGGCCCTGGACACCAGGGTAGCTCCTGTCGCACACGACTTATTGTTTGTTGTTGCTGCATCTGGAAAAAGGGTTCTACAGAATCTCATATGCGAGTGTGAACAATAATAACAGTATCGATATCAATTATAAAAAAAAAAAAAAAAATCCTGCCAATTCAAGGCATGGGGAAATCAGGATTGGTCACTAATGCCTATTTGCTTTCTGAAGGAAAAACCGACAGTATATCACTGAGCCAAAGTTATTCATAACTGCTACAGGTCATTGACCTGATCTATATGAACAAGGGGGAGTTGTCTTGTTGTTTATCACTAGTCCGTTTGTTGTTATTATAGAGATATCTATCTCGGTTTGACCGCGGTAGAAGTCCCTTAAAGCCCAGGATGAGGCATCTTGGCCAAAAAGTATTTCTACCGCCGTATTTAGTCTGTTAAGGCCGTGCTCATTTCAGTAGTCAAACTGTATATACAGCCGTGATTAGTTCATTAAGGCTTATCGGAACGGAAAACAAGATTTGAGAGGAGATTTGTATAATATTAAGGTTTAATTACTAATCCTGTTCTATTTATTCAATTTCCTGAGAGTACTTATTTACAATGGACTGAGGACATAAGAATTATTTTTGACAACATAACTATGCACATAAACAAATATTTGGCTAATATATTTTAGAAAGTACACATATCAATAGTATTTATAGTATGGAAAAGAAGTAAAAGTAAATTCGTGACTAGGCGATTTTCAGGTGAGACTGATATAACTAAATTTCCCACTTGTGATCGGTGAAGATGTAGATCTTCTTGATTTCGACTAAATTCCGAAAACTTTATAAACAGCTAAAAGTTCTTGATCAAATATGCTATTTAGTTTCTTTGAGAAATAGGCTGTAGGTTTCCATCCACCTTTCACATATTGTTGCAGAACAGCTCCATTGCCAGTGATGGAGGCATCAGTAGTGAAGAACGTGGGAGTATCTTGACTGGGAAAGCTGGGTGTAGTTACTGCACTAAGAGCTTGCTAAGCAGCAACGTAGGCAATATCAGTTTCAGGACTCCAAGAGCAACTGACTGACCTCTCTTGCATGGTCTGATTATGGAATACAGAGATTGGAGAAGTAGAGAACAGTTCGGAATGAATATATTGTAGTAGTTAATCATCCCTAGGAATTCCTTGAGATGGTGCTGTGTAGTTAGCTTAGGAAATTGTTGAATGACCTTAGAAGTGGAGTGCAGTAACTGTGTAGCCAAGAAAATCAACAGATGAAACTCCATACACACTCTTGGCTGCATTAACTTGGATACCGTAATCATTTGGACATTTGAACACATGCATTAGATGATACTGATGTTCAGGAGCATCCTTACTGGCGATGAGTAGATCATCAATATAAGCAAAGACAAGTGGTAGTCCTTGTAAAACTTCTTTAATGAAACAGTGGAATGTCTGTGCACCATTCTTCAGCCCAAAAGGCATCCGCACATATTCATACAAGCCATATGGGTAATAATGGCTGTTTTTTGGACGTTTGAAGGGTAGACTTGTATTTGGTGGAATGCTTAACCAGATCAAAGGCCTTATTCTGCCGTCAAAAACTGTCGTGCTACGCTTTCCTATGACTTCACCCCATAAATAGGGGGTGGATCCTGCACCCCGCTGATGAGCGTATGGAGCACCTCTGTCTGGAACTGAAAGGAATCGGGAAGTTCAAATTTGATGCTGCACTGTATGGTGTATTATTCATCAACGATGTGGATGTTAATGAGGATATTATTGCACCTAGTGCTAGACTAAATGTATTTGTCTTTGTGTGCATATGTATATATATATATATGTGTGTGTGTGTGTGTGTGTGTGTGTGTGTGTGGGTGTGTGTGTGTGTGTGGTGTGTGTGTGTGTGTGTGTGTGTGTGGTGTGTGTGTGTGTGTGTGTGTGTGTGTGTGTGTTGTGTGTGTGTGTGTGTGTGTGTGTGTGTCTGTATGTATGTATGTATGTATGTATGTATATATATATATATATATATATATATATATATATATGTATGTATATATATATATTTTTTTTATCTATATATACAATATATATATACACACAATATATATATATATATATATATATATATATATATATATATATATATATATATATATTATATATGCACACATATATGTATATATACATATATTTGAATATGTATATATTCATATTTATATAATGTACATATGCATGTTTTTTTTTTGTTTTTTTTTTTACAATTACCATTTATTAGGGGGGATATGTAATATTATATAAGATATTCTACATCTGTGACCATAATGTGATACTTAGGCTATATGGGAAAACATGTGAACATTTCACTAAATCGTCATGCTCTAGCAAAAAAATATTTATCTTGAAAATCTACACTATTATCGTAGTGAAAATGCTTTCATATTAATAAGGCCATCACTAAGAAGAGCGAAACTCAGGTTGATCTTTCTATGCCTACGCTTTTAATTAACACATTTCAGTGCCATGCACAGGTAACAGTAGTCATTATAATTATTATTATATCATTTATACTTACGCTTTGGGCATATTCAGGCCTCCAAGAGTGTTTCATGACGAATGAGATAAGGGAAGTATCTCGGACAGATTCATGTTTTGTTTACAGAATGTGTTTGAATGGTCAAGAGAATATTACGGAAATTTATATTATCTTCTACATAATCAGTTTACTTCCTGTTTACGTATAACTGAATATGAAGGCGTAAACATGTATCCTTTAAAATGTGATTAATATCAATTAATAAAAAGGAATATATTTAAAGGAGTGTGATGTCCGAAACCGATGTCAATAGATGATGTGAATAGTATGATGGGAGGCGCTTAGGGCCCGCGCATTTTCAACTGATTTCGGTAGTTCTAAATAGTTTTATTTGTAATTTTAAGATGTTGATAACAAAGAACTTATATATACTGATATTTCCTAACGTAATATCAGTAAAACAATGGTTAATAATTTAATATGATTCAAAAATGAAATCAGATTCGTCAACTTAAGCACGATTCTTAGGAATAGTGGTGAAGTCGAGCCTTTGGCAACAGCATAGGAACATTGGCAGTGTGCCGTCGCCACCCGCCCGGGAAGTGTCGCGACACAGTTTTTAGTGCCGTTGAAATAATGCCGCGGAAATAAGGCCTCAGTTTTGGAGAAGATAGAACATCCAGAACATCTTGAATGTTCTTTATTGGGTATCGATCCATCAGCGCCTGAGCATTGAGAGCTCTATAGTCACCACAGGGTCGTAGTTCTCCATTTGTCTCAGTTGTTCGAGCTTGCATAGATGATTCCTAGACGTAGTAAAGACTTGAACTCTTCATTTGTAGGTGTAGGTGGACCTGTTGTTTCGATGTGATAAGTAACAGAATGCTTTATAGGAAGGGTTGCAGAGTATGGTTAAGTAAGTGAAGGAAAGCACTTCAGCAAATGGGTTGTTTGCAATTGATTGTGGAGATCTGCAAGCCATTTCCGTGTAGAAGTTGAACAATAGTAGACTTTGTAGAACTAGTCTCAATGAGTCTCCAATTTTTAATGTTAACTAGGTTGAAATTTCTATAGAAAAATCGGCACCAAGTATGGTTTGAGTATGGCTGCTACATAGAAAGTCCACTGAAATGTGTACTGAAGCTTGAGGTTGAGTGTAAAAGTTCTTAATTTATATACAGGAATTGTTGATCAGTTGGCTAATCATAGTTCATGATTAGAGGGAGTGGAGGCAAAACAGTAACCTCAGCACCAGTGTCAACAAGGAACTTATTGTTGGAGAGTTAGTCCTACACAGGAAGAAGCATGGAAGAGCTGTGGCGAACATTATGCGTCTCTAATGCTTGCCTTTTCTATTTAAAGGTTTATTGAAGTTGCAGGGCTGAAGACACTTTTTGCTGCTTCCTTGTAATAGAAGCATCTCTTCCACTGGACTGACATCTTGACCTATAGCATGGTTTATTGTTGGTATAGATGCGACAAGACAGAAGTTGTATTTGATTTTGGAGAGCACTGACTGGAATAGTGAGTTCTGCAACAAGTTCTGGCAACTGCTCAGTTTGAGACGTGGAAGCTACTTCAGCCACAGAACGAGATTTGGGAAGCAATGCCATAAACTCATCTGCTAATTTAGCGAGTTCATCGATGGAAAGCTTCCCTTTTACTGTGAATAATCCCAGTTGAGTATGGGAAGGCAGGTGCTGGAAGAATAACTGTAGAAAGATTGTCTTGTCAAAACTACCATACTTGTCATCAAGGAGCTTCTTCATTCGGCATAACAAATCAGGAGGTTCTTTGTTGCCAAGCTCTTCCTTGCTGATAAGTTGCTTCAGTCTGGTAGTAATGGAAGATTCCAGTCTCGACAGCAATGCAGTCTTCAGCTAATTTCAGAATAGCCAATCTGTATATACAACCGTAATTAATCAGTTATGGATTATCGTCAATGGAAGATTAGAGAGATTTGTTTAATATTATGTTAAAATTATTAATTGCTTCTATTAAAATACAATAGAGATTTGCGAAGTTCTAGCTTCGCCCAGGCCTTCCATATATGACCCTGCCTGTGTCAGCTTTATATGGCTGTCTCATTTTGTTTTCTGATACTCGGTGATTACCGTGTCGGTGGGATTGCCAGCAGGCGCTCCTGTAGCCGTGGTGTAAGCATACCGCATAATCTCTTTACCAGCACGGCGGCTGTTGTTGGCGGACCCTGTCTCAGAAATTGTGTGTGCTCACAATTCTCTAAGCAATGTACGAGTGTGGCGTTCGGCTTGCCACAATGCATGCAACATCACTCTTCACGGTCTATTGTCTCTATAATCTGCCATGCACAGTGGAAACCTAGGTGCATTATGTGAAGAATGACTTCGGCACCTCTGTTGATTATTTCAGAGAGTGCCAGTGGTACGGCTTGCTTGTCCCTGGAGAACAGAGATGGAAACTGATCTAGGACTTCACGTAGCTGCCCTTCCTGGTCTGCAGCCAGATTCCTCAGTGCCACTAGTACCAGTAGACAGCAGCTCCCAATCGTACG
>NC_051386.1:25445800-25451913 GCF_015228065.2 Penaeus monodon | reverse complement strand
TATTTTTTAAATTTTCATTTTTTTTTATTTTTTTTTAAGTTAAAAAAGGGGACTTTTTTATTCTATTTTCATTTTTATTTTGTGATTTATTTTTTAGTAAAGGAAAAAGGTTAAAGAAAAAAGGATTTTTATGATTATTATTATTATTATTGTTATTATTATTATTGTTATTATTTATTTATTTATTTAGTTATTTCATTTTATTTTTATTCTTTTTAAGTTAATAAAGGACATTTTTAATTCTATTTTCATTTTTTATTTTGTGATTTATTTTTTAGTAAAGGAAAAAGGTTAAGAAAAAGGATTTTATGATTATTATTATTATTATTATTGTTATTATTATTATTGTTATTATTTATTTATTTATTTAGTTATTTCATTTATTTTTATTTCTTTTTAAGTTAATAAAGGACATTTTTAATTCTATTTCCATTTTTATTTTGTGATTTATTTTTAGTAAAGGAAAAAGGTTAAAGAAAAAGGATTTTTATGATTATTATTATTATTATTATTGTTATTATTATTATTGTTATTATTATTTATTTATTTATTTATCTATTTATTTCATTTTATTTTTATTTCTTTTTAAGTTAATAAAGGAAATTTTTTATTCTATTTTCATTTTTATTTAGTGATTTATTTTTAGTAAAGGAAAAAGGTTAAAGAAAAAGGATTTTTATGATTATTATTATTATTATTATTGTTATTATTATTTATTTATTTCCATTTATTTATTTATTTCATTTTATTTTTATTCTTTTTAAGTTAATAAAGGAATTTTTTAAATTCTATTTTCATTTTTATTTAGTGATTTATTTTTAGTAAAGGAAAAAGGTTAAACTAAAGGGATTTTTTTTTTCTTTCTTTTAAGTAAATGTCTTTAGTTGATGTTATGTAATGGGGATCCATGTGGTACTCCCCTTATGTTTTTTTGTTTTTTTTCTTTTTCTGTCTCCTATTATAATCTGTCTTTCATGAAGTTATTTATAAATCTGAATGGTAAAGCTTCCTGTTTTATCTGAATGGTAAAGCTGTAATTCCCATTTTTTCAGCTCCCGGTTGGCTGAGTAAAAGGGGTTTTTTTCAAAGACAGTACATGCTAGTAAAGTTTGCTTTTTCTTCTTCTTCTTCTGGCTTTATTTATGTGTAGATCTAATATTTGCAAAGCATCTGTTGTGGATTGATTAGGCCTATTTGATCTGTGTTTAATTTACCATGGTGTTCTAGCCACCAAACCATTCTTCTATTTATTATGTTTTCAAAGATTTTTCCTAAGCATGATGTTCTACTTCTAAATTGGAAGGATTCTGTGTCTTAATTTGACTTTAGTATTAGAATGATTAAAGCATTTTTTTTGTTCTTGTGGGTATTGTCCTTTCGACCAGTAATCATTTCTTTGTATATTTCGGGTTAATTTCCTGGGAGCCTGTTTGTAAGATTCATACAATGGCAGTTTTATTTCTTCTATGTTATCTTATTGCTATGTTCTTTAGTATCTGGGAGTTTAGTAATGTCTCTCTTTCATATTTTGTTAATAGTAGTTTGGGTTGTTTTTTTAATAGTTCTTTTAAATTCTTCTTTATATATGTTTAGCTTTGATGTTATATCTGATATTGGTGTATCATTCTGTACGATTGGATATTCAATTGTTGATTTTTTTTCCTGTAAAGCTTTTTATAAAGCTCCATACTTTTTTTGAAGATGTTTTCAAATCTAGCATGTTACAGAAAATTTCCCAGGATTTTCTTTTTTCTTTACATATTGTTGTTCTAGCTACTGTTAATTTTTTTTTTTTTTTTTTGTAAAAGAGGTTTTCTTTACTTTTTTTCTCTCCATTTGTTATATGCTGTTTCTTTTTTTTTATTCCATAATCATTCTTGAAAAAGGAAATATTTTGTTCCTATGTAATATAGTAAAATTGGTTAATTCTTTAAAAGTTTTTATGTTTTCAATGTCTTTTCTTTCTATCTCTTTTCCTATCTATTTCCACTGGGAAGATTGTGCTGTATGGGCATCCTATGTGTTGCACTTGGTTTCCCAGTCTCCCAGTTTTTTATTTGGTTGAAATTTTTAAATTTTGAGATGTCTATACCTCAAATCTTATGTATAGATAGATGTGTGAGTGATTTAGTGCTTTACTGTTGCTTACCCATGGGTGGTAAATAACTTGAAATAAAAGTGTTTGTGTCCACCAGTGTGTCTCGGCCAGTGCAGTGATATTTTTCAGTGTCACATGGAGGGTTGTGGGTCTGTACCGTATAGACTGCGGTTGTGCACCACACTGCTTCACAGGTCACAGGTACTGCTTGCCATGCCCCGTAACAAGACGTCACAGCCAGGGTCATGACCACTGATCCCAGAGGATGCAAGCCTCTAGGACGAATTGCCAGCTGGATCAGACCCAAGATTAGCACCTGCTCGGAGTGCTATGGCCTTGGGAGGAGCACAGTCTGATTCTGGGGCTGCTGCGGCCGGTGACCTAGAACTGCACCAAAGGCAAGTGGCCCAACTGGAAACCCATCTCATGGACCGAGGGTGTGAGGCCCAATCCAGAAAAGACCAATGCCATTGCTAACATGAAGCGGCCCTCGCAGGGTGCAGGATGTCCGGTTCCTGGTTGCCTGTGGTTTCTTTCGTCGCCACATCCAGGGGTTTGCAGTGATGGCTAAGCCCCTGACAACCCTCACCAAGAAGGGGGCGAAGTTTGAGTGGGGAGACACAGAGTGTGCCACAGAGTGGTCCCGCACCCTGAAGGACGCCGAGACCCGCTATGCCGTCATCAACTTGGAGGCGCTGGCCGTGGCAGAAGCTGTCTGTGCCGTTGACCCATATGTTTTCGGTTGACGGATTGTAATCTAGACGGACCACCAGCCCCTGGTTGAGGTATTTTCCAGGTACACGAAGAGCACCCACTTGAGCCGGTAAGCATATGAGCTTGGGACTATGACTTCACCTTGAAGTACAAGACAGGCCAGCAACCACATGCCGGACCTTCTCTCACGACCGGCAGGTGATGTACCTCCATCTACGAAGATAGCTTGCCCACTAGAACAGGCCCAGGAGGCAAATGATGAAGCTGCTGATGAGCTGGACCTCACTAGAATGACAGCTGTGCAGATGAGGGAGCACCAGCTACAGGCCCAGTATGCAAGGACCTCCTGGGTTGGCTGGAAGGATAACTGGCTGTACCAAGGGAGAGATCTCCTGCTGCTCTCTCCAACTTTGAGGTGGAGGAGGGGTGTAATGTACTACCCACAGACTTTTACTGACTGGGTAGTGAGCAGGTCTATGTCCCAAACACATCGAGCCACCCTCCGACTGCCTCCCATCCCGGGTCCACCATACGTTCCAGAACCTGCAGGGTGCCTGGTACTTCCCCATTATGCATCGTCTGGTGAGAGAGTATGTGGCTGGCTGCCATGCATGTCAGCAGCAGGGTGTGGCAGGATGCGCCCCAATGGAAGGTCATCCACTGTCAGAGGCCCCACTGGTGAATGTGTCAGCTGACCTTATCGACTTGGGGGATCAGCGACAGGGTTCTGGTATGTACTCTACATTGTGGACCACCTTATAAACATCCTTCATAAACGTAGTCTAATGGATGGATTTTTTAAAGTAAATAAAATCAATAAATAGGACTTATCAAGTTGTAAATAATAACAGTATTACATGTAGGATCTAATTTGTTTCGTATTCTTAATAGTGTTTGATATTTAAGAAAAAGTCAAACTTCATAAATGTATAATAATTAAGATATTTATTTTTTGACTTAATTAAAAATAGCAAACTCAGCTCATCAAGTTGTGAATCATACATAAATAAATATCAGCATAATCATTCAGATCACATCATAATACAATTATACAACTGGGTTTAACATTGGTCACTCAGGTAATTTTACCATTTGATATCATGAAGGCTTGGTTGTTTTATTTATTTATTTTTTTATTTTTTTTTTTTTTTTTTTTTCAGTTTAAATTAATTTTAGAATACAGTTTATATTGCAGATAATTACCTGAATTAATATTACTGCCTATAATGAAGACAAGATGGGTATGAGATGTGAGAATATTAACAAAATCAGAAAAAAAGCTATCAATGTCAGTTCATTATCAAGTAAAAGACTTATGATAAGTTCAGAATCCCTATATTTTATTTTATTTATTAACCATTTGTTCTTGATTTCCAGGTGGTGGCCCAGCAGTTCTCACAAACTACAATCCTGTTGAAGAAGCTATGTTGACACTGATTGAAGCTGTTGCTATTAGTGGCTTACGAGGGGTTTATGAAAAGGAGACAGAAGTTGATGGTAATTAAGATATTTAAAATTAAGAGGGGGATACATAATCTATTCCCTTTTTGTGATATGGTTATATTTTGAAATTTAGTAATATTTGACTCTTTTTAATATTAAGCAGCAACACATTATAGTACAAGAAATGGTAAAATTATTATATGCTGATATATATTTTATTCTTATTTTTATATAATTAGTTGAATGTTGGTTTAGGAGTATGATATGTGCAATGTCTTATCAGACTCAAGATATGTATATTATAAAATTAAAATAGATTTTATTTTTTAGATGTTACAGAACCAACTCCTGGCCATCTGGGATAGCATCTGAGATCATAACAGACTCGGCAGTTATTGTAACATTGGATGAGGGCACTTCAGCAGAGCAAGAGATGACAATACCCATTGTGTCAATGGACCACACTTACTGCTCAGAATTACCTCCTTTTTTAATAGAAGACAGTAACACTCAGGAAGGATTTAGTACAACGGTCCAACAAGCAGAGCACTTTCAAGAACAGAGCATCTCAACTTGAGTCAGGAGGAGGTAGTAGGCTTGAGGTAATGCATGGTCATAAAAGCAGATCACTTGTAAGAGCTTGTAAGCTCAGTGAAAGACACTGCATCAGCTTCACAAACAATTGCTGGTGCTATGAAAGATAAGGTGTACGTTCCTATTTTGTCAAATGTTATAATATTTTAGTTTTTCTCCCAAACAATACTAGTCTTAATCTACTCAGTTATAGTACACAGTTGACATTAATTTGTGATAGGCATTTGTATATTTAACAAAGGCATAATATGAAGTTGTAGCTTGAGAGACTGTTATTATACAAAATAAGTCTATATTTTGGAGATGCTTTATTATTTTTGTATTGTAGATTAAGGCAAAAATCCATTAAATATTATTTATTTTTGTTCATGTTAATGTTTGCATTGAGGTTGTGAGAAGTGTTTTTTTGTTTTATGTTGTAGGTTAAGACCAGTTAGGAAGAATCATATTTTCATAGGGGGAATTCAGGATTTTATTTATTTATTTTTTGAAAAAAAACAAAACAAAAAAATCTTTTCAACATTCTGACAGGTGCAGTGGTTGGTTTCTGCATAGTTTTTTTTTTCTTTCTTTTCTTTTCTTTTTAGGTTAAGGAAGTAACAAGTGTTTGTTGTTTAGACATGGCAATGATGATAATGTTTATAATAATTCTGGTGGTGTCAATTAAGATTGATTTTTCTTCTTGATACTGAGACAGAGTTGTATTTTAGTTTAATTTATTTCTGGTTTTGTTGTTGTAGGGTAAGGCAGAAAGCAAATATATATTTATTTCTATTCTAATATTTATGATCAACATAGTAATTAAGGTTTGAGGAACAGCCTTACCCTTAATTTCTAAATGTCCTATTTCTTTCTTTGCATATTTGTATTGCTGGATATAAATACTTGCTTCCAAAGATTTTTGTTTATTTCACTTCTAAGCAAATCAAATCTGTCTTGTGTCATGATGCACCATGAGAAAAATATGTACTTATATTTTGTACCTTTTAAGTAGTATTGCTTTGTATGTATGTGTAGATATTTTTATATTATTTTTGTGATGTATCTTTACGGTATTTTTCTTACCGTCTTATAATTTTATAGTCTCAGAAGGTCTGAAATAAATTCTTATCTTTTTAATGCTTTATTATAATTACCCTAGATCTATAATTACCACAGTAGAAAAAATAATGATTTCTTCTTGCATATTCAAACTACTCTGGCAATTTTAATGGGGATTCAAAGAGTTCCATCATAAATGATTGAGTATACACGATTCATCAAA
>NC_051386.1:25432944-25437944 GCF_015228065.2 Penaeus monodon | reverse complement strand
TGCCAAGACTGTTTGACCCTAACGTCCCGAAGGAGACCAGCCGATTGACCTGAACGAGCCAGGGTCAGACCACCCGTCTTGTTGGAAAAAGGGACCAAAGAGGCGTGTTGCTAGCTACAGGGTATACTCATACATGGTATCGCTCAACCTCCAGGACTCCCGTCTCCATACCGCACATGGGTGCCACGCACGGCAAACGCGTGGGTAGGTGAAGCCCCTGAGGAGAGACCAGAGGGGATGTCATTCCACCTACAAGATAGGCATCTTTGTTTGGAACCTAAAGGTTGGCTTGTAGTAATATCGTAATCTCCCCTGAAATGTACTTATATCATCGTCTTTTTCATACTATAAATACTATTGATATGTGTACTTTCTAAAATATATTATGTCTTTATGTTTAACTGACAAATGTTTGTTTATTTTCATAGTTCTGTTGTAAAAAACTACTTGTAAGCCTCAAAAAAATTAATAAAATAAAACACTAGAATGGGATTAACATTTAAGCTTTAATATTATACAATATCCTCTCTAGTCTTGTCTTCCGCTGACTATAAACCTTAACGAACTAATCACAGCTATATATACAGTTTGACTACTCTGAAATAAGCACGGCCTTAACGGACTAAATACGGCGGTAGAAATACTGTTTAGCCAAGAGACCTCATCCTGGGCTTTAAGGGACGGTTTAGCCGCGGTAAAGAGTTGATCAAGGTCACAGCGCCGCCGAATTTATACCTTTGAGTGACCGGCCCTCTCTCCCCCGTAATTGGCTAATCCACACCGCACACATGGGGTCTGGTGGGACAGATGGTTGCTTCATTTGCCAATGATGTATTTAATACGTAGCCAGTCTGTTGGGGATTCTGAGGATGACCTCTGATTTTATTTGTTATATATATATATATATATATATATATATATAATATATATATATATATATATATATATATATGTGTGTGTGTGTGTGTGTGTGTGTGTGTGTGTGTGTGTGTGTGTGTGTGTGTGTGTGTGTGTGTGTGTGTGTGTGTGTGTGTGTGTGTGTGCTGTATGGTGTTGGTTCTGTGGAGGGGTATTGTGGCTCCGTAGCCAGTATTAATTTCGAAGGGGTTCACTGTCAAATAGATTCCTAGGAAGTGGTAGCGAGAATTTAAAACCAAATGACTGCCTGAATATAGACCTCGGCATTATAGCACGAGAACAATGTTAACTAAATTTAAATTGAATAAAACAATGAAAAAAATATATATTCACTATATTACTGTATTCACAAGCCTAGTACGGCATGCGAAATCTATGAAACTCTGGCTTATATTTATTTTAAAAACAAAGAACCATGTCCAGCTCCTATGCACAACGGAAACAGCCAGGAAAACAGAACTTAACTCGTTTTTTCCCGTGTGGTGTGATGCCCCGACCGGCCGAGTTTTCCACCTTCTGCCCAGCAAAGGAAAATCACCCAAGAGCGGAGCAAAACGCCGTTGTTTCGAGGAGAATTAATTTATTTCCCGCTCAACGCGGCTTACATTTATAAAGTTCGTGACGTCATAAGCCACGCCAAACATCGTTCGTAAAACATAAGGTTTGTACAAAAACAATAGGAAGAGAGTAAAATCAAATATAAAATAACCTTCATAACGAGACAAAACATTAAAAAATACATGTATAATGTGGAGTACATAGAAGGAAGTACAATGGATAAAATATGAAGTGAAAACACACATTTCTTAAAATGAGAGTAAACTTCCGTAGATAAAAAAAAAGTGACAAAAAAGCAAGAGAAAAAATAGGAGATAAGTTTAAATGATATAAGTGACCATGAAACCCACAGAAGAAGAGAGAAATAATCTGCGTATAAATGAATCGCAGACGAGAGGACGGGGTCAAAGGGCAAACTCAAACAGAAGTGACTTATAGGAAGCAACGTAAAATGAAACAATAAAACAGAAATAAGTGAACGTATGTACATAGAGACATGTAGAGAGGACGACTGCTGCAAGCGTTGACCGGGCTGTGAGATGTCAGGGCGCGCGAGAGTCCGGGAGGCTGACGGTGAGATGAGGAAGAGTTGTGTGTTTGGTTGTTTTCAAGGTGTAGGATGAGTCTCACCAGCAGTTTACCTGGGACTTCTATACACACTCATATACCGTGTATACGCACATGTGTATACATGACTGTATACGCGTGTATGTTGCTCTTCACTGTTACACTAAACAGTGGATCTTTAATTCTTTTAGAACTAATATTTTTCAACACCATGAGAGACGTGAGACTCTCAGACTCTTCAAAGTCGACCGTTGCATTCGATTTACCTTATATGTATATAAATGTGTATGTATGTGATCATAAAGACAGACACAGTACTCATGGAAACATGCATACACACGCAAAGAATTAAGATGCTAGCTTATACGGTTAGCTAAGGGTGGGCGTAATCGATGATACGTAATCACTTACGTAAAAAAAAAGAAAAATATTCAAATGGATTCCCTTTTCTCGATAGTCGATTACCTTATTTTTTTCTGCGATTTCTTTTTCATAAATTATGATACTGAAAGAAAAAAATATGTTTTCAATATTTACACTCTGCCTCCGCTCCACCTCACATTCACTCTGACTCTCCTCCACCTCACCTTCACTCTGCCTCCCTCCACCTCACCTTCACTCTGCCTCCCTCCACTTCACCTTCACTCTGCCTCCCTCCACCTCACCTTCACTCTGCCTCCCTCCACCTCACTTTCACTCTGCTATCCTTCCATATTACTTTCACTCTGCCATCCCTCAACCTCACCTTCACTCTGCCTCCCTCCACCTCACTTTCACTCTGCTATCCTTCCATATTACTTTCACTTTGCCATCCCTCAACCTCACCTTCACTCTGCCTCCCTCCACCTCACTTTCACTCTGCTATCCTTCCATATTACTTTCACTCTGCCATCCCTCAACCTCACCTTCACTCTGCCTCCCTCAACCTCACCTTCACTCTGCCATCCCTCGATCTCGTCTTCACTGTACCGCCCCTCCATCTCACCTTCACTCTACCATCCCAGCAATCATTAAATGTGAATTGTTTTTTGAAGTTATCTTTAGATAGACAAATTTGTTCAGATGGATAGTGTCCAAATAATTAGCTATTATATTCGTCGTTTCCTGCAGGGAAACGTTAGTGAACAGTGAGTCCACATCGAAACTTGCTCTGGTGATGGAATGTTGGAGAATGTATTGAAGTTTATAGATTTTTTTTTTCCTTTCCTTTTTCTACAAGCTAGGGAGCACCTGAAAGTTTGTTTAAATGTTGAATATTTGAGATGGGCCCCTTCATATCCATTCCTATTCATTACATTTCGAATATGGGTGTTTGTATGCAGACAAGAATATTGAGCAGATAATATAGTCTGTTGGTTTCTCTGGCAACAGGTTCCCCTCACAGCGTTGCTTCTTCCGGCGTGGGACAGCGCAGTATTCGAGTTTCAGGATCCCAATAACTGCAGTTGTGCCCTCCCATGAATTTCCGATTTAAGAAGAGCGGGGAAAGAGAGGCAGAGAGTTGGAGGGGGGAGGGGGGTATACAGATAATGGCTGTTTATGACTTTCCTGTTGATAATATTGGATAAAAGACTAAGTAAACATGTGTGCCTATCATATGTTGTAGACATCTGGTTTTACATCCTCTTTAGTACATCATCACTATAATGAACAATTGCAAAAGGAAATAAAAACAAATCACCTAAACTATTATCTTAAAATCAACATTAAATCACATTAGTTTTAAAATAAATGAAGACGTCTGACATCATATTTTGTTTCCCTAGGTAAGATTGTGCCGTATGTGGAGCTGAGCGTCGTGCATGCCTCCGTGCTGTCCCTGCTCGTCATCTCCCTCGAGCGCTACCACGTGATCTGCCAGCCGCTGCAGGCCGGCTACCGCTGCACGCGCGCCAAGGCCACCGCTGCGATCGCCGTCATCTGGACACTAGCCTTCCTCTCTGCCGGGTACGGCGCCCTACCGCTCTTAGTTGATGACACAATCATAATAGTTGGTAGTAGTGCCCTAATCAGCATTTCTTCATCAGTAATGTTGTTATCGTGATAAAAGCTATTATGTCATTTTATTACGGTTAATTACGGTTAATTTTAGAATAAATGACAGAAATTACTCATGTTATTATGAATGCCATCATCACAATCACCTCCTCCTCCTCCTCCTCCTAATTACCATTGCCATCACCATTATTAATGCAAGTTTTAATGGCATTGTTATTATCACTGATATAACTATCAACGGCAATCCCATTGTTATTATCCCAGTCTTCTTAGTGTTCCATTTTTTTTATTAATATATTGTTTCATAGCCTTCTTCTGTAATGAGAATATTACTGCATTATCCCCCAAAGATAATGAATCGCCTCTGAGGCATACGCAAAACGAGGGCCTCAATCTCCCACATGTACACCGCATGTACACAAAAGTGTAATAACGTCTTGATCTGTCGCACTGCACACATCTGTAAATATTTAGATCTACATATTCACATCTGCCTGTCTGTCTGTTTATGTGGTTATCTTTATTCTTCACGAGAATATATCTGATTGTGAAAGATTTCTTTAGCGATTGTAGAGTATAATCCAGGGCCCTCCTCTTCCGCAGACCCATGTTGAGGATCGTTCAGTATGACTACGTCAGGTATTACGACGGCTCTACAAGACCGAACTGCATCACGCCCATCGAGACACTGTGGAACAAGTCATACATCATAGCGTCGTCTGTGCTCTTCTTTTTCGTGCCGCTGCTGCTTTTGGTGGGCCTGTACAGCGTGATCGCCCGACAGTTGCTCATCGACACCTACGAGCTCACTCACAAGAAGGAAAACCCCCAGATGAGGGCTCGGCGGCAAGTGGTGATCATGCTGGCCACGGTTGTGGTGTTTTTCTTTCTGTGTTTGATGCCGATGCGAGTTCTCTACCTGTGGATCATTGCTGTGCCCCTCGATACCATCACCTGGC
>NC_051386.1:25417944-25420444 GCF_015228065.2 Penaeus monodon | reverse complement strand
ATATATATATATATAATCATCTTATATGTATATATATTAAATATATATAATATATATATAATATATATATATATATATGTGATGTATATATATAACATATATTATATATATATATATCTATATGTATTATATCCACATATATATATATATTATATATACTATATATATCTATATATCTATATACATACACACAAAACACACACACACACACACACCACACACACACACACACCACACACACACACACTATATATATATATATATATATATATATATATATTCATGTATGTATAAATAAATATTTTTAAAAAATGATACACACACACACACATATATATATTATCATCATCAAGGGGCTATATATGTGTATATATATGTATATATATGTATATATATGTACATATATGTGTATATATTTTTTTTTTCTTTCTTTCTTTCTTTTTTTTTTGACAGTAGGTTCATGTTTGAGCCGCCGTGGTCACAGTATGATACTTAATTGTAGTTTTTCATTTTGTGATGCTCTGGAGTGAGTACGTGGTAGGGTCCCCAGTTTCCTTTCCACGAGAGTGGCCGGGTTACCTTTTAAGGTAATATTCTCTCTATTTAATCTGGGCTTGGGCACCAGCACTGACGTGGCTGGCTTGGCCACACCAGTTTTAGGTAGGCAAGCGAGGTGAAGTTCCTTGCCCAAGGGAGCAACGCGCCGGCCGGTGACTCTAAACCCTTGCCTCAGATTGCCGTCGTGACAGTCTTGAGTCCGATGCTCTAACCACTCGGCCACCGCGGCCTTATTAAAAAAATTATTATTAAAATATCCGGGTTATGAGCCCGGCGCGCTTATCTATATATATATGTGTATATATATGTATATATATGTGTATAGGTACTATGTGAATAGGTATTAGGAATGAGAGGGTAACAAATGCTAAGTTAAAAAAAATTTTCCGGAGGCCCGATCACGTAAAATCATGAAATACATTCTTCGAAAAAAGACTAGAGCGGAAGTGGACTTGGAAGACGCCATCTGACATCAAAAACGAAATTGACTTCATAATTTCAAATAGGCGCGATATAGTAAAAAATGTGGAAGTTATTAATAAAGTAAATGTTGGCAGCGACCATAGAATGGTCAGAGGCCAAATTAAATTACACCTCAGAAGGGAAAGGAGTAAACTCATAAGAAAACCGCAGCCAAATTTAGCTAACTTGAAGACCAGAGCGACAGAATTTAACCTTAACATCCAAAACAGATATTCACTTCTCAGCGACGAAGATCTCAACATTGACCAAATCAACAAACAGTTCAATGACATAATAAAGGAAGCTGCACTTGAAGTAGGCGGTAAGAACGTCAAGCAAAGCTCCAGCAAGTTCTCGGTAGAAACTAAAGAGCTTATGCAAAAACGTAGGGTCATGAAAATATCGTCAATCAGGGACAAGGTAGAATTAGCCGAACTAACAAAGACTATAAATAAAAAGAAGAGGGAAGATGTACGGAAATTCAATACTCAAATAATAAATGAAACAGTGATATCAGGTACTAGCATGAAAACAGTTAAAAGGAGACTCGGTATAGGGAGAAATCAATTGTAAAATAAAAGGGGAAATGAAATTATAAGAATAGTGGAGGACTTTTACAGGGATAGAAGCGAATGCGGTAACTAGAGACGTACCTAGCATCACAATAGAAGAAATAAAAAGAGCGCTTAAAGGCATGAAGAGAGGGAAAACACCGGGGGAAGATGGAATTAGTATAGACCTTATAATAGATGCAGGAGAAATTGCAACAGTGAAACTAGCCAATCTTTTTAACAAATGCCTTATCAACGGGAAAACTCCGAAAACCCGGAAAAATGCAACAATTATTTTGATACATAAAAACGGGGACAGAAAGGATCTAAAAAAACTACCGACCAATAAGCCTCCTTTCAGCTACTTACAAATTATTCACAAAAATCATCACAACTCGCATCTCTGACCGTCTGGATTCTAACCAGCCTAGAGAACAAGCAGGCTTTCGCAGTGGATTCTCAACAACAGACCACATCCACACGATCGCCCAAATAAAGGAAAAAATAAACGAATATAGGAAACCACTGTGTATGGCATTCATCGATTACGAAAAGGCATTTGACTCTGTAGAGACACCAGCAGTACTAGAAGCTATCCGAAAACAGGGAGTAGAGGAGGTATATTGTAAAATACTGGAAGATATATACAAAGATGGGACAGCAACCATCAAGCTCCACTCCGAAACCGACAAAATACCAATTAAAAAAGGTGTTAGACAGGGCGATACCATCTCACCAAAACTGTTTACAGCTTGTCTTGAGGAAATATTAAAAAAGCTAGAGTGGAATGGAAAGGGTATCAAGATAGGAGACGAATATCTAAACAATCTAAGATTTGCAGATGATATTGTTCTCTACAGTGAATCTGCAAATGAAATGCAGCAACTAATAAATGATCTGAAAAGAGAAAGTCTGAAAATCGGACTTCA
>NC_051386.1:25409010-25416510 GCF_015228065.2 Penaeus monodon | reverse complement strand
TATTATTATTATAATCATTATTTTTATCATTTATAACAACAACAGCAACAATAATGATAATAATGATAGTAATAATAATAATAATGATTATTATTATTAGTAGTAGTAGTATCATAATTATTAGTATGATTATTATTGTTTTTGCCATTTATCATAATAATAATAATAATAATAATAATAATAATAATAATAATAATAATGATAATGATACTACCACTACTACTACTACTAATAAAATAATAATAATAATAATGATAATGATACTAATAATGATAATAATAATAATAATAATAATGAGAGGAATAATAATGATAATGATAATTATCCTTATAGTTATTATTTTCGATGTTTTAAATTATTATTATTATTATTATTATTATTATTATTATTATTATTATTATCATTTTTATTATCATTATTATTATTATTATTATTATTATTATTATTATTATTATTATTATTATTATTATTATTATTATTATTATTATTATTATTGTTGTTGTTATTGTTGTTGTTGTTGTTGTTGTTATTATCATTATTATTATTATTAGTAGTAGTAGTAGTACTATTATCATCATTATCATTATAATGATTATTGCTATTATTATTATCATCATTATTATTATTATTATTATTATTATTATTATTATTATTATTTTTATTTCTATTTTTATTATTATTATTATTATTATTATTATTATTATTATTATTATTATTATTATTTTATTATTATTATTATTAAATTATTATTATTATTTTATTATTTTAAAATACGGTTATTATTACTAACTTTTTATTTTTTCCCTTTATTTTTATCATTATCATCATTTATAACAGCAACAACAGGAAATACGATAATAATAATAATAATAATAATAAAAATAATGAAAAATAAATAATAAATAATAAAAATTTAATAAAAAAATAATAATAAAAAGGGAAAAATGAAAATTTAATAATGATGATGATGATGATTATAAATAATAAAAATTTAAATAATAATAATAAAATAATAATAAAAATTTATAATAATTAAAAAAGGAAAAATGAAAAAAATAATTGATGAAAATGATGATTTGAGGGTGATGATAATGTTTGTTATTATTATTAACACTTTGATAATTATCATTTCTAATTTTTAAAATAATAATAATAGAAAAAATAAAAATATCAAAGGGTTATGATAAAAAATAAAAAATCATTTTTTCATCCCCCATCTTTAATTCACCTCACCCTTATTATTTTTCATTACCTTGTTTTTATTATTATTATTATTATTTTTATTATATTTTATTTTATTATTTTAATAATTCATAAAATCACCCATTATTATTATCTTTATCTTTGTTTTTTTTATTTTTATTTTATTTTATTATCATTATCTTTAACATTATTATTATTTTTTTAAATTATTTTTATTATCGTATTTTCCTGTTTTTTGCTGTTAAAAAAAATGAGGGAAATTTATAAAAAAAAGAAATAATAACAGAAATAGTAATAAAACAGTATTAATAATTATAACAATAAAAAATAATAAAAAATAAAAAATAAAAAAAATAATAATAATAATAATAATAATACAAAAATGATTAATTTTAAATTTATTATTATTTTTATTATTTTTAGAAATTATTATTTTATTATAGTATTAAAAATAAAAAATAATAAAAATTAATAATAATAATAATAATAATAATAATAATATAATAAAATAAAAAAATAGAAATAAAAAATAATAATAATATTAATTTTTTAAAAAAAAAAATAATAATAAAATGATGATAAAAATTTAATACCCAAAAATCATTAAAAATGAAAATGATGAAAAATAGTATTTACAAATTACTACTATAATAAAAATAATGAAAAAATAAAAAAACAACAAACAACAACAATAAAAACAACAATAATAATAGAAGAAATTTATCAAATTTAAAAACCAGAAATTTTATTAATAATAAAAATAATCATGAAAATAATAATAATAGAGTAATAAAAACCAACCAACAACAACAAAAACCCAAAAACCAACCAACAACAATAAAAATAATAATAATAATAATCAAAAATAAAAATTACTGATAATAAAAATGATAATAATAAAAATTCTTAATAAAAATAATGACAAAAATTAATAATAAAAAAAAATTTAAAAAAATAATAAAAATAATAAAAATAAAAAATGATAATGAAATTTAAATAAAAATAATAATAAAAAATAAAATAATAATAATAATAAAATAATAATAATAATTAAAACATCGAAAATAATAACTATAAGGATAATTTCATTACCCATTTTTTTTCCTTCTTTATTATTATTTTTATTATTATCATTTTGGTATCATTATCATTATTATTTTATTTTTTATTATTATTAGTAGATAGTGGTAGAAATCATTTCATTTTATTATTATTATATTTTTAATTATTTTTATTATTTTATGAAAAAAAATGGAAAAAAAAATTAAAATCATACAAAAATTTAAAGATACTACTACTATTTACAATAATAATCTTATTTTTAAATTTTACTATCATTTTTACCCCATTTTTGGTTGCTGTTGTTTTTAAAAAAGTTTAAAAAATAATGTTTAAATAATAATAAAAATAATAATAATGTAATGAATTTAATGAAAATGAAAATTTATAATGATTAATAAAATAAAAAAATAATAATAAAATAAAATGTTTTAATGATAAGGAAATGAATAATAAAAAAATGTTTAATGAAATTGAAAAATTTTTTAAAATAGGAAAAAAAATTGGAAAATGAAAATTTTTTATTTTTATTATTATGATATGTTTAAAAAATGAAAAAAAAAATTCATAATGTTTACAAAAAAAAAACCCCAAATGGCAATATTTAATTTTTTTTCCCGCACGGCCCCCTGGTTTCCCTCTCCCCCTCTCCGGGCACTGCACCGCCCGACTTTCAATGGGACATGGACGCTCAGGATCGGGAGGAGCGGGCAGCTCCCCCGGGGGGAAAGAATGACTTTCCCTTTTTTCGCGTCAGCCGGTTAATCACTCTCCTTTTCCCAACGTTCCCTTTTTAACTTTTTCCCGATGTTTCCTCAACAGGTTCAAAAAAAACCCAAGGGGAAGGGTTTTTTGGGCAAAAAAATGGGGGTGTCATATTTAAAAGGCTTTTTAAAAATTTCCCCTCTTTATCACCCAGTACCGAGATATACAAAAATGTGTGTGTGTGGGGTTTTGTGTTTTTTGGTTTTAATGAAAAACCCATACAATATATATATATATAATTATTTTTAAAATTTTAATAAAATATATAAAAATTTAAAAAATTTTAAAAATTATTTTATAAATAATTTTAAAATTATATAATAATATAATATATATATATTTTAAAATTTTATTTTATATATATATAGAGATATATTAAAATTTTTTTTTTTTTTTTATTTATATAAATTTATATTTTACAGTATTTTATTTTTTATAAAAATATATATTAAATATATAAAATATTTATATTATATATATATGTGTGAAAAAAAAAAATTATTTTCAATAAAAAGTTTATATATAATATTTATATAAATTTAACAACTATATATATTTACACCCACCCCACCAGTTACATGTTTTGAATAATATAAAAAATATATAAAAATTTTTATAAAAAGATATTTTATATATATATATATATTTTATATAAAATTTTATAAAATGTATGGGGTGTGTGTGTGTGTTTTTGTGTGGGGGGTGTGGGGTGGTTTGGGTGTTGGTGTGTGTGTGTGTGTGTGTGTGTGTGTGTGTGGGTGTGTGTGGTGTGTGTGTTTTGTTGTGTGGTGTGTGTGTGGTTGTGTGGGTTTTTGGGGTTGGGGTGGGGTTTTGTGGGTTTGTGTGTGGGGTTTTGGTTTTGGTGTGTGTGTGTGTTTTTGTGTGTGTGTTGCGGATAGGCAGATAGATGGGCCAGATTTTAAAGAAACCTTCCTTTTCCCCACGTAACTTTAAATTTATTTAATAATAAACGTTGTTTTTCTTGAATCTTTTAAATTTTAAAATGAAAAAAAGAAATCGAAAAAATAATAAAATAAAATTAACGTTTTAAGTCAGAGCCATTTGGGAAACCCCGAATCTTCCCTACGCAACTCAAAAACGACCCGGGCCCGTACAACTTTAATATTAGCGAAAGTCTCCTCAAAAACGTAGTGATAGGGGGATGTGCCCTTTTAAAATTTAGTTATACCCCATAGCCCTTCGCCTGAAAACGCCTGGGTCAAAATTTTCGGGTTTTTTCTTTTATTTTTTTTTTCTACGGTAATGATATTGATATTTTTAATTTTCTAAAAAATAATTATGCCCCCTATTTTTTAACTGAAAAATTTTTTTTTTATTTCAATTTTATCAAAAATACTACATGTCCTCAATTCATTGTAAATAAGTGTTCTCAGGTAAAGCCTCAGGGTTAGTACACTGGTAATCTGTCGGCCTCTCATACCCAGAGGTCGGTTCGCGCGCCGCCCAGGCGCGAAGAGTTTCAAATTGGGCGGCCCCGGGGGTTTCTGCTTTTGGGGTGGACCCACGGGGGTAAGGGGCTAGGTTCCAAACCCGGGCAGAAACCCGCTGACACACTGAGCGAGGGCATTATCAAAAATGGCCGGGGGTCCCCTTGGGCATGCCCCGGCGAGGGGCTAAGTTCGATATCAGACTTTTCCCTTTAAAAGTATAAAACCTCTGGGGGAGTACAATTTGGGAAACGTGTTTACCTCTCATCCCGGGGGGCCGGGGGGTTTGCGCCTCGGGCCCCGGCTCCAGAAGTTTTAACTGTTGCCTGGGGTTTTCTGTGTGGCTGGGGACAAAGGTGGGTAAGGAATAGGGGTTTAGCCAGTCAGCACCAGATGACACTGTGAGCGAGCGGGATTAGTCGACACAGGGGCCCGGGGTCCCCTAATGGGGGATAGCCCGGGCGAGGAAGCTTCACATATGGACTTTTTCCCCTTTAAAAGAGGAAAGCATTCACAAATAGCAACCGGGAAAAAACACTCCTCTCTTTTCTCCCCCGGTGCAAACGGCCCTTACCCGCTGATTCAGAACGGGAAGGAGGTGTTTTATGGGGGGGGGCGGGGTTTCGCCAAACCAGATAATGCTAAAAGAGCCACTTGACCTCACGTTTCTGAAGGTTTTTTTTTGGGGGGGGTTTTAAAGGGGATGTAAATGGACCCGGGCCCCCCAGCAAAATTTGGCCTCGGCTCTTATGCATTCCTGGCGGTTTTGTTTTCCACCCTTTGGGTTTCTGCCACGATGCTATTTTGGGTTGCATTTTGCTTCGTTTCCCTCAGGTATTCTTTTTTTTAAGGTATTTCGGCATTAGGAAAAACTCTTGTGCCCCCTGGTAAAAGGACTCCAAAACTTCGGGGGCGTGCTCGGAAAATGGGCAGAACTTACCCCCCCTCAGGGGGGGTGTTTTCGGGGGGGGGTTTTGTTTTGCCCGCCTTATGGGATGCAGAGAAATTGCCAGTCTTTTATTTCTAGGGACTGGTATGGGCATACCATCTGTTTGGGCTGCCACTCTAGTTTTTCGCTAGGAAGAATAGGGAGGAGGAGGGCCCCTCACTTTTTCCGGGGCCCCCAGCCTGCTTTCTGAAAAAGAAAAACTACCCTCCCTCCCACACAAGGGGAAACCCCCCCGGAAAGTTTTGCTTCTCTCCCTCACTGTGAAAATCCGCTTTGTGTGGGTTAAATTTAGAGGGATTAGGGACTTCCTTGAACAGGTGCAGGACCCCCCCTTTCCCTCCTGAGGGCCCAAACAGCCTTTTGGGTGGCCCGTTTTAGAGGGAAGAAAGGGGGTTTTTTTTACTCTGAAAAAGGTTTCAGATCCCTCCTCCCTCACTGAAGTGAAAAAAAACCTTTTGGGGGGTTTCAGGGGGGGATGAGAGGGAAAAGCCCGGGAAAAATTTCAAGTGCTCCCCTTTCCCCCATGAGGTGGAAACAACTTTGGGTGGCTGTTTCAGATAAAGAGGATTCACTTTTAAAAGGTACAGGTCCTCCCTCCCCCACTGAGGTGGAAAAAAACCTTTGGGTGGGGTTTCAGAGGGATGAAAGGAACCGCCTGGAAAGTACAAGAGCTTCCCTTTCCCCCACCCTTTGATAAAAAAGGCCTTTGGGGGGGCGTTTCAGAGGGAAAAGGGGGTAATTTGGGAAAAAAGGGACAGGGCCCTTTTTCCTCCCTCACTGAGGTGGTTGCTTCAGCCTAGAAAAAGTGCAAGAGCCTTTTTTTCCCTAAAATGAGGTGAAAAGCCTTGGGGGGCTGCTTTAAGGGAGGGGCAAAGGGTTTTCCAAAAAATTATTGGGCCCGTAGGTGGAAGAGCATCTCCTCTGGTCTCTCCCCAAAGGGGTTTTTCACCCACCCACGTGTTTGCCGTTTTTTGTGGCAGCCTTGTGCGCTGTGGAGGGTGGGGGGCCCGGAGGGTGGAAACGATGCCGTGAATGAGTACGCCCTGCAGCTAGCAACCCCACCTCTTTTATCCTCTATTCCCCGCAAACAGGAGGCCTATTTCCCGGCCCAGTCAGGCCAATGGCTGGGCTCCTTTGGGGGGCTAGGGTTTATGCAGTTATGCCGCTGTTTGGAAATCAACTGGGCCGTGAGGCCGTTACAATGGCTATGGCTGCATATATCCTTCATCAAAACCCCGTTAAACTTTTTAGACACTTTCTCTAACATTCAGCTTTCCCCCTTTTTGGACTCCCCTGGTGGGTGGGGGGATGAGAGGGTGAAGCATTGCCCCAAATTTAAAAGGAAAAAAATCACCCCAAAAAACCCCCCACAGGAAAAGATTTAAATTTTACCCATGCAAGGCCCCGATCACGGCGCCAAATCTGGAAAACCAAAAAATTTTGGGCCTTTCCCGGTGGCAAAAGGAAAAAACCCCATGCACAGGATGACTATATCAAAGCCCGCTGCCAAGATGGGGCCAAAACAGAAAAAACATTCATCAGATTTTCCAAAGATTGTCCAACTGATGGACTTCGTGTGGCCCTTTTCCCGGGCCGCACCCAAACCAGGGGGGGGTCTCTGAGTTTCCCTCAGACGAAACCCCCCTGACTAAGATGGGGGCACAAGGGTTAAACCAGCCCAATCAAACTGCTGCCCCCTGAGCAAGGGCCCCCAAAATGAAAGGGGGGCTGAAACGTCCAAGGCCGGAAAAAAAAGACTCCCCTTTTGGCCCCCCAGGTGGTTTTTCCCCCCAAATTTTAAAATGCCAGCTAAACCCGAAGGGGTTTGGGGGGGGGAATTTCCTACCAAAAAGGTCAAGGCCCTTGGAAAAAGCAAAAAAAATCTGGTTTCGATTCCCGGGGTTTCTAAAAGATCCGGGCATGTAAATTTTGCCCAAAAAATCCCAAACTACCCTGATTTTTTTTCAGGAAACGAAGGGGCTGAAGATGGGAGGAAAAAATATCCCCCTCACCACTGAATCCCGGGATTAAAAAGTAGATGGTGGGTACTTGGTTCTCAGTTCCCCGTTATTTTAA
>NC_051386.1:25406319-25408910 GCF_015228065.2 Penaeus monodon | reverse complement strand
TTTTCTATGTATATATATAAACCCAATATATTTAATTATATATATAATATAATATATACAATATAATATATATATATTATATATATAATATATTTTTATATATATATATCACATATTATGTATATGTATACATTCTTATTCTAGTGCTTATCCTACGACTAGCCCTTTTTGACATAATCTTTTCCATGACCTATTTTCTGTTTTCCACGGGACTGAGGGCCATCTCCTGAGTTTTGTCTGTCATAAAACAATTAACATTGCTTTTATTGGGGCACCTGTCTCTAAGGGTTGTTAGCCAAGGCTAAAGTCCCCTTTAACCCTTTTTTCCCTATTCATCCATACATGGACCCTGACAGGTGGCTCCAAACTCCTCAGGACCAGAACCCCACTACCGGATGCAGTCTAAACTTAGGATGATGACGAGGAAAACAAGATTAATGATGGTTATTAAGGCGATGATAATGATGTCCATACTATTACTACTACTAGAATTAGGGCGACAGCTATGCCTATAACTACTACTACTCCTATTAAAACTAGCACTGGAAACTGCTATTACTATTACTATCATTACCACAGCTAATTATTTACAATAACTATCACTGCTACTACTGCTACTACTACTTAAAATAATAATGATTCACCTGTAGTCTAGATAAAACAATAATCTAATGGCTCTGTATTGACAAAGCTGTGTAGATGT
Source organism: Penaeus monodon (assembly GCF_015228065.2). Lineage (NCBI taxonomy): Eukaryota > Metazoa > Arthropoda > Malacostraca > Decapoda > Penaeidae > Penaeus > Penaeus monodon. The sequence goes on along the minus strand of NC_051386.1, from coordinate 25,408,207 downwards.
TCAAGTCGAGCACATCGGTGTATTATACTTAGAGTCTTGACAAATAGAGATTTTAATCCGGTAAAAAGGGGTGGTCAAGCGTCACGGCCCAGTGATGTTACAAGTATATGTCACGCGTCAAGATGCTTACAATGGGGCTCATGCAATCAGGGAGATTAGTCATTAAAATGAGAATACTAAGCTTGTAAAGAATATGTGCAATATTTCATGTTTTTTTTTCCTTTTTCCTTTAAGAGATCTTAATTCTAATGTTTCTTTGTCATGTACTTGTTTATTTTTTATTCTGTTGAAGATTTTTTTAAACCCTGATTACACATTCGTAATGTGTAGACATTAAACATAAAGGAGAGAGAGAGAGAGACACAGAGAGAGAGAGAGAGAGGTGCATAGATAGAAAGATAGATAGATAAATAATAGATAGATAGAGAAGAGAGAGAGAGAGGAGAGAGAAAGAGAGAGAGAGATGGGAGAGAGAAAGAGAGAGAGAGATGGGAGAGAGAAAGAGAGAGAGAGATGGGAGAGAGAAAGAGAGAGAGAGAAGAGAATTGTGTTAGCCACGAAGCTTAAGGCGTAAAGGTTACAGCCGTTGCATGGAAGTTCATCTCCCAGTCCGAGATAATACATTGTTAACCTGACGTCCCTCAAGCACACTGTAGGAAAGGATAATACCCTAAAAGCCTACAAGCGATTATAAATGCAATAAAAGCGGTGCAATCTCGGACACAACGAGGCTCTGAGCTCTGTTGCACGCGCAGATTTGATAGGAAAAACAATTAGTCCGAAGCGAATTCATGACACCAAAAAAAAAGTTTTAATGTTCGTAAAGAATGGTGAAATCTCTACGACTATTTTTTCCCGGGAACAAAGGGATGAAAAAAGATAATCGACATTTTTTAACAACCCCAATCTTTTAAATTTAAAATTAGCGAACCATTATTCATCAAGGTATGAAACCATAAAATAATGTATATGCAGATGCCACCTGGTGGCTGCTGGTGAAGCGCTCGGGTTCGCCTGGCGGTTAGTATTGCGGTGCGTGTCTCAAAGAACGCTTCGCTCTAGTAATTTCTGATCTTGAGCGACATAGTGCCACTGTTTTTTTCAAATATCGATATCGTTTCATTTCCCAAAGAGTAAAACTTGATGTACTGCTAGTATGTACTACGAAGGTAAGGTTGAAAATGGAACCATATACTGGAAAGCAATTGACCATTAGTGTCCCAGATATATTTCATTTCTGATATATTTTATTAGTGATGAGCATTCACGAAATATTATCCCTATTAGCCGATAATTATAATTATAATAATGTTTGTGTTAAAAATAATCATTCCTATTACTGTTATCTTCATTGCTGCTAGCATAAATACGCTATTAGTTCCCTCCTCATTATCATTACCGTAGGTACCATTGTATTAACATTATTATTGCTATTTTTTTGTTAATGCTATTATCCGTTATTGTTGTAATGATTTTCATATTCATCATCATCATCACCATCAATAATAATAATAATAATAATAATAAAAATAATAATAATAATAAAAAATATATTATTATTATTATTATTATAATTATTATAGTAATAATAATTATTATTATAATAATTATATTATCATTATTATTAATGCAGTAGTAGCAGCAATGGTAGTAGAAAAGTAGTAAACCCATTCCTATTATTATACTACTGTTTTTTAATACTATTACTACTGTTAAATAATGAATATAATGATAATGATGATAAAGGTGAGGGTGAGGATGATGACGATGGTGAGAATGGCGATAATGGTGATCACTATAATGATAATGACTATAGTAACAGAATAGTAACTAAAAATAACGCTAAAAAGGGAAGTAATGATGATAATGATAATGATGGCGGATGATA
>NC_051386.1:25378819-25396319 GCF_015228065.2 Penaeus monodon | reverse complement strand
AGTCAGCACCAGCTGACACACGTGAGCGAGTCGGCATTAGTCGACACAGGCCGGGCTCCCCTCATGGGCATAGCCCGGGCGAGGCTAAGATTCGCATATCGGACTTATCCTTACACACACACACACACACACACACACACACACACACCACACACACCACACACACACACACACACCACACACACACACACACACACACACACACACACACACACACACACAACACACACACCACACACACACACACACCCCACACACACACACACACACACACACACACACACGCACAAACGATATGGTGAACTAACAAATGCGGGTGTTTGTTATGGGAAAATAGTGAGTGAACGAGGTGGTTGCGGTAGTTAATTAGTTAGGTGTTATTCAATTCTGGCGTCATCTTTTGAATAGGAAGATATTCTGAGATGATGAGGTCTTGATGGAATGAGTGACAGGACAAAATGCTAAAATCTGTGTTAGAGAAAGGTGTGAGTGTGAATGCTCTCTTAATCCCGAGAAACAAAATCTCAGCAGGAGAGTCCTAAAAACCTTTGTGTTCTAAGATGCGGAGACGTATTCATTGTGAGGTTGATCCCATGTATCAAACTTGGCAACTGGGACAGGTAGATAAATACACTACATTAGAACACAGCCACAGCTGTAGTTCATTGGTCGTTATATGAAATTAGCAATACTGTTAGCTCTGCTGAATACAAAAGTAAACTTACTTTGATGGTAATGACTTTGCAAAGTGTGTGTAATCTTTTCCCGCTCTCAAAGTTAAAATCATCCATATATAGTAGTTTCAGATATTTGTGGTCCATTTTTGCAGTATATATTTTTTTTCACAAGATTTTTTTATTTGTCAACAAATTTTTATGGATAACAATTCATATTTTATTTATAACATTTCATCATAAAAAGCAGACCATTTACTGTACATATTTTGCAGTCTCTAGTAATGAGTTTTAATGCTGTATATATGGAGAAAAGCTGGAGAAGTGAAGGCCAAGGCCAGTGAAGGTTGGTTTTCGGTAAAATTTGGAATGGATGATGCCATTGTTATTGGTGACAGTGGTATCCAGCAATGGCATTTGGGTGTTCTCTTGCATATCACGGGTAAATTTAGTACTAGGTTCAGATAAGTTTATATGGGAAGGGTTTATATATATATATATATATATATATATATATATATCTATATATATTATATTATATATATTTTATTCACACACACACACTCACACACTCACACACACACACACACACACACACACACACTAGCTGGGGTCCAGGGGGCTAAACGTGAATAAATTTTGCCATAGGTAATTACCCCAATGGGCTGGGTCTGGGACGGAGCCCCTGATAGGTAAATACCCCAAAGGGAGGTTCCGGGGGCGGAGCCCCCGATAGGTAATACCCCGATGGGGGGGGTCCGGGGCGGAGCCCCCGTTAGGGAGTTAGGTAAGGTTGCTTGGATACAACGTTTTGTATATACATATGTATAAACGTAGCTTCACAGCTTGATAATGATGTGCTTTTCCGTAGATTTAATGAAAGCGGGCGAGTGTTCCCGTAGACTTTTTGGAAGAAGGGTTCCAAGCCGTTTTTTTTTTAAACGTGGCGTGTTGGGCCGTAGATTTTCAACATGGCGGCGTTTCCGTAAAGTTCTTGAGCTGATTTTAACGATTTTCTTTCATTGTATTATGCATTATTGCATTATATTATAGTGGCCCTCATTCCTAAGCCACAAAAAGACCTGACCCCAAGAGTTACCGCCCTATTAGTCTACTCGAGACATTAGGGAAAACTTCGAAAAATCATAAACACTCGACTAAGGTGGTATCTCGAAGACCATAACCTTTTCTCAACAAACACAATTCGGCTTTCGCTCGCATCGCTCGACGCAGAACGCACTCAACATCATCACAATTACATAAAAACACAAATACCGACGACTAAAGACTGTTCTTGACACCAAGATGTTGATCGAGCCTTCGACACGGTCTGGCATGCTGGCCTGAAGTACAAGCTGTGCGCTAAATTTATTTTTCCACCTTTAATTAAAAAAATACTCTGCAGTTTTCTGCAGTTAAAATTAAAATTTCTAAAGTTCAGGCACCATTTCAATGCACGCTGGAGTACCTCAGGGCAGCATACTCAGCCCAACACTTTTATACACTAACACAACAACCTTCCAGACCCCCCCCCCACACACACACAGACTCACTCACTAACTAATGCTGACGACTGTACGCACTTAGCTCGACACAATGCGCTTTCCGGTGTCGTTCAGCGCATTAATGACGACTCAACACCGTCTCGAGATGGGAAACATAAATGGCGTATCAAAACTAACGCGACAAAACAAAGTTCTCTTTGTAAGACCACGAAAACTTCCTCCTTATGACAACATTTAGCTCAACACCTTCGGACAGACTTCAAGCACCTCTCCAAATCGATCCTCTTGTACCACCTTGTTTAACCTTTGATACCTATTTTCGTTTTCCCATTTACATATAAATTCAAAGGGGCCCGCTTTGGCAAAGGAATAACCCCCTTTAACTTCGCTTTCTCTAAGCCGAACTGCAATCTATACAAAAACACTAATCAAAACTCCTCCTCATATACACAGCCACTTGCACTCACACAAAACAAAATAACTAACAAGCCCAAACTCCAGCTTGTTCAGAATAAAGCACTCAGATGGGATCTATATGGTAGTTTGGATCAATTTTATTACAATATCTGAACTCCGCGAGGAAGCTTCTCTGCTTCCTGTAACATCGAGTGGCGTCTTCGGTACGCTTGACATACAGACTGGATGATAGACTCGACACCATCTTCGGTCCGGCTGGAGATCGGTATTAGGCTATGATCTTTTTTCTTTGGCATGTGAGAAGAAGTGCAGTTTTTTTTAGGCTCGGCCGCATCCTTTGAGGCCACTTATCTACTCCTTCATTTTCTCTTTCCCCCTTCCCCTATCCCTTTGTTTTGTTTGGTTTATTGTTTTCTTTGTGGTTCTCGTTCTGTTCCTTTTTGAACATAGTTTTTCTTTTAGTTTGGTTTGTTTTTTAATTTCTTAAATAAATAGTTTAATCTCCCCTGCCACAGCCCTCTCATCCCTGTTTTTAAAGAACTTCAACCTCTCGTCACCTGACGCTTCCGTGACTGCCATAACCTCACCCTCGCTCCCGCATTATCCTTCCCATAGCGTGGACCCAACATCCCTTTATCCTTCTCCCCACCTATCCCACTGTTTCGGTTCCGGCACGTGACACTTGGGGGACAGGGGGGGCTAGTACACGTGGTCCAAGACCATAAGCCCCTTTGTTATAAGGATTTCTGTGAGCCGAGGAAAGAAGTGCCATTGGTATTTACCAACAGTGAAACGTGGCCGCCAAGGGCCGCGCCTTTCCGTAAGCCCTGCTGCCGACAAGAGAAACCTTCCTGTTGACACAGGCGGAACGCCAGCCCCCTGATTAGCGAACACCTCCGTGCTTCAACCTGCTTCAACACATAGGTTATTCCGAGGATAGCCCTGTGAGACACGGTCGGGAGCCGTGCCCATAGCACACCGCAGATGGCGCCTCAACCGTTACACCTCCCAGTGCGAACGGCGCTCAAGGTCGTCGGCTACGTCGTACCTTACGCACCGAAGAGTTGGCCGACGCCCTCGACGCACAGAATCGTGTAGCGGAGGGTAAGCACAGGCGCCGAGGAACACACGCACCGAACTCAAGGATTAAGATGGGGCGCCAGGCCACCCTCATCCTTTTTTCCTCCTTTCAAAAAACCCACTACAACTATTACCCCAAACTTTACCCTGCTGCTTGGTGTAAGCCCCGGCTCATTTTTTCGTCTACTAAAATTCTTTTTTCTCCCCCCCTATCCCTCATTCTTCCTTCCACTCTGCTTTCCAAACTTTGAAACTTTGAGTTGCAGCACCACCAAAGCACAACAGCACACCCTGAAAGGACACTCCTCCCTTCTTTCTCTGCGGGAATCAGCCATTACATGCAGATTCAGAGCGAAGGGAGGAACGTACGATAAAGGCGTTCGAACGGGGCGCAGCGGTAGCGCCAAGCCATATAATGCAAGAGCTTCTACTATGACCTCCGTCCTCGATGTTTTTTGCTTGGGCGGTTTAACAGATATGTACCACATTCCCGGTCCAATGCAATTTTCGGATTTCGGCTAGCGCTTACGCGTTATCATGGCCTTTCGCCGTCCACCTTTGGACTAATGCCGCGATGCTAATTGCTTTGCATTTAAGCTTCGTGCTCATCTAGCCTAGTCTTTCCTTTACGGATTTTTCGGCATTAGGATATTTTTTTTTTTTTTTCCCCCACCCCCCCCCCCCCCCCCCCCCCCCCCCCCCTCTGCTCACCTCTGTGAACTTGACCCCATCTTCGGGCGCATGCTCGACGTGGGACAGACCTTTACCTCCGCAGGGAGGGTGTGTCTAGGTGGGGGCATTAGTGTGCTTGCCTTAACGGTGTGCATAGATTGGCCATTCTGTTTGCTAGGGACTGATCTTTGAAGACCATCTGATGAGCTGCCATCTCTAAGTTGTTTTCGCATAGAATTGAGAAAGCCCTCACTTTGTCAGGAGGCCTTCAGCCTGGTTTCTGTCGAAATAGCTGCTGGTAGACAGACACTTCCTCCCGTCCCCGCCATACGAACGCCTGAAAGTTAGCTTCTCTCTCTCACTGTGGTGAATCAGCCTTTGGGTGGTTGTTTTCAGAGGTGATGGAACTTCCTTGAAAGGTGCAGGTCCTTTCTTCCCTCACTGAGGTGAACAGCCTTGGGTGGCTGTGTTCAGAAAGGGAAGAGGAATCACTTTGAAGGTATGGATCCTCGGCCTCCCTCACGGGTGAACAGCCTTGTGTGGTTGTTTTCAGAGGGACGAAAGGAACCGCCGTTGAAAAAAGTGCAAGATCTCCCTTTCCTCACTGAGTGTGAAACAGCCTTTGGGATAGGAAAAAAGGGATTCAACTTTGAAAAGGTTACAAGGACCTCTTCCTCTTTCAACTGAGGTGAAACAAACCTTTGTAGTTTGTTTCAAGAGAGGGACGACAAAGGAACCGCCTGAAAAAGTACAAGAGCTCCTTTCCTCACTGAGTGAAACAGCCTGTGGGTGGCTGTTTCAGAGGAAAAGGGATTCACTTTGAAGGTGCAGGACCCCTCCTCCCTCACTGAGGTGAAACAACCTTTGGGTGGTTTGTTTTCAGAGGGATGAAGGGAACTGCCTGAAGAGTGCAAGACGTCCATCCCTCACTGAGGTGAAGCAGCTTTTGGTGGCTGCCTTCAGAGGGATGAGCAAAAGGGTTCCAAATAATGAATGACCTGTAGGTGGAAAGGGCATCCCCACTGGTCTCACCCCAGGGGTACACCTACCCATGTTTTTGGCTGTGGCGTGGCTAGCCTTGTTTGCTGTGGAAGACGGGAGTCTGGAGGTTGAGCGATGCTGTGAATGCGTCGCCTTTGGCTAGCAACACGCCTCTTGGTCCGTTTTTTCTCTATTCCAGCAAGAACAGGCCGGCCTGATTGTGGCCCGGTCAGGTCAATCGGCTGGTCCTCTTTCGGTAGGCTAGGGTCAATCAGTCATGCCATCATTGGCACTCCACTGGTCTGTGAGTGCCGCTAAACAATGGGCTATTGGCTGCTATATCCTCTCATCACGCCCCTGTAGCTGTTAGAATACTGGCTCTAACACTCAGCTTCCCCTTGTTGGCCGGGGGGGGGCGTGAGTGGATGAAGCACTGTCCAAATACATGGAAAATAAAAACAAAAAAACCCCCACAGACAGATGCCAATGTTGACGACCCGTGCAAGGCCCAGACCACGGCACCACCTGAAGCCATACATGCCTCTGGGTGGCAAAAGAAAACCCCAAGCACAGGATGACTCTGTCCAGCCTGCTGCCAAGATGGACAAGATAGTAAAACCATCAAAATAAGTCTGTCCACAGATTGTCCAACAAGGACTCTCGTGCTGCCCCTCCAGCCAGCACACAAGCAGGAAGGTCTCTGAGTTCCCCTCAGACAAACCCCCTGATGATTGGGAGCACAAGCTGAACCAGCCGAATCAGCTGCTGCCCCCAAGCAAGCCCAAGCCAAAGGGGGGCCGAAGCGTCCGAGGCCGGAGCAGAGGGGAGTCTGGACCCCAAGGCACTTCCCCCAATTCAAAGTGCCAGTCAAACCGAAGGCGACAATGCCTACCAATGGTCAGGGCATTTGGAGAGCCAACGCAAAATCCGGTTTTCGATCGGGTTGCAAGAGATCAGGGCATGATCACATGCCCAAAGATCAAGCTACACCTAGTTTCCTGCAGGAAACGAAGGAGCTAAAAGATGGGAGGAAAGTGAGCCTCACCACTGAATCCCGAGGAAAAGAGGGTCAAGATGGTGCTACTTGGCTTCTCAGTCTCGTACGATGTGGAAGTGATTACATCACACCCACAGGTCGTGGAGGCTTCCCGAATGTTCAAAGGGAAGACTCCAACCAGGCAAGTCCTGGTGACCATGAAAGGTGCCCCAACCACTACCCTTGATCTGGGTAACTGGGGCACCTACAACCTCAGAACATATGTGCCTGATCCACTTCGGTGTTTCAGATGCCAAAAATATGGACACCACCAGGCTAGCTGCACAGCCAAAACTAAACATGGTGTCTGTAGCAAGGCACACAACACCGAGTTGCGCCTCAAGGCATACAAAGAAGAAAAGAGGGACACAACAGCCAAATGTCCCAACTGTGCCAAGAGGCATCATGCCTGGAGCCTGGCTTGCTCTGTCAGGAAAGAGGCGGCCCTCAGCGACAAGAGGTTGCCAAGAAGCGACCAGATTTTGTTCCGCCCCCCCAGGCACCTATGTCTGGGGAAAGAACAAAAGTGAAAAGGCCTCCCGACCTCCTAAGAGGAAGGAAGCCGCCCCCCAGCCGAAACCGGATATCTCCGACAAACAGGAGTTTCCAAATGAAAAAAGTGCAGAAGAACCACAGGAATAAAGGTTCAAACAGCACTCACAAAAAATCCTCCCCTCGATGAGGAGGACATGAATTCTCCTGTTGACTGCTGTAGTCACAGCAGTAGCAACAGCTTTGGGAAGGTCGAGCAAAGAGGCCAAGAAGGCAGTCACGGTCACCATGACGGCAATGACCGAGACTGTCGCAGTCCTGAAGGGGAAAGGGAAACTGGAGAGAGCCAAACCAGCCCATCCTCACCCTCACCCCAGGACGAGACTCCCCTCCCCCCATCCTCACCCCACCCCAGGACGAGACTCCCCCCCCACTCCAACCCAGGCCATGCCCTCACAGGCAGAGCCAAACCAGGCTGAAACTGTGCCAGAGCCAGAACAAGCTGACCTTGCCCAGGCAAGGCCAGCAAAGAAAAATGCACAGAAACAGCCTGAACAAAGAAAAGCCAAGGCACACAAAGTCAGAGCTACCAAAGGCTCTCCACCCCCCAGTATACCCAGGGATAGCCTGACAGCAGAAAATGACCCCTCAAGCAATGAGGTTTGCTGATTGCAATGGAGTTCCGTAGACTTTCGAAAAAACCTAGTAACTCATGACACACAATCTAAGCATTCTGCAGTGGAACATCAATGGCTTCTCTCAGAGGAATGTGCCATCCTCCACACAATAGTGCAATCAAGAAGCTTCTGACATAGTCATCCTCCAGAGACATTTAACAGTGGGACCTGTTCGCTTGCTCAGGATAATCAATGTCTTTCATGCTGCCAACACTTGATGGAAGAGAAGGCTATGATCACCCTTTCAGAGCAACAATCCGCTGCTCGCCGCAATAAAGCCAATGCACCGCAACTGTGGAGAACGAGGTTGAATCTCTTGCGGTCAAGATTCACCAGGCCGCGGGCGGGCCCCTGAAATTGTACTTGTGGTACAGCCCGGTCTGTGCTTCTGTAAAAAGCACAATACCATATGATCATAAGGGAGAGTTCAATAATTGCACAACCACCCCATCCTGGGCTCCCTGCCAGGGACCGGATGCGGCTAGCCCATCAACATAGCCAACATCTTGAGACATATTACCTGGTATCGCTCTCCTCAATAACCAAGAGCTAACGAACGCATGTCAAAGAGGGGGTCCTAGGCCTCCCCTGGCCACTACGACTCTGTGGAGAGGATTGGCTGGTGTGCCAATTGAACAATCACAAGTGACCCATTACGGCACTATTTTTAACCTATCCTCATCGTATAGTGGGCCCCAGCCTGAAATGCCACGGACCGAATCCCAGATGGAAAACAGACAAGGCCAACTGGCGAGAACACTTGGCCAACAGTCCTGAGAAGCAATGAACCCCCCACAAAGTGAAAATGTGGAAGTGCTTGAAGCCAGACCTTGTAAATATAATCCATTGATCAAGCAGCCTCACTGGACCTTGAAATTACTAAAACGTCGGCCTGGGTCTACGGAGTCACAAGACGCCTGGGTACTTTACAATGAGATTAGGGAGGTCAACACACAGAGTAAACATTGTGTCGAAAAAAACAATTCCGAAGGGGCAAAGAACCCCCAACAACCAAACCTAGCCCTCCTAGGAATTCCAAGAAACTGCCAATGGATTCAGGCATGAAAATTGGCTTGGAATGGTGTGAGTCCTTCGACCACCAACCACACCCTCTCATGCTATGGCAATGGGTCGAGTGGTCTAAACCAGCGCCCATCCCCCGATATGTATGCACCATGACCCCCCAGTTAGAAGGCGAACAGACTAGCGCCACTAGTTTCTCTGTGAGAACAGGTAGCAACCAGCCTGCCAGCCGAACTGAGGGCAGACAAGAACCCTAAACAACCAGACAGACTTGCTCATGATCAAGGGAAGCTGACAAATAACCTCTTTTCTCTGGTGAACTAAAGAAATGCCTATAAAACCAGTTGTAACACAGCCCCATGGCTCTGAGACAGTTTGAGTGCGGAGCCCCCCCAGAAAAATAGAGCGGAGCAGAGTAAATAGCAGACTAACCAGAATATAGTGGAACCGTTGTTGATTTTTAATATGGGTAGAGTTCAGTGACCGTTTACCTTCATATCGACTAGATTCCTTATTTTCATTAAAAGAAATTGAGAAATTTGTATCTTTACCTTAAAATTTTATATGAACTAGAAAGTTGTTCTAAGCAGTTTTTAATTGAAAAGGCTCTTTGATTTTGAATTTTTTTAAAGAATTGATAAAATTCTGATATTTTCTGGGATTTTTTTTTGAAAAGAGCCTTTTCGAGTATAATTTCGATAGATATTACATAAATCTAGCCTTTTCTGTATTAAGAGGTAGGTACAGTACTAGAAATTCGAAAATATGTATGAATATGGCTGCACTCTATAGCAAGATGTTTTTATAAGAAACCTCAAAGAAAACTCTCTTTCTCAGTGAAAATAACCGAAACTAGCTTATATGAACTAGAAAGTTCTAATCAGTTTTTAATTGAAAAGGGACTTTGAATTTGACGTTGCCTAAAGAATTGATGAAATTTCTTTATTTTCTGGGAATTTTTTAGAAAACAGCCCACCCCTTTTCGAATTTAATTTCGAGAAATACTACATAAATCTAGCCTTTTCTGTATTAAGAGGTAGGTACAGTACTAGAAATTCGAAAATACGTATGAATATGGCTAAATGTATATAGATAATATGAAGTTGAGAGAATTGGTTTGGCGTTTCTACGAGACGCTAAAGTGGTGGATAGCTGCATGATCTCTTCACCCGAGGCTCCTGGAGGTGTATGACAACAAAGTTTTGTCGGGTTGCCTATATGTTTACTCCGAAAATCAACTATTTATAATTAGAAAGGTTATTTAAAATTTCAAGTGTTGTAATAGCTATTTGAGAAAATTATTTTTAGAAAAGTTTCTACACAGTTTGCGTGTGTTTTTATGCAGAGTCTTATGTTTAGACTTGCCAGAACGTAAGGCCACTCTAAATACTAAATAACTGAAACTGAGACAAAAAATACTTCACTCGTGAAATAAAGTAATAGATTTTAAGGTAAAGATACAAAGTTCACTAAATTTTTAATAAAAATAAGTCGATATGAAGGTAAACAGTCACTGAACTCTACCCATGATAACATCAACAACAATTCCGCTGTTTTCTGGCAGTCTGCTATTTACTTGCTCTGCTATTTTCTGGGGCTCCGCACCAATATCGTTGGGCTCTGATAGAATCTCGTACCCCATCATTTCCCACCTAGGACTAGCAGGTGAGCTTGCACTCCTGCAACTCATCAACAAGTCTTGGGAGACATCCACTCTACCCCAAAGTTGGAAGAGGGCTACCATAGTTCCCATTCCTAAACCAAAGGAGCCAGGAGCCGCCCCATCTCTCTCCTCAGCTGTCTGGCCATGACGGCCGAGAGGGTGGTACTAAACCGGCTCCAATTGAAAATGGGACCCCCACATGAACACCTCCATGGGGGCATGAACACAGTGCACAGCATAGCCACACTCTTGAGCACAAGAAACACGGGCACATCTGTGGTAGTATTCCTTGACCTGGAGAAGGCTTTTGAATTTTCAAGTCCTCTTGCCATTCAGGAGAGCTTGATCCAAAAAAGAATCAGAGGTAAGCTCTTGGCTTGGATAGGTGACTACTTTAGGAACAGAACAGCCAGAGTCAATTTCCAAGGTCACCTATCACAGCACATGCCACTAGAAAATGGAACGCCACAGGGTGGGGTTCTCAGTCCAGCCTTTTTAACACATTATGTCCTGTATCCTCAACATAAACCTCCCAGTGGAGTGCAAGATCATCTCCTATGCAGACGATCTTGCTATCATCTCCACTGGACCATACTGCCTAAACAAGCCCAGCATTGTCTGGACCTATTGTCTGAGGAGTGTTTGTAGGACAGGACTAAAAATCTCTGCAGCCAAATCCAAAGCCATGGTTCTGAGACAAAAAGTTCAAGGCACAAGTCTGAAAATCCAGGGAATGGACTTGGAATGGGTTCAGGACTACCTCTACCTTAGGGTAAGGATAGACTGGACCCTCTCCTTCCCGAAGGAGGTCCAGTACCTGGTTGACCGAACCAAATCAAGACTGTATGTCATGAGAGTAATGAGTGGGAGATGCATAGTAGCCAGACACATAGTACTCAGATCATTCTGTGTACATGCTGTCCGGCCCACTGTGGACTATGCCTCCCTTGCTCTGACTGGCATTAAGAAAAAACATAAAGACAAACTGGAGACAGTCCAAAACGATGCTGCCAGGGTCATTCTGGGTGCCCCAAGGTGGACGAAGGTCCTCAACCTCTTGGAGGCAAACCTTCTCTGGCCTCATGAATCAATCTAATGGCAGCACAATTCTTATCAAAGATCATCTAGGCTCCCAGGAATACAAGCCTAATACAAAAAATAGTTAGACACCTAGAACAAGACAACGAACTCTTTGCAAACAACTCCTGGCTATCTCACACAGCCAGGGTGTTAATACCAATCAGCTCAAAGAACAGCTTCTTGCCAAGGGCATGGACTCCCCCCACCCTGACTTTGTTGAAGCCCCGCCGTGGGCACAAACTTTGAGTTTTCTGTCATGACCCTGACAACCAAAAAGAATCAATACCCCACACCTAGCCTAAAGGCAGAAACCCAGAGGCTCATTGCAACCATCACTCCTCTGGGTAGTAGAACTTACTACACAGATAGATCGGTCATTCCCTTGAGCCATACTGCAGGCGCCGTCTTCACAGCAAGGGATGCCACAAAATCCATGAGGGTAACAGACAACGCCTCCTCGCTACAGGCAGAGGCAATTATAATCATGGGAGCCCTAGGCCATGCATCCGTGAGGGAAGGACACGCGGTCATACATAAAGACTCTAGAGGACTGTCTTCAGCAGCGCTCACCCAATGACATCTACCTTCTGACTACTATCCTCACAATGGCACAGAGGATTCTGGCACAGGGTAGAATAATAATCATAAACTGGGTTTCCCAGCACACTTGGGATCAAAGGGAATGAGCTTGCTGACAGACTAGCCGACATTGGCAGGGATATGCCCCCTATTCCCTGATTATACATCCAAACCGAAAATTACTTAGGAAGAAGTGTACGGTGACAGCCCTCTCCTTCCTCCTGCAGCTTCACAGAGAGAAAACGAGATCCTCCCCCTCGGCCAGCTGGTACTCAGACGCCACAGGATATGAACCACTGTCACTCTCTGAAATAATCAACAGAGGTACCGAAGTCATTCTTCACAGAATGCGCCTAGGTTACCTGTGTGCATGGCAGATCATAGAGAAAATAAAACGTGAAGAGAGGTGTTGCATACATTGCGGCGAGCCGACCGCCACACTTGTACATTACTTAGACAATTGTGAGCACACACAATTCCTGGAGACAGGGCCCGCCGAACACAGCCGTCGTGCTGGTAAAGAGATTATGTGAGATGCTTACACCACTGCTACAGGAGCGCCTGCTGGCAATCCCACCGCCACGGTAAGCACCGAGTGTCAGAGAACCAAGTGAGACAGCCATAAAAAGCTGACACAGGCCGGGCCATATATGGAATGCCCGGGTGAAGCTAGAACTTCGCAAATCTCATTGCTATGCTATGTTGGCTTCGCCTAAAACCCGGCGAGGCGGCGGCGCGTTGGGGGGCAGTAGGTCGCGTGGCAGCCAAACTGCTGCAGTGAGGTGGTGTAGCGAGTGGCAAGGGAAGTGAAGCCTAGGGTAGTCAAGGCGCTGTCGTAGCTGGTAAGACAGGACCGAGAATAATCTTGGCTGCCCTTTTCTGTACCCTGTCGAGTTGTAGCTGCTGGGTGGCGGTGAGGGAGGGGGTGCGGGCAAGGCGGGGGAGGCGTAGGTCAGTTTGGGCATGATGAATAGCCTATGGATATTTTGAAGCTCCGGAAGTGGAACACCAAGGGACTTGAGGCGACACATCATGAGAAGCTTGAACGAGGCAGACCTCACGATGTCTCTGAGTGCTGCATCCAGGAGGCTTTCATTGAAGTGACGCCGAGCAACTTGGTGGAACGGACTGCGTCGAGCGATGTTGTACAGCGTAAGGATGGGCGCGAGGGCGGTGTTGGTGGAGAAGTCAAACTGCATCACGACCGACTTCTGGCGGTTAAATGTAACATGGTTTGCGGTGGTCCAGGCGAGGATATTATCGACGGTGCGCTTGATGACCGAGTGGACTGGGCAGGAGTTGTCAATGGCGGTGGCAATGATTGAGTCATGCACGTATTTACAACGATGCTCGGTGTCCAGAAGCACGTAGTTAAGCATGACCAAGAAGCACAGGAGACCCATTCTAGTCCCCTGGGCGACTCAGCACGTATGTATGTGTGGGTGGGTGGGTGCGTTTGTGTGGGTGTGTTTTTGTTGTTGTTGTTTTTGTAGAATTGATAGATAAATGTAATAATTCGTAAATACATAAATTGGTTGAAACACAAAGGATTAGAGAGGGAAAAATGGGTGGGGTTTTAATAGGAAAAGGGGGAAAAAGGCAGAGAAACCCAAGCCCCCGGGGGGCGGCAAAAAAGGGGGGGAAAAAAGGCATTTGGGAAAGAAGATGAAAAAATTCCTAGAAAAAGGCGCCCAAAGGGGGGACCCACCCAAATATAAAGGGTTTTCCCCTGCAACCCTATACATCGACCACCCCCATAAAAATTTTAAACGTTTTTAAAGTCAAAATTTTGGGTTAAACCCCCCAAAAAAAAAAAAAAAGCACACACAAACAAACCCCCACACACACACAAAACCCCACAACACACACCACACACACGCCCACCCCCCGACAAAACACACACCCCACACCCCACCAAAACACACACACACACACAACACAAACCCCACCCCACACACCCCCCCCCTTCCCCTACCTATCTGACAGAAGAAGCAATTTTGAAATCGGAAGTTTGATTAAACTCTGATACCCTTTTTGGCGGGACGACGGAAAGGGGGAACCCATCAAGGAGAGAACCTAAAAAAATTTCCCCGGACATATTTTTTTCCTGTGTCCGTTTATTTTTTGAGTTTTTTTTTCTGAATTTTCTTTTTTATTAAGAGTACCTTTTTAATTAAACGAAACTTTTTTTAAAATTAAACCCTTTGTTTTCCCCAACCTTTCTTAGCCTCTGTTCCCCATCTACTTTCCCTTTTTTTCAATAAGGGAATTTTTTTCTCGGGTTCTCCTTATTTCCCCATCTCCCCCCCCCCCATTTCTAAAAAATTTTTTACTATTTATCTACTCGGGTTTTTCTGCCTTTTTGCCTTTCTGTCCAAAACCTTCTTCCTTAAAAAATTTTTTTTTTTTTAAAACCTTAAAATAAAAAAAATGGAATAAAATCAGCCCTAAAAAATAAATAATCCATAAAATAAATAGAAAATTTATTTTGGGGGTGGGTGATATATTTTTTATATATATTAAAAAAAAATTTAAAAAAAAAAAATAAAAATAAATAATAAATTTTTAAAAATTATTAAATAAGATAAAAATTTTAATATATATAATAGGATATATTTTATACTTAAATTTATATATATATTCTATTAAAATATATAATATTTATATATTATTTTTTATTTTTTAATATTTAATATAATATAATATATAAAAAGTATTTTCTATATAATAATTTTATTAGGTGGTTGGTATATTTTAAAAATTATATAAAATCTATAATCTTAAAATAAAATACTAAAATATATAAAAAATTATTATATAAAAAAATATATTTAAAATTAATTAAAAATTATTTTATTATGTAAAAATATATATGTATATATAAGGGTAATATTATATATATCATAAATTATAAAATTTATATATATATATATATATATATAATTTTATTTTAAAACCCCCCCCCCTTATATTTATATTATATTATATTTAAAAATATTATATATAATTTTTTTATCTCTATATATAAAATTATAAAAAATTAATTAATAAATTTAATATCTTTTTTTTTCCTTTTTTTTTTTAATATATAAAAATATATATATATATATATAAAATATATATATAATATATATATATATATATATATTTTATATTATTTATATACTAACCCCACCCCCCACCCAACCCCCCCCCACACACTACACCCCCACAAAATTTAATAAATTATTATATAGAAATTTTAAAATAATTTTTTTTAAAAAGGGGGTATAAATATAGTTGGTGTGGGTTTGGTTGGTTTGGTGGTATGATATATAATATTAAAATATATTTACATTATAAAATATTATATATAATATATATATATATAAAATATAAAATTTTTAATTTAAAAGGGGATATTAAAAATTAATTAAGAATTATATATATAGGTTTTTTTTTGTGGTTTTTTGGTTTGTTTTGTTGTTTTGTTGTTTGTTTGTGTTATATATAAAATATATTATATATATTATATTATATAATTATATATCTTATATATAAGATATATATATATAATATATAATATATATATATATTGGGTTTTATATCTTTTCATTTTTTATATTTTAAAATTTTTTCCCCTAATATTTATTATCCTAGGGGAAAAAATATGGATGTGGTTTGGGGGTGTGAGTGTTTTTTTTGGGGGGGGGGGGGATCAAACCCCCCCAATTGCCCAAAACCCCAACCAGACACCACCCCAAAACCAAAAAAAAAACCACAAAAACAAAAAAAAAAAAAAAAAAAAAAAAAAAAAAAAAAACAAAAATTTATTTTAAAAATATAGTATAGATAAAGGGATATAATTATAGGAATATATATTATAAAATTTTAATATAATAATATAATATAAAAATATATATATTTTAAAAAAAATATAAATAGGATATATAAAACATATAAAATAATATTAATAATATAGATATAAAATATATAAAATTTTTAATTATAAAAAAGGATTATATATTATATAATTTTTGGGGTGGGGGTATAATAAAATATAAAAAAATAATTTTAAAATTTTTATAATATATATATTATATATAATATGGGTTATATATATAATAAATTATTATATAGATATTATATTATATATATATAAAATTATATATGAATATATATTTATTTTTTAATTTTATTTTTATTTTTTACTTATATTATTTTATTATATATTTTAAAATAATATAATGATAAAATTTTAATTATAAATATATAATATATAATTTCTAAAATATTATTATTTTGAATATATATATTAATAATAATATAATAAAAAATTTTTTTTTTAAAGTGTGGGTGGTGTGGTGTTGTTTGGCTGTGGTGTGGTGTTATAAAAAAATAAAAAAATAAAAATAGAAAAATAAAAATATTATTAATTCCCAATTTTTAATATATTATTTTATTAATAAATATATAAAATACTACATAATTATATTATTTTTTAATTTATTTAAAAATTTTTTACATAATTTTTACATATAATTTATATTTATATTATAATATTATATATATTTTAAAATTATATATATTTTTTTAAAAGGACAATTTAAAATATTTTAACCTTTTGTATATATTTAATAATTATATAATAATATAGATAAAAATAGATAAAAATTTAAAATTTTGTGGTGTGGGGGGGTGTGGTGTTAGTGTCTGATAGATAGATAATAGAAAGAAAATAGATAAATAGAAGATGGATTGAAAATATTGATATAGTGCCCCATATCTATACATATATAGGGTATTATTTTATTTCTTATATATATTATATATATTCTATATATAATATTATATATAATATATAAAATTATTAAATTTATAATTTAAAAATTTTATAAAATTAAAGGTAAATATAAAATATATATAATAAAAATTTTTTAATATTATATATATAAATTTTTACCTAATATATATAAAATTTTATATATATTTTTCAAATATATATGTTTTATATTTTTTTTTTTTTGGTTTTTTTTTTTTGGTGTTTTTTTTTAATTTTCTTATTTTATTTTTTATTTTTATTTTTAGTGTTTTTAAAAGAAAAAATTTAAATATAAAAATTAATAAAAGGGGGGGTGTGTTTTTTTTCCCCTTGTTCTTGTACTAATATAAAAATAAAAATTAATATTATTAAATATTGATATATGCCAATCCAATAAAAAATATTTATTTTATTTAATTCAAAATAAAAAAAAAACCCCCAAATAAAAAAAAAATATATACCCTATATATAAAATATATATATTTTAATTTTATATATTTTATATATATATTAAATTTATATAATAAATATATTATATATAAAAAATTTTTTTTTTTTGTTATTTTTTTTTTTTTTTTTTTATATTATATTTAAATTATTATTAATAAAAATTTTGGGGGGAAATTTTTTAATTTAATAAAAAATCCCAACTTTATATATTTAGCTTTTAAAAAATTTTGGGGTTTTGGGGTTTTTCCCTTCTTTTTCTGGTAAAATGTTTGTCGTGTTGTTTTTGTAGGGGTTTTTTAAATTTTTTCAAAGAAAAAAAGATAAAAAATTTAGAAGAAACCCAAAAAAAAGTTAAAAAAATGAAAAAAAA
>NC_051386.1:25371319-25376319 GCF_015228065.2 Penaeus monodon | reverse complement strand
ACAAAATAAGATTATAAAAAGGGATGTAGAATATAACCCAAAATATAAATAAAAATTAAAATTGCAACATTTTCCCGTAAAATCAAAATTATAAAGGGGTTACAATTGTGTGTGTTTTTATTTTTGGTTTGTGAGTGTGTGTGTTGTGTGTGTGTTGTGGGTGTGTGTGTGTGTGTTTTGTGTGATGGTTTGTGTGTGTGTGTGTGGTTTTTGTGTGTGTGTTGTGTTGTGGGGTGTGTGTTGTGGTGTTTGTGGGTGTGTGTGTTGTGTGTGTGTGTGGTGGGGTTGGGGTGTGTGTGTGTGATTTTTTTGGGGTTGTGTGTTGGGGTGTTTTTTTTTGTATATAATAAAAATAAAATAAGTTTATATACAAATATAAAATTTTTTATAAAAAGAGGCTTCATGGGTGATGTCAGGCGATGGGGTTGTTTTGTAAAGAAAATTTTTAATACTTTCATGCCCCCCCTCGCTTTTCAGTTACTACCGGGTAGTACCCTGGCAAAAAAAGGGAAACCCCAAACGGTATCCACGAAAATTCTCAGTTTTTTAGACGATTCTGAGACTTAAAATTTTAGACCGTCTCAAAAAAGGGCTCAGGCCGGCGCCTGCCACCTAAAAAAAATCAACAAATAATTGGGTTGAATTAATACCGTTATATTTCTCAAAAAAGCGTTTTTATATGTTTACTTTCTTTTTTACCCCCTACTGATGCCCGCATGTAAAACGTTCATTTTTAAAAAAAAACTGCCTCATTAATGATTTTACGTGAACATGTGGCAAACCCAAAGCCACTCGATTTTCTTTCATCGTACATTTGCGTCACCCAAAATTTTTTCCTCCTAACCCTTCCTTCCCAGGCGTTACCCCTGGCCCCTTCAAAGCTTTTTGCAGGGAAAGGGTGTCGCCATTTTGCTTTCTGACAAGGGGAACTTGGTTTGGGCTTTGACCGTGCCTCCACCCCGCCCGAAGGCCCGGGGGGTATTGGGTAAAGCCCCACCTGTGTACCCCGATAGGCGCCCAAAACTTTTTCCCCCGTTGCCCTTTTTTTTTAAAAGAAAAGCAGCCTGGTTCCGGGGGCGAAGCCCCTTTCCAGAGGTTCAAAGGGCATAACCCTGACTCCCTCATTTCTTGGGCTTCCCAAAACCCTAACCCCGGGCCCGGGTCTGCGCCCCCTCATCTCCTCCCCGGGGGTCTGTGGGGGGGACCCCTTTGGGTAGCTGGCGAAGTCTCTCACTCCCCTTCTTTGGGACCTTTTCTTTTCCACCTCCGCCAAATCTAGGCTTTCATCTCCCCTGTCCCTGGTGCCCCGCCGGTGATCATGATGAACCTAAATTCGGGCTCCTTTTTTCACCAAGGTCCCGTTTTAACGCCCCCAGCTTTCCTTCAGAGGAGGCTCCCGGGAGAGGATCCCGTCTTTCTCCCGCCCCCCAAGTCTTTCCCCCAAATGGTTCGTCTGGTGGATTTCCCATTCCTTCTCCTTTTAGGGGGGCGCTTCTAATTTTCAACGTTCCCGGGGTTGCCCTGGGCCCCTCCCCCCTCTCCCGCCGGCGAACCTGTTCATAGAATTCTTTTAGTCTGAGCCCTTTTCCCTTCCCCTTTTCCCTTTGTCCTCCCGGGCCCGGTGGGGGGTATTTTTTCGTTCCTTTTTCCCCTCTGGCCTCAACCCTGCCCTGTTCTCGGTTTTTCCCTTCCCCCTGCTAAAATACCCTTTCCCCGCCATCCTTTCAAAATTTGGGAAGGGAGGTTGACAAACAAAATCCCCTTTTTTGGAACCCCCCCTCTACTGACGCTTCTCCTTTTTCCTATAAAAGTATGCTTCCCGTATAGGGGAAATTTTATACATACTCTTTGTTTAAAAGAGGGGTTTCCACCTCGCTTTCCTCCCGCCCTCCCCCGCAGGGAAAACAAGATCGATTTCCTGCGCTCGGTTTTTCCCAAAATGGACTTAAACCCCCCTGATTCGCGTTTTCCAGGGCACAGCGTGCCCTTTTTACCCAAAACTCCTCTTTTAAAAAAAGACTCCTTTAACCCCCCTCCCCAAACCCGCCTTTCCTTGAGGAGATTTAACTTCCCGTCGCCCTTTCCCCCCTCTCAAAATGCAGCCAAACTTTCTCCAGGTGAAAAAAATTTTTTGAAGGGCCACCATTTCTGTTTTCCCTTGGGCCCCCCTGTGAAAGCAATACTTTTCCAAAACGGCGCCCGGCTCAGTAAGCATCCGCTCCAAAATTTGGGACACGGGATCCAAGGGGGAAAAACAAAAGCCCCCCTTTTTCCATCAGTGGGACACGGTCATCAGATGGGGGGTCAGCGGCCCCAAATTGTTTTCTTTCCCCGGAAAGTCCATGCCCGCAGGCTGGTGGAAAAGTCTTTTTAAAAAAGCTGCCCCCCATTTTTTAATTTGAACTCGGCTTTTTCTCCGCCCATAGTTTTCTTTCCCTTCCCAACCCCCATCCCTTTTTTCCCCTTAAAAACTAGCCACTTTCCCGGGGGCATAGTCCCCACCAAAAAAAAAAAAAAAAAAAAAAAAAAAAAAAAAAAAAAAAAAGAAAAAAAATATAATAAATTATATATATATATAAAAATTATATATATAGAAAAATATATATTATATATAAAATTTTATTAGTTTTTAAAATTTTAAATTTATTTTATTAAAATATTAAAAATTACGGTGTTACAGCGAATACTACTAATTAAAGGACAGAAAAAAAAAGAAGGGTGAAGTGGTTTAGAAAATAAATTGTAAAAAACCGGGGTTGGACATCTTTAAAAAAAAGGGGAAAATTTAAAGTTTTTGACATGTGATGAGAAGTAAAAGTATTGAGAAAAATTGCTTGACAGGGAAAGGTGGGTAGGAAAACAAGGAAGAGGCAAACCAAAGACAAGACTGAGCGGGCAACCCTCAAAGTATTTCCCGGGGTCGTTTTACAAGTGGAAAGAAAAGGGAAAAACGGGTTTAGGGGGCGAAAAGGGTGGTGGAGAGGTCCACGGCTGCTCCCCAAAAAATGAGCATACCGTTATTTTGAAAACATATAATATATATATATATATATATATTAAAATAATTTTTAAAATATATTTATAATGAAATTTTATATATAAAATATAAAATTATATAAAAATTAAAAATATAAAAATAAAATAAAAAGTATAATAATATATATATATTATATATATATTAAAAATTTTATATTATTATTAATATTATCCCTTTTTTATTTTATAAAATTAATAATATATTTAAAATATTTTATATTTTTTTTTTTTTTTTTTTTTTTTTTTTAATTTTTATTCTAACCCCCCTTAACATAATTTAAATTGTATTTTTCATTTTTTAAAAGTTTTATATTATATTTTACAGATTTTACCTTTTTTAAGGTATAATTTTCTGGAACCGCCTGCTTTTTGCATAAATTAAACGTTTTTCTTTTTATGTTTAATTAAAGTGGGGGAAACCCCAGGCCCGTTTCCCAAGAAGGGCCTTTCCAGGAAAACTCCCATTTTTTTGGGTTGGGCCGACAAAAAGGGGATTAAACAAAAAAAATAATAATTTTTTCCCAAGGGAACAAACGGGGGGGAAAAACCCTTTAAAACAAATTCCCCTTGCATGTTACCCGACCTCAAAATTCGGGCCCCCGGGGCCTTCGGGGTTTTTCCCTTTTTCTTCAATTTAGAAAAAGTTTTTAATTTTAAAGCCCTGTTTTTTTTTTTTATTTTTTTTTGTTTTTTTTTGAGTAATTTATTTAAATATTTTGGGGGCCTTTAAAACCACACACAAAATTTTTAAAAAAACAACCCCTATAAAATTAATTTTATTTATATTAAATAAATATTTAAAATTAAAATTTTATTATAATATATATAATTTATAAATATAATATTATAATAAATTAATATAATTAATAAAAAAACCCAAAAAATGGAAATAATTATGGAAAAATAAAAAAAATATAATATAAGTATAATATATACCAATATATAAAATATATAATTAATATTTTAAATTAAATAAAAAAATAAAAATAATATTATAATAAATTAATAATTATATAAAAGATTTAAAATATATATAATTATAAATATATAATATAGTAAAATATAATAGAAAAAATATGATATAAAAATTAATATTAAAATATATAAATTAAAATTTTAAAAATAATTATTTTGATATATAAATAAAAATATTTTATTGGTTATAAATAAAAATATAAAAATATTGGAACAAAAATTATAATTATTTTATAGAAAATATAAAATATATATATATAAAAATTTAATATTTATATATGGATATAATTTTAATATATGTATATAAAAAAAATAATATTTTATAATATTTAAAATACTATATTAATAATAAAATTTTTAATATATATAAAAATATAAATATATAAAATAAAATAATAAAATTTAAAAAATATAAAAATATTTATGTAAGGAAAATTATATACTAATAATATAATAAAATAAAAAAAATATAATATATATAATAAAAATAAAAGTATAAGAAAATATATATTAAAATATATAGAAGATAAAGAATATAATATATTGTATTTAATGGTATAAAATATTTTTAAATAAAATCATATATATAAATATATATATATATTTTATTAAATATTAAAATTTAAAAGGTTTAAATAAAACATTTTAACGTTTTTTTGAAAAAAAAAAAAAAAAAAATTTTTTTTTTATTTTTTTTTTTTTTTTTTTTTTTTAAATTTTTTTTTTAAAAAAAAAAAAAAAAAAAAAAAAACCAATTTTACGGGTTTTTTCCCCAACAAATATATAAAAAATTTTTTATTAGATAGAAAAAAAAAAAAAAAAAAGAAAAAAAAAAAAAAAAAAAAAAAAAAAGAAAAAAAAAAAAAAAAGAAAAAAAAAAAAAGAAAAAAAAAATTTTTTATATTTGAAAAAAAAAAAAAAAAAAAAAAAAAAAAAAATAAGAAAAAAAAAAAAAAAAAAAAAAAGGGGGGCCCCTTTTTTTTTTATAA
>NC_051386.1:25350889-25371219 GCF_015228065.2 Penaeus monodon | reverse complement strand
AAAGACTTATAGGAAAATAAATTCAAATTAGATTCAGCCTCGAATTAATTACTTATTTGAGTGCACAGAAAAAAAATTATTCTTACCACTTGGGAAATATTTAACGAATTAAGAGGTGCACTTTTACAATTTTACTAATAAATTCTAGCTATATGGTACAGGGGCTTGTTATTCATGCAACTATATTATATTAGTTAAAAATACATGGGTTGAATATCCAGGTGATTGTACAAAAAAAAAAAAAAAAAAAAAAAAAAAAATCAACAATAAAAGAATGGTATATTATGATTCCCTGACCACAAACACTTATCCATAAGCCTTATGGATAAGTGAATTGACTGTAGTGATACTACGTATAAGTATGTATAACTAATAAGTAAACAAACAAACATAATAATAAAAGAATCAGATGGCAATGGTACAATGAGGAAGTCCTCAATGCCTTATCCTCTTTCACAGTAGCTACCGTTACTAATAAATTAAGTTATCCTGCTTTAGGAAAAACAAGTCATGGTATTCTAAATCATCATTTAAATACTGATCATGTATTAAAAACCAATGCTGAAAAATGACTCCTCTCAGTGAAATACC
Source organism: Penaeus monodon (assembly GCF_015228065.2). NCBI lineage: Eukaryota > Metazoa > Arthropoda > Malacostraca > Decapoda > Penaeidae > Penaeus > Penaeus monodon. The sequence continues at coordinate 25,370,628 of NC_051386.1, read as the reverse complement.
CAGCATAAAGGAAGCTTTTTACGGCGGTCCCTCCAGCGCCCTGCCGTGGACAAAATCTGCTTTGGATACACCGCCATTCGCTGCCCCACCCCAAAAACCACCAGATGCGGGGGACAGGTGAGGGCAGGTTTCGTCTCGTTTACCCTGCCGCCAAGTGTAAACGGACGAGAGATGGACTTGGGCGGGTCAATGAAAGGTGTGGCGGAGGTTTCGCACTAAGGTGCAACATGCAGAAGCTTAAGAAGAAATATAAGTGTACCAGGCCAGTAACAGGGCTATGGAGGAGGATAATAATAGTTTGTCTATCATTTTTCTAAGTTGCAAGACGGGTACGTGAAAAATATTATTTGGACAAGAATTCCATATCTTTGGGATAAATAACCAAGTGCTTTTTGCTTCAGACATATGGCCCGACCCTGTGTCAGCTTTTTATGGCTGTCTCATTTTGTTATCTGACACTCGGTGCTTACCGCGGCGGTGGGATTGCCAGCAGGCGCTCCTGTAGCCGTGGTGTAAGCATATCGCATAATCTCTTTACCAGCACGACGGCTGTGTTCGGCGGACCCTGTCTCAGGAATTGTGTGTGCTCACAATTCTCTAAGTAATGTACGAGTGTGGCGTCGGCTCGCCGAAATGCATGCAACACCTCTCTTCACGGTTTGTTTTCTCTATGATCTGCCATGCACAGTGGTAACCTAGGCGCAATCTGTGCAGAATGACTTCGGTACCTCTGTTGTTTATTTCAGAGAGTGCCAGTGGTTTATAGCCAGTGGCGTCTGAGTACCAGCTGGCCGAGGAGGAGGATCTCGTTCCTCTCTGTGAAGCTGCAGGAGGAAGGGGGGTTTGCTATCACCGTACACTTCTTCCTAAGTAATTTTTGGCTTGGATGTATAATCATGGGATAGGGGGAGCCGCTAATCTGTCAGCAAGTTTCTTCCCTCTGATCCCTATGTGGCTGGGAATCCAGTTTATGAAATTCTTCTACCCTGTGCAAGAATCCTTGTGCCAGTGTGAGGATAGTAGTCAGAAGGTAGATATTGTCATTGGGTGAGCGCGGCTAAAGACAGTCGATGGCTCCTTCTGGAGTCTGTATGTATGACCACATGTTCTTCCCTCACGGACGCGTGGGATTAGGGCTCCCATGATAGCAAATGCCTCTGCCTGTAGCGAGGAGGCGTTGTCTGTTACCTTCATGGATTTTGTGGCATCCTTGCTGCGAAGCCAGCCCCTGCAGTATGGGTCAAGGGATCGACCGATCATCGAGTAGTTTGTTCTATTGTCCGGAGGAATGGTGGTTGCAATGACCCTCGGGGTTTTCTGCCTTTAGGCTAGGCATGGGGTATTCATTGTTTTTGGTTGCCAGTCTCATGACAGAGCACTCTATCGAGGTTGTGGCCAGGGCCCGGAGCTTCGACAAAGTCAGGGTATGGGTTTGTCCATGCCCTTGCAAGAAGCTTTTTCTTTGAGCTGATGGCGTATTAACACCCTGGCTGTGTGAGAGAGCCAGGATTTTGTTTGCAACAGCTCATTTATCTTGTTCTAGGCATCTGACTATTTTATGTCTTAGGCTTGTATTCCTGGGGGCCTGGATGACCTTTGATAAGAATTGTGCTGCCATTAGATTGATTTGTGAGGCCAGGGGGAGAAGGTTTGCCTCCAGGAGGAGGTTGAGGACCTTTGACCACCTTGGGGCAGCTTCGTTTTGGACTATCTCTAGTTGGTCTTTATGTTGTTTTTTTATGCCAATCAGAGCAAGGGAGGCATAGTCCCAAAATGGGCCGGACAGCATGTACATAGAATGATTTTAGTACTCTGTGTCGGGGCCTCCTATGGGTCTCCCACTCATTGCCCTCATGACAGACAGTCTTGATTTCGGTCAACCAGGTACTGGACCCCCTTTCTGGAAGGAGAGGGTTCGGTCTATCCTTACCCCAAGGTAGAGGTAGCCCTGAATCCACTCCAAGCCCCATTCCCTGGATTTTCAGACTTGTGCCTTAAACCTTTTGTCTCAGAGCCATGGCTTTGGATTTGGCTGCATAGATCTTTAGTCCTGTCCTACAACACTCCTCAGACACGAGGTCCAGACAATGCTGGGCTTTGTTTAGGCAGTATGCTCCAGTGGAGATGATAGCAAGATCGTCTGCATAGGAGATGATCTTGCACCCCACTGGGAGGTTTATGTGGCATCCCATTCTCTATTGGCTGTCACTAGGAGAATGTGATAGGTGCCCTTTGGGAAATTTGACTCTAGCTGTTCTATTCCTAAAGTAGTCCAAGCCAAGAGCAAACCTCTGATTCCTTTTTGGATCAGGCTCTCCTGAATAGCAAGAGGACTTTGCCAATTCAAAGCCTTCTCCAGGTCAAGGAATACTACACAGATGTGCCCGTGCTTATTGTGCTCAAGAGCGTGGCAAATGCTGTGCGCTGTGCTCTTTCCCTGGTGAACCCGTGGAGGTGTTCATGTGGGGGTCCCATTTTCCATCAGAGCGGGTTTTCAGTACCAACCTCTCGGCTGTCTTGCCCAGACAGCTGAGGAGAGAGAGGGGATGGTACTTCCCGGCCCCTTTTGGGTTTAGGGATGGGAACTATGGTACCCGTTTTCCAACTCTTGGGTGGGAGTGGATATTGTGATGCAGGAATGTAAGCTCCCCTACTAGTCCCGGGGTGGGAAATGATGCAGTACAAGACCCATTAGAGCCCAGGGCTATGTTACAACTGGCTTTATATGCATTGCTTAGTTCCTTCAAGAAAAGATAATTTCTGAGTTATCGGGTTCGGCTGCCCTTTCTCTGATTGAGCAAGTCTGTCTGGTTGTAGGCGTTCTTGTCTTGCCCTCAGTTCGGCTGGCAGGCTGTTACTACTTTTTTTCTCGTAGAGAAACTCGTGTCCCAGTCTTTTGCCTCTGACTGGGGGTCATGGGGCATGCATCTTAGGGCTGGGGCGGCTGGTAGCTCACTTGACCTATTGCCAAGCTCTGTGGGGGGTGGTTTGGTGGTCGAAGGACTCACACCATTCCAGCCACTTTTTTCCCGCCTGACTCTGTTGGCAGTTTCCTTGGCATCCCTGACAGGGCCCCCCTTAAGAGGGCTAGGTTGTCGGGGGTTCTTTGCCTTTGGAATGTTTTGGCACATGTTTACCCTGTGGTTGACCCCCCTAATCTCGTCGTTGAAGTACCAGGCGTCGCTGTGACTCCTGGACCAAGGCCAAGTTTTGGTATGGTCAGTGGGGGCTTTCCTCATCAATGGCATTTACAAGTCTGGCTTTTTGTGGGTTCATTTCTTCTCAGACTGCGGGCCAAGGGGTTCTGAAATGCCTACCATTTGGGCCCTTTTCTGTTTTCCAACTTGCATTCGGGCATTGCATTTTGGCTGGGCCGCTATCCATGAGGTAGTTATAGTGCCATAATTGTCACTTGTAACGGTCCTCATCGACACACCAGTCATTCCTCTCCACCAGAGTTGCAATGGCCAAGGTGAGGTCTAGGGCCCCTCCTCTGACTGCGTTGGCTCCTTGGGTATTGAGGAGAGTGATCTCAAAGGAATGTCTCAAGCAAAGTTGGCTATGTGAAAGCCAGTCGCATCCCCGTGCCCAGCAGGGAGCCAGGATGGGGTGGTGTGCATTGAAGTCTCCCCCTATGATCACTCGGTCGTGTGCTGCAGAAGCACAGACCTGGCTGAATCTAAGGAAAAATATAGTGTGGCCGGGTGTACACATTGTACAATTTCAGGGGCCCCCGGCCACTTGAATCTTGACGGGAAGAGATTCAAAAATCGTCTCCACAGTGCGGTGCATCGGCTATTGCAGAGTAGGGAATTGTTGCTCTGACAAGGGTGATCAAGCCTCTCTTGCCATCAACGTGTGGCACATGAAGAATGATACCCGGAGAAGCAAAACAGGTTCCATGTTAAAGTCTCCTGGAGCATGACAATGTCAAAGCTCCTTTATCGCACTATTGCGTGGAGGATGGCACTCCTTGTGGAGAAGCCATTGAAAGTTCCACAGCTGAATGCTTAGATTGTGTGCCATGATGTACTAGATGATAGTTACATCAGAGACATCGTCGTATTTGGATTGACTAGTTTCAGAGTCTGACAACTCCATTGCAAAGTCCTCATTGCTTGAGGGTCTTCTTCGGCTGTCAGGCTATCCCTAGGTCCCTGCCTTGTGTGTACTTTGTGTACCTGGGCTTTTCTCTGTTCAGGCTGTTTCTGTGCATTTTTCTTTTGGCCTTGCCTGGGCAAGGTCAGCTTTGGTTTTTGGCTCTACCTGTGAGGGCATGGCCTGGGTTGGAGTGGAGGGTAGTCTTGTCTGGGTGAGGGTGAGGATGGGACTGGTTTGGGGTCTTTCCAGCTTCCTTCCCTTTAGGACTGCGACAGTCTTGGTCATTGCCATCATGGCGACTGCAACTGCCTTCTCAGCCTCTTCACTCGTTCTTCCCAAAGCTGTTGCAACTGCTGTGACTACAGCAGTCAACAGGAGAGTCATGTCCTCCTCATCAAGGAGGAAGTCTTCGTCATGTGGGGAGGACTTTGTAGTGCTGTTTAAACCTTTATTCCTGTGGTTCTTCTGCACCTTTTTTATTTTGGAAACTCCTGTTTGTCAGAGATCTCCCGGTTTCGGCTGGAAGGCGGCTTCCTTCCCCTTAGGAGGTTGGGAGGCCTTTTCACTTTTGTTCTTAACCCGCCAGAAGGGCTGGAACAAAAACTGGTGCTTCTTAGCAACCTCTTGTCGCCTGAGGGCCGCCTCTGACAGGAGCAAAACCAGGCTCCAGGCGTGATGCCTCTTGTCACAGTTGGGACATTTGGCTGTTGTGTCCCTCTTTTTCTTTGTAGGCCTTGAGGCACACTCGGTGTTGTGTGCCTTGCTACAGACACCACATTTAGGGTTGGCTGTGCTTGCTACCTGGTGGTTGTTCGTATTTTTTGGCACTTTAAACACCGAAGTGGATCAGGCACATATGTTTGGAGGATGTTTGGTGCCCCAGTTACCCAGATCAAAAGTACAGGTCACCAGGACTTGCCTGTTGGAGTTTCCCTTTCGACATTCAGGAAGCCTCCACGACCTGTGGTTTTGATGTAATCAATTCCAAATCGTACGAGTGAGAAGCCAAGTAGCACCATCTTGGGCCCTCTTTTCCTCGGGATTCAGTGGTGAGAGGCTCACTTTCAGGTACCTAGAATTGGGAGAAACGCCTTGGGGGTCCAGACTCTCCCTCAAGTCCGTCTCCGGCTCGGACGTTTCGGCCTGCCCTTTCGGGTTGGGGCTTGCTGTGGGGACACCAGCTGATTCGGCTGGTTCAGCTTGTGCTCCCAATTCGGTTAGGGGGGTCGTCTGAGGGTACTGAGAGACCTTCCTGGCTTGGGTGCTGGCCTGGAGGGGCTAGCACGAGAGTCTATCTGTTGGACAATCTGATGGACAGACATATTTTTTTTAAAGTTTTTTCTATTTTGTCCATTTTGGGAGCAGGCCCTTTCAGAGTCATCCTGTGCTCGGGCTTTTCTTTTGCCCCCTGGAGCACATATGGCTTCAGGGTGGCTGCCGTGGTCTGGGCCTTGCACGGGGTTTTCAATGTTAGCATCTGTCTGTGTTTTTATTTATTATTTTTTTTCCATGTATTGAACAGTGCTTCATTTCCCCTACACCCCCATCAACCATGGAGTCCAACAAGGGGAAGCTGAGTGTTAGAGCCAGTGTCTAACAGCTACAGGGGTGATGAGTGGATATACGCAGCCAATTAACTGTTGCAAGGGCACTCATGGACCAGTGTGAGTACCAACGGCAACATTACTGCATGACCCTAGCCTCCCGAAAGAGACCAGCCGATTGACCTGACCGGGCCTGGATCAGGCCGCCTGTCTTGCTGGAATAGAGGACCAAAGAGGTCCTGCACCTGTTCAAGTAAGTACCTTCAACCCTCTGAAACAGCCATCCAAAGGCTATTTCACCACAGTGAGGGAGAGAAGCTAACTTTCCAGGCAGTTCCTTTGGTGGGACGAGAAGTTAGTGTTCCGACTAGCAGCAGCTATTTAGACAGAACCAGGCTGAGGGCCTGACAAAGTGAGGGGTTCCTACCTGCCTATCATTCCTATATACAGATATACATTCCTATGCGAAACAGCGAAAGTGGCAGTCATCAGATGGTCTGTCAGACCAGTCCCCAGCAAATAGAATGGCAACTCTATGCACACCGTAAGGCAGGCACTCTAAGCTCCCCAGACACACCCTCCCCTGTGGGAGGGTGTGCCTGAGCACGCGCCCGAAGATGGGGTCCAGTTCACCAGAAGGTGTGCACAAAGTTATCCTAGAGGGCACGAAGCTAAATGCAAGTAAATACCATTGTGGCAGCAAACAAGGGTGGACTCGGCAAAGTCAGATAATGCGTTAGAGCCAAGGCCGAAATTGCAGTGGGCCGGGTACGGGACATCTCTTTAATCCGCCCATGCAAAAGCCTCAAGACTGAGAGGTCATAGTAGCTCTCTTGGCATTATCTGGTTTGGCGCCACCCGCTGCGCCCCATTGGGCGCCTTTGCCGGTATGTTCCTCCCTTTACACTGAATCGCTCAGGTAAGGGCCAGTTCACCGCAGGGAGAGAAGAGAGGAGTGTCCTTCCAGGTCTGCTGCTCGATGTGCACTGTGGCACTGCAATTTCATGGCTGTGCTGACGAGGATTCACGAGGTAGGCGAGGTAGGTGAGCCGGATTGGAACATATCGTCAGCAACTTCGTCAGGAGGGTAGCACAGGCGTGAGTGATAAGCACGAAGTAGCAGGATAGACATGGTGTGGGTAGACACTATAGAAGAGAACTTGGTAGCGATGGCTGGGTGTTAAAAGAGGAGGCACTTCGACAGGAGTAGCTTCTCGGTAGATAGCGTGGATCGCAACAGGCGTCGGCGAGAAGCATGGTGGTAGTTGAATTAGCGTCGGCGTTGTGAGGTTCTTGAACACTGCTGCCATCAGATGTGAATGAGAGGCCACGCAAGCTACCAGATATAAGCGAGAGATGAGAGAGTGCTCCCCATGTGAGGTGGGGAGCACTGCTGTCACCAGATGTGAACAAGATGAGAGATGGACTTGGGTGGGCCAATGAAAGGGGTCTTAGCTTGCTGGTTTATTGCTGAAGATAGATACGAGATCCGGGTAGAGGACGACATGATGGAACTGGACCCTATGTGGCTTGAGGTGTCTGCTGTGTCTCTCCCCCTTTGTTTTACAAACATATCCTTTTATGCGGCGGTTCCCTTCGAGGGCGGATGTTTACTCCAGTGCGAAAAGAGAAGGCTGGGTGGGAACGGTGTCCGCCTAAGGGGAAGGAAAGCTGCTGCGATAGAGGTGTGTACCATATGACTTACTATGTATTGCTGACAACCTGTTCTCCATGTCCAAATCCAAAATCTTTATGATTTTAGGAGGCCGAAAGGGAAGAGAGCGAATCGCCGGCCTCCAGAACCATTCCAGCATGTACGAAATTTTTTTTTTTTTTTTTTCCTGTACACAATATATTTCTATTATATTTTTTTTCTTATAATACTATACAGTGGAATGAAAATGACAAGAAGAAAATCAGTGCTACGGAAGAGCAAGGGGCGGGGCCTTGACAAAGTTCAGTACAAAGTGAGACTGCTGCAAACTATAAACAGAACAGAAGTGTCCTTCAATGGCCATGTATTTATTTTAAAGCAACAACACTGGGAGAGATTTAGTGCTAGGGAGCCTTTATGGAAAAAGAGAAAAGGGAAGACTTTTTTCAGTTTGTTAATTTCTCACAGACATTTTTAATTCCATTCTCATACTTCGCTGTATGGTTCTTGCCGTGACCGAAGGAGATAGACCGTGGATAATGTAGGTTGTGATAATGAAGTGAGTTGTGAATTTCATATCGTGATGCTGTTATATACAGGTTATGATGTTAGTATTATCGTACGTATATAACGATAATCATATGATTATATTTCATATACTGCCTTTTGTGTGATATGTTACGCCATGTAAAATATAGAAGATTATGTTTAGTTTAAATTGCTGTGTAGCATATCACCCATGTAAAAGAGTGAGATTCTCTGTACAATATTTAGAGTATAATATTTTACGTTGTCTCTGTAGTCACACATCTGGCAGTAGCACTCTTGGGCAGAGCCTGGCGTGGGGCAGAGGACCATGAAAAACTCTTTTATTTTTGTTTTGATCTTCAATGAACCTACTTCAGTTTTCATCAGTGTATTCTTCACCCTCATGCATTGTAGAGAAACACCAAACAAACATATATACGAACATGACACAGTGAGTATATATTGTCTTTAATCAACAAACTGAATAAAACACTAACATCTTCCTTTGGGGAAATCACAGAGCACAGAGAAGATACAGCCCAGGCTGCATTATTGCCTAATAGGTAGCTGCACTCCAGTGGGATGAGAATAGGTCAGAAATAAACCAAAGTCATTCGCTCTGATCGGTACCATTTGTTCGAGTTGATGTAAGCCCATATTTAAGTCTGTTTATAAGTGTAGGTCTAGGGTTTTATACCAGAATCATTACACAATTATTGATCACACTCTAAACACCATATGGCGCGCTTAGATTATTTGCGGCAGTTAAACGTGACTGATATTGTATTCTACTTGCTTCACTATACGTTAGAATGTAGTCAGACATAGCAGAAACAGCTTTTAAAAAATGTCCTTTAAAAAAAATTCATCTCATTAGACCTTATGCCAAGCCAGTGTTAACTCTCGAACTGTCCTACACACCACTGATGGCTCCCCTAATAGGCACAACCCAGCCAAGGTTCAGCTTCCCATATCTGACTTATGCTCTCTATCCCTAGCAACAGGAACTGCCTTGTTGTGGTTCTTGGGCTTGAGTTCCTCCTCTCAGCTGGACCATCCTTGAGATAGCTCTCACTCCCTCCCATTGAGGTGACCTCTCCATTAGTTTGTTCACTATAGGAGGATGACCAAATTGTTCCTATCTAGATGCTAAACCTGTAGATGGAATTACATCCCTCTGGCCACTCCCCATGGGAGTGGTCTTAGATCTCACTTTTGTAACTGCGTCTCTGGTCGATGAGCCTACCACATGCAATTACTATAACAATTGCCATCACCCTCTTGGATCACATACCTCTATATGGAGGGTGGACAAGGACAACTGGCAAGCCTTACAAAATACCTTGGCCCATTACCTTGAATGCAACAAATCCCCACAGAGTGAAACTGTTGAGGTGTTTGAGGCTGGACTTGTCAATGCCATAAACCAGGCAGCCTCACACACCATTCATTAAACCCACATACCTGGTGCTATAATGACAAGAAAAAGGAGGTCAATGACAGAGTGCGCAGAAAACATTTCCAAAGGCAGGGATCCCCTGAGAATCTAGCTCTCTTTCAGACCGTGGTACAAAGTATGTGTCCAGGTCTTCCAGTACCTTGGGGTATGAGTTCACCAGAATCTTACCTCCCGAAGTGAGTTCCAGTATGTGGATGAACTAAGGCATGACTGTCATGAAAGTCATAGCATGGAAACAAACCTTTCCCAGGACTCATGAATTGATCTAATGTCAGCACAGTTCTTTTCCTAGGTCATCCAGGCACCCTGGAATACATATATCAGGCAAAAAGTATTTAGATGCTTAGAACTAAATTATGAGCTCTTTCCAAATAATTCCTGGCTGTCACACAGCTGGGTGTTAATACAGTACCAGCTCAGAGAGCAGTCACTATGACTATGTTTGCAGCAAGGGATGTCACATATTCGAGGGTAGCAGACAAATGGAGCTCCTGCTCGCACATCCCAAAGGGAAGGGCAGGTAGTTATACAGATATACACAGATTTCAGGGCAGCCATTGACAGTCTGCAACCCAGCAAGCACGACATCTACCTCATAATTACTGCACTTACCATAACACAGAGGATTCTTGCTCAGGGTAGAAAAAGCATCATAACCCAGGTCCCCAACTACATTGACATCAGAGGGAATAAGATTGCTGACAAGCCCCCAAATCCCATGATCATTCGAAGCTGAAAACTCGTAAGGAATGGAGCCATAGCCACAGGACAGGCCGCTGTCCTGTAATTATACTGAGGGAAAGTGAGAAGCTTCCCCTCGGCCTGATGGTGCTTACACCCTTTGCAGCAATCATTAGAGGTGTTAATGTTATTCTTCACAGAATCAGATTAGGCAAACACTGCATGGCATATTATTGACACTAATGACCATGCTAACAGTTGTTGCTAGCACTGTGACGAGCAGGACGTCACCCTGTTACACTGTCTACAGAGATGTGAGAACATATGCTTTCTGAGAGAGGGACCATCACCACAACCACTAAACTAGTGAGACGGTTGAATGGAAGACCGGCCACCACGGGAACCATTCAGTGATGATGAATCATTTGAGACAGCTCTTAATAACTGGAAGAGGCTGGGCCACATATATGTAAGGCCTGAGTGAAGCTAATTTTCGCAAATCTCACTGAACTGAACTGAATGGCTCCCATTCTATGGACACAGACCATCACAAATGGCACAAAGCTATTGCATGGCACTATGTAGCAATTCAATCCAGGTCCTGTTAATACTTTGCCAGAATTCAAAACTTGACGAAGGCAAATAATCTTGTAACCATGAATTTAACAGGCATTCTAAATTTCTTGACACTTATCGATATCAATGCGGCATTGCATTATTCCATCTTTGACACTTTCTATTTTGCTCACATCACTTTCCATTAATCAAAGACTAACTTTTAAATCACAAATTTATGCTGCATTTGGAACATCTTGTCTTGCTCAACTAGACAACTTGCCAGGGCCAGTAGGACAACGGGGCCACATTTGGAACGCTCCGGTGTCTTTAATACCCACAATTAATCCAACAGTGGACATTCACTATTTTATTGGATGTGGTGTCTTTATTTTACACATTGCTTAGGTTTTATTACTACTTTAATGCATAGATAACTTATCTGCAACAGACAAATGCTAAAACAACCCTTGTTAACAACAATAGAGGGCTCTGAAATTATCCATCATCTTATGGTTGCTTGCACCTATCAGTATACAAAGGCTAGTGTGATATCATCTCTTCTAGCTCGCACGACTGCAGAAGTGGGAGAGATAAACGAGATGAACAACTTGTTCTGGACACCAAAATCTTGTCCATTTTGTTCATAGCCCTTTATCAGTAACAGAGACAAAATCCAAAACAGATCTCTCAAGAAGCAACAATCACTTATAATGTAATCTTCATCTGTATTGCCGCTGGACATGGGAAAAATCTCCATCCCCAAATGAACTCCTGGTAGATCATTGAGTCACCGAGGTGAAAAAAAAATTCCAGTACTTAGTAATATAATGTGCAACATGGCACAGTCGGCTCTACAGTGTATATCTGTCATGATCAGAAGACATAATTTCATCAGGTAAACACACCACAAAAACACCAGGCCCACATTTGGAAACACTTTTATTTGCACTACAAAATCAGGTACCATATAATGTCACTGAATAACCATTTGAAGGTCTTTGTCAAAGCTTCCATCAGGATGCCAATGAAATATGGTACCTTCAAGTACCTTCGAGTTCCAGCAGATCAGTCTTCAAGTAGAAATCACTATATCAACTAATAAGTCATTAGTCGAGAAAACAGGGATCTTCTAGCAGTGGCTGGACATCGGCCATGGTGACAGCGCAGGTCACAACTCTCTCTATCTTACCTTCTCGTCTAGATCGTCAGCCGAGACCCCGTGGGCTGGGCACCCGCCATATCACCGATTCAGCGGTTGTTTTCCTTTGTGTCATATATTGCAAAGTGTCTTACACTCTCTCTCTTTTTCTTTCTCTCCATGAAATCCTGATTAAAAATAAAATAAAAATCATGGAACTGATAATCATTAGGTCAGAAATTTCTTAACAACGACAACACAGCCAGTCAAACTTCGTAAAAGATATATCATCAAGGCTCTATTCTAGACTCGATCTTCCTCATTATAATAATTAATGCTCCGTTAACCCTTGCAAACTCACTCACCCTTTCTCTCTCTTTCTCCTCCACCTAGCACCCCCCCCCCTCCTCTCTCTCTGTAAGTGTAGGAATCCAGTTAAAAAAGAAATGCCGAATGAAAATGTTTTAAAACATTATGTCTTGAAGTTGATTACGTAGATGGGCATTGAAACTCGGTTATTTACTTCAACAGCAGCTGTGGTCACCTAACTGCACCATGGCCTATTGTAGGGGGTTTGGTTGTCAATTGCATTCTCTGTACTAGTTTATTTATCTTCCCATCATTATGCTATGTTGTATAAGTTTGTTAGCATTCTAAGGTGAACTTTCTTTGGGATAATTGTTTGAATTATTAACAGCTTAAAAGTATATATGACAATGTGACCACAGTTGTTATGTTCCACATTGTTTTGTGTCAGTTTTATGTATGAGTATTGACATGGAAGACACGGATGAACATACAGAAATTGTATCTCGTTAGTTATGGAGAAGAAAGGAAGGCGCAACAACAATTGTTTTTCTCCAGAACCCAATGAAGTATTCATTCAATAAACTCATTCCAACGACACTCTCTCCTCCTCCTCCTTCCCCCCCTTCTCTCTCCTCCTCATCCTTCCCCCTTCTGTCTCCTCCCCTTCCTCTCTGTCTCCTCCTCCTTCCCTTCTCTCTCTCTCCTCCTTCTACTCTCTCCTCATCCTTCCCGCTCTCTAAATCTCTCATCCTTTCTCTCTCTCTCTTGCTCCTCCTTCCTCCTCTCTAAATCTCTCTCACCTCCCTCTCTCTCTCTCTCTCACTCTCTTTTTTTGCTGGCAGAGTAAAATATAAATTAATATAGTGGTATAACTTTTCCTCATAAACAAACCAAAATCGTTAAAAGCTCAACCAAAATGTCAATATTACATGTGTATACTCATTAATAAACACATATAGGGTGATTACCTTTATTGGTTAATACCTATGTAAACAATAAAACAAATCTATAAACAAGACAGGTTAACTCTCTGGTTGTCAAAAGAGGTTATACCGAGACAGGATCTGGTATCTTTCCTTAAAAATTTAGAAATATCTACCTGGCATCCTATATAACTTCTTAAGTAAATAGTTAATAAATATGAGGAAAACTGTAACACGCTTTTTCACTTGAATGACTCCTGTTGCTGACTAGCTGGAGGCGTTAGCATGGCTCACAGGCACGGACAGAACTTGCAATGCCTGCATTAATGGCTGGCAAAAAAAAGGGTCTGACGTGCACATCGCTTTGTAGCTTCCACAATGGCTATCAAGCAGGCGAGACAAGAGATGACGATGCAAAGTAGCAGGAACAGCCACTCGAAGTTCACATAGTATCAGGTCATCCTTGTTGTGCAATTCGTCACACATTTTCCAGGAAGAATTCAGGGCACTCGCAGGTCATATTGGTCTCTGGGAAATTCTGACTTCACATGATAAAGGAGTTCCTTGTACGAGTTATCCTTTAATGAAGCTGTAAGTCTTTCTTCAATAAAGAGAGCCCTTCATTCGTAGTTTTCCACTGGTGCGAAGGACTGGACAGCATGGCAACCCACGATCTTAGCAGGAGTGTCAACTTCGGCACTGTGAAGGCACAATCATCTGACGTTGAACACCTCACAGTTGACCAGGAGAGGGCATCAGGAATGCACAGTTGTTTATTTGCATGCCACATTGCAGTAAAAATGTATGGTGCAATGTTCTCCTTCATGCGCTAGGGGTAAAATTTGCACTTGTTGATAGCCCAAATAACAGCTTGCCCCTTCAGCTCGATGGCTGAATACAGTTTTTCTGTGTCTGTCAAAAAACGGTACCCACATTACACCACCATGTATCTCCAGGCACCATGGTACTGCAGCAACAATTAGCCAAGACCATAAAGTCTGGAGGCTTCAGTCTGCAGAATGATGGGGGTGCTGGATCACATTTCATGAGAATGGGTGGGCGAGACAGAGCTTTCCTAGTAGCCTCAGAAGCTTCGGTCTGCTGTCAAAGCCAAAGCTCTCTTTGGACTCACTCAAGGACGAAGAGGAGCTGTGGTCGTTGAAATCTTGGACGTAAACTCTGCCAACTGATTTACTAGACCCATAAATAATAATAGTCCCTTTGGTTTGAAGGGTCCGGTTCAATGCCGTCCTTCGATAGCCTGTACCCAGATAGCGTTGCTTATGGCACATATGTTATATGTGGTGCATTGAAGGTCCGCCATTACAGCATAGTCGGATCAGTCACGCTTCCATTCTCTAAACTGCTGGGGAGTCGCAGCTGCTGGCAAGTGAACCTCGAGCACAAGGCAATGGCCAGCAAAAAGATTAGTAGCGTCGTTTAGAGCGAAAAGGTGTATCATGCAGTCGCAAAAATACTACCTTCCTTGCATTTGTAATATTCCCTCCCAGATTTTAAAGACAATTATAAGTATTTTAGTCTCTTTAATAAGTATGAATTAGTCGCACGCATTATAATTAAACGTTCCATGCTCTCGTGAAGAGAATAACAAAAAAAAAAGAAAAATTACTGTTTCTTTCCAAGGGCTTGCCCCCCTTCGGAAAATACTGAGGCCCCCCTAGGGTGGCATGCTCTTCAGGTTAATTAAGAACCACTGCTCTACAATAATTCGGTTTCTTTTTCAGAGCTAAAAATACCCCTCCCCCTATATATGTATGTGTGTATACTCACATATATTTCATGTTTCAATTGTTCTGTTTAAAAATCTTTTTGACACCTTATGCTTTATATATATATAATATATATATATATATATATATAATATATATATATATATATATATATATATATATATATAATATATATATATATATTATATATATATGTATATATATATATATATATATATATATATACATATATATATATATATATATATATATATATATATATATATATATATATATGTATATACTTGATATTATGTCCTCTTCTTGTGTTCAAAATTATAATGTTATCTTTTTCTAACTTCACTCTTCCTGCAACATAGTTGAATAGCATTATCATGTTACACCTATTCCTTTTTTCGTCCAAAATAGTGAAGTTAAGTCAAGTTAAGTAAGTTTATTTACCACCATGGCTATCTGCTCAGGTGTGGGCAATTATGATTACAGTTTTACATATATTTGACATAGTACAGTAGTCTGTGACTACTGTAATTGTACATGGTAAAATAGAAATAGAATTCATATATCATACAAGAAAATATTATTTTGATATTTTCCAATGTATCAGATGATATGAAATATTCACATAGTTCTTTATACCTCATGTTAGGTGGTCTGAAAGGCTGAATCACATGACATTCCGAGATATAGTGTTCAAGTGTTCGCTTGTTTTTTTCGTTACACAGTCTACACCTAGATTCATTTGCACTTCTTGCACCGTGCAGTTACCAGTACATTCTGTAACCTAAACGTATTCTAGCAATAACCACGACACATTGTCTGGTTTGACTTTGGCTTGCTATCTCTATACTGATCGCAGTGCCTTATGGTACAGCTCTTTCAGGCCTTAGAGCGTCAATCAGATCTACAGTTCTTCCTTATGAGAACTTATCAATATATGTGCAACCCTAGCAAGAGGCATCCCAAGATCTATGTTATCAGGCTTCCTTCGCCAATTTGTTTATGTGGTCGTGTTTATGTATGCGAACATGAGATGGTATCCATACAAATTGAATGTTGGAATTGCGCTCTATTTCGTAAATTACATTACGCTTAATGCAACTCACAATTTCTTCATTGTCACCCGTCTTGAAAGAATTTCGTGTCAGAAGAGCACTTTGAAAGTCACAGAAAACTACTCAAGAGTCCCGAGACATTAAGAATTCCGTTGCGAGGAATATACCTGCCAACCCCGTTTGTGTAGTGCTGGCCCATTTTTATAATAACTTGATGTTGTAGTAAGCCATTTTTGTACACAGCGCAAGCATAACCGTAGATTGTGTGTGTTCCTTTACCGTTGCTAACGCACTTTGTTTAAACACGCAGTTACGTATGCTGTTTTTTTTCGTGGTAGACATGTAAGGTGCACGATCAGTCAACATTGAATTCTTTCATGGAGGAATGGATCGACCTTTTGGTATTTTACTAATTGGGACAGTGAGTTCTGTAATGCTCATGGAGATTTTGTGTATCAGAGGGCGCGTGTGTGTGTGATTAGTCACGTCTACTTGCGTGATTTTATGTTGCAGTTGTTTTTGGAAATCTGAAATATATGAAGGTTCCCTCAGAGCTTTGACCCCAAATATGGCGGAAATAAATAAATTCTATCAGAAATGGATGGTAGATTTAATTCTGATCTAATGTTCACTATCCTTGCTGATCTCGGGGCGCCGAGGATAATCCTCATAGCTTTATTCTGCACTACCTGCAAGCTATTTATTTCTGATTTCTTACACTACTATGTACTGCAACAAGTGCAGTGCATGGTAGTCTACAACTGACCCTATAAAAGCCAAGTAAAACAGTCTAACGAGCATAACATTGATGCTATGTTTTCTTCCGACAGGAGCTTTCAACGGTTTCAATCTCTCCCAGAGTCTCTTCTTTAGAGAAATGACCAAGTCTGCATCATTTACGTTAACCCCGAGATATTTATACTTATGACACATGTCAAGCTCCTGGCCATCTATGCAAGTGGGTGGGGGTATGATACCATTGCCATTGTTTTCTCAGCGGAGATGACTAATCCACACTCGTGAGCCCTTGTTGTGAGTTTGTTGAGAATTATTTGCATCTTCTCTTGTGCTGATGCTCTAACACATATGTCATCAGCATATCATATAATGGATTCACCATCCCCAAGTGGGATATCTGCCACCAGCTTGTGCATGAGGACACTGAACAGCTTAGGGCTGAGAACTTCTCCCTATGGAGTCCTGAGTTCAAAAGATTGTGAAGTGGAACTTCTCACTCCCCCAAAAAAGACACTTGCAAATCTGTTGGAAAGATACATTCTAATCCAGCTTAATATCTTATCCCGGATGCCAAAGGTTGCAGTGTTAAAAGGTGACTTAAGGTAAAAAGAAAAAAAAAATATTGTGCTTCCCTGGATTAGAGGTTGAAAAGTACTCTGCGAAGCAATGTTGTTCCTGATAGAAATCCATACAGTCTGTGAGATAATTTACCTTGTAACCTGTATCTGAGTCTGTTCAAAATTATCCTTTCTAGAACTTTGCATACGCATGAGGTTAGTGAAATTGGTCGTTATTTATCAGTTTTTGATTTCAGTGTAGGGATGACTAGACTGCACGCCCAGGGGCCAGGCAGAATACGTTGTGAGAAACTTAACCTGTATAGGTGCAGAAGGGGATTACCTGGTACCTGAGCTATAAGATGGAGGACACTATAGGTAATTCCATCCTCACCTGGGGCGGACGCTTTTCCTTTGATCAGTGCATTGTACAGTTCCCACTCAGTAATCTCAGCAAAGTCTGAGGAATCGGTACCGGAACATCCAATCTCAATGGCAAATTTACATGCAATTTTAGACTGACTATAGTGATTCTGGATATTTGTGGGAAGTGAAC
Organism: Penaeus monodon; assembly: GCF_015228065.2. Classification (NCBI taxonomy): domain Eukaryota; kingdom Metazoa; phylum Arthropoda; class Malacostraca; order Decapoda; family Penaeidae; genus Penaeus; species Penaeus monodon. The sequence continues at coordinate 25,353,079 of NC_051386.1, read as the reverse complement.
TCAATTTGGACGCCCCAGCCCATTGACTAAGGAGCATATCTGCTTGTGCAAGAGGACTATGGAACTGCGGGGTGTTAGTTGGTTTGCCTGAGAGTCGATTAATTGAGACATTGAGGTGTTAATGCTTTGTAGGAACTGTTCACAGTGTTAATTTCTGAAATGAGTTTTTAATTCCCATGGGTTTTTGTTAGCCTTAAGAAACTGAATAATGTTGTCACGGGTATTGTCCTGCTTGTAGATCTCAAAAAGCTCCTGAACTTGCTTTTGTTCCCTTAATAGTGAAGGGTCACCGACCCACTTAGGTTGTTTGGAGCATTGTGAGATGTTGTTCTTGAAGGTTTTCTTTGGACAGACCCAGGTGTTGTAGTAATCAATGACCACTTTTGTCATGTCCATGGAGAATTTATCAACACTCGTTACTGTGTAATCGTTATACCAGTCATAAATATGTGATTTAAAGTGGTTCAAGGTAAGGAGGAATAGAAATTTTAAGGCTATTGGTGCTTGCAGACTGATTATCATCAACAGCATATCTTGTTACTGTTGCAAAGTGGTCACTGATTAGCTCTGTTGCAGGCATGCTTCTGACATTTTCATGCACAAGATCCCTTCTATTGCATAATCTAGCATGCCCACCCACCACGTGAGTTTGCCTGTCTGTATCATATACAGTCATAGGTCTATTATTCACAAAATGTCGGAACTCTTCGCCATTTTCATTGCATTGACTATCTCTAAATGTATAATGTCTAGCATTAAAATCTCCCATTCATATTGTGCTGTGATTCTGAAAAGTGGGCAGTGAATCAGTCTGAAACTTTCTACACCTTGCATATATGTACAGAGAGAAAAACCCAGAGGTTGTTGGAATATGTAAATGCTGATATTGCACATTATTGTCATCAAACTTCTGCACCAGCTTATGCGCTATGGTGCTAATGACATAAATCAATAGGCCTGTCATTCCTGTGTTCGCATAGGAGTGGTACCCTCTAATTCTAGGGGCGGTTTTTATTTTAGTGGCTGATGTGAAGGGCTCTTGTAAACAGATAACGTCAACATTATTGTTATGAATATAGTAAAGCAAGTCATTAATTCTACGGTTGACACCATGTATATTTCATGAAAGAAAAGTAATTGTTTTCTGGTCCCCCATCACACCCTATGATTAGCTGATTGGTCAAATTTGTGTTTGAAGAAGCCCTTTAGTCTGCATATTTCTTGTACAGCATTACATATCTGTGTTGCATCTTGTTTATTTACACCAAGTCTGTGCGCTCTCCTCATATTGATATTGTACATATAATCCATACCTGATATAATTTTCTGAGTGATGTCCCACAGTTTGTCTGTTTCCTGCGCATTTTCGTCGACGTCATTTTCACTGTTACTGTCACTGATCTGTCGATGGTATCATGCATAATAACAATATCAGAGACCTCATTCGTATTTTCAACATCACTAACATCATTAGAAAGCACATTTCCCTGTCTGCATAATCACTTTTTATTTCCATTATCATTTTTTTTCAATTCAGCAAGCTCTTGCCTGATGCTTCTTATTTCCTCGGCCATTTCCTTGATTTTTTCACCATTGGTGTCTTGTGGCACTGTTTCCTGGGATGGGGAATCCCCCTGGCAGTTGCGGGAATTCCTGTGGGATGGTGATTTGGGGTATGGCTGGGCTGAGCATCGCCACTCCGCGGTCGATGGGTATGGTCGGGGCAGGAGGGCGTGCGTGTGGCGGTTTGTGGGGAAAGTTACAGAGCCAGGCCATCACACCTTGCGCTTTGCATCTAACGCACCTCTTCACGATGGTGACGGTGTCTTCGTTGTCGTTATCCTTCTTGTTGTTTCTTGCAAGACAGTCCTTTGTCTGGTGAGCTTCTGCACAGACAGCACAAGCTGTTTCTTTCCTGCAATATTTAGCTACGTGGCTGTAACCCTGGCACTTGTAGCAGACCACAACCTCTGAGCACCACGGTCGAATGGAGCTTGGCCGTATGTATCTTCCAAAGAATTGGTACTCTTTAGGTGGCGGCTTTCTCCGCTCCATATATGATAATCCTATTTAAGGGCTGTCTGTCCTTGTAAATCCTCCGAGCTCTAAAAACACCCGAAAGATACAGTGCTTCCTCAGCGGCAGCCTTATTCAAAAACCTGATAACCAGGTATTCCCCATATTTTTTGC
>NC_051386.1:25337946-25345789 GCF_015228065.2 Penaeus monodon | reverse complement strand
AAAGTCTTGTGGGGGTTTTATTTACTTCAACAGCAGCGTGGTCCCTAACTGCCCATGGCCTATGAGGGGGTTTGGTTGTCAATTGCATTCTCGTACTAGTTTATTATTTTCCCATCATTATGCTATGTTGTATAAGTTTGTTAGCATTCTAAGGTGAACTTTCTTTGGGATAATTGTTTGAATTATTAACAGCTTAAAAGTATATATGACAATGTGACCACAGTTGTTATCGGCCATGGTGACAGCGCAGGTCACAACTCTCTCTATCTTACCTTCTCGTCTAGATCGTCAGCCGAGACCCCGTGGGCTGGGCACCCGCCATATCACCGATTCAGCGGTTGTTCCTTTGTGTCATATATTGCAAAAGTGTCTTACACTCTCTCTCTTTTCTTTCTCTCCATGAAATCCTGATTAAAAAATAAAATAAAAATCATGGAACTGATAATCATTAGGTCAGAAATTTCTTAACAACGACAACACAGCCAGTCAAACTTCGTAAAAGATATATCATCAAGGCTCTATTCTAGACTCGATCTTCCTCATTATAATAATTAATGCTCCGTTAACCCTTGCAAACTCACTCACCCTTTCTCTCTCTTTCTCCTCCACCTAGCACCCCCCCCTCCTCTCTCTCTGTAAGTGTAGGAATCCAGTTAAAAAAAGAAATGCCGAATGAAAATGTTTTAAAACATTATGTCTTGAAGTTGATTACGTAGATGGGCATTGAAACTCGGTTATTTACTTCAACAGCAGCTGTGGTCACCTAACTGCACCATGGCCTATTGTAGGGGGTTTGGTTGTCAATTGCATTCTCTGTACTAGTTTATTTATCTTCCCATCATTATGCTATGTTGTATAAGTTTGTTAGCATTCTAAGGTGAACTTTCTTTGGGATAATTGTTTGAATTATTAACAGCTTAAAAGTATATATGACAATGTGACCACAGTTGTTATGTTCCACATTGTTTTGTGTCAGTTTTATGTATGAGTATTGACATGGAAGACACGGATGAACATACAGAAATTGTATCTCGTTAGTTATGGAGAAGAAAGGAAGGCGCAACAAAAATTTGTTTTTCTCCAGAAACCAATGAAGTATCATTCAATAAAACTCATTCCAACGACACTCTCTCCTCCTCCTCCTTCCCCCCCTTCTCTCTCCTCCTCATCCTTCCCGCTCTCTAAATCTCTCATCCTTTCTCTCTCTCTCTTGCTCCTCCTTCCTCCTCTCTAAATCTCTCTCACCTCCCTCTCTCTCTCTCTCTCACTCTCTTTTTTTGCTGGCAGAGTAAAAATATAAATTTAAAATAGTGGTATAACTTTTCCTCATAAACAAACCAAAATCGTTAAAGCTCAACCAAAATGTCAAAATTACATGTGTATACTCATTAATAAACACATATAGGGTGATTACCTTTATTGGTTAATACCTATGTAAACAATAAAAACAAATTTATAAAACAAGACAGGTTAACTCTCTGGTTGTCAAAAGAGGTTATACCGAGACAGGATCTGGTATCTTTCCTTAAAAATTTAGAAAATATCTACCTGGCATCCTATATAACTTCTTAAGTAAATAGTTAATAAATATGAGGAAAAACTGTAACACGCTTTTTCACTTGAATGACTCCTGTTGCTGACTAGCTGGAGGCGTTAGCATGGCTCACAGGCACGGACAGAAAATTGCAATGCCTGCATTAATGGCTGGCAAAAAAAAAGGGTCTGACGTGCACATCGCTTTGTAGCTTCCACAATGGCTATCAAGCAGGCGAGACAAGAGATGACGATGCAAAGTAGCAGGAACAGGGCCCCTCGAAGTTCACATAGTATTCAGGTCATCCTTGTTGTGCAATTCGTCACACATTTTCCAGGAAGAATTCAGGGCACTCGCAGGTCATATTTGGTCTCTGGGAAATTCTGACTTTACATGATAAAGGAGTTCCTTGTACGAGTTATCCTTTAATGAAGCTGTAAGTCTTTCTTCAATAAAGAGAAACCCTTCATTCGTAGCTTCCACTGGTGCGAAGGACTGGGGCAGCATGGCAAACCCACGATCTTAGCAGGAGTGTCAACTTCGGCACTGTGAAGGCACAATCATCTGACGTTGAAACACCTCACAGTTGACCAGGAGAGGGCATAAGGAATGCACAGTTGTTTATTTTTCATGCCACATTGCAGTAAAAATGTATGGTGCAATGTTCCCTTCATGCGCTAGGGGTAAAAAATTTTCACTTTTTGATAGCCCAAATAACAGCTTGCCCCTTCAGCTCGATGGCTGAATACAGTTTTTCTGTGTCTGTCAAAAAACGGTACCCACATTACACCACCATGTATCTCCAGGCACCATGGTACTGCAGCAAAAAATTAGCCAAGACCATAAAGTCTGGAGGCTTCAGTCTGCAGAATGATGGGGGTGCTGGATCACATTTCATGAGAATGGGTGGGCGAGACAGAGCTTTCCTAGTAGCCTCAGAAGCTTCGGTCTGCTGTCAAAGCCAAAGCTCTCTTTGGACTCACTCAAGGACGAAGAGGAGCTGTGGTCGTTGAAATCTTGGACGTAAACTCTGCCAACTGATTTACTAGACCCATAAATAATAATAGTCCCTTTGGTTTGAAGGGTCCGGTTCAATGCCGTCCTTCGATAGCCTGTACCCAGATAGCGTTGCTTATGGCACATATGTTATATGTGGTGCATTGAAGGTCCGCCATTACAGCATAGTCGGATCAGTCACCCCTTCCATTCTCTAAACTGCTGGGGAGGTCGCAGCTGCTGGCAAGTGAACCTCGAGCACAAGGCAATGGCCAGCAAAAAGATTAGTAGCGTCGTTTTAGAGCGAAAAGGTGTATCATGCAGTCGCAAAAATACTACCTTCCTTGCATTTGTAATATTCCCTCCCAGATTTTTAAAGACAATTATAAGTATTTTAGTCTCTTTAATAAGTATGAATTAGTCGCACGCATTATAATTAAACGTTCCATGCTCTCGTGAAGAGAATAACAAAAAAAAAAAGAAAAGTTACTGTTTCTTTCCAAGGGCTTGCCCCCCTTCGGGAAATACTGAGGCCCCCCTAGGGTGGCATGCTCTTCAGGTTAATTAAGAACCACTGCTCTACAATAATTCGGTTTCTTTTTCAGAGCTAAAAATACCCCTCCCCCTATATATGTATGTGTGTATACTCACATATATTTCATGTTTCAATTGTTCTGTTTAAAAATCTTTTTGACACCTTATGCTTTATATATATATATATATATATATATATAATATATATATATATATATATATATATATATTATATATATATATATATTATATAGTATATATATATATATATATATATATATATATATATATATAATATATATATATATATATATATATATATATATATATATATATATATGTATATACTTGATATTATGTCCTCTTCTTGTGTTCAAAATTATAATGTTATCTTTTTCTAACTTCACTCTTCCTGCAACATAGTTGAATAGCATTATCATGTTACACCTATTCCTTTTTTCGTCCAAAAATAGTGAAGTTAAGTCAAGTTAAGTAAGTTTATTTACCACCATGGCTATCTGCTCAGGTGTGGGCAATTATGATTACAGTTTTACATATATTTTGGACCATAGTACAGTAGTCTGTGACTACTGTAATTGTACATGGTAAAATAGAAATAGAATTCATATATCATACAAGAAAATATCATTTTGATATTTTCCAATGTATCAGATGATATGAAATATTCACATAGTTCTTTATACCTCATGTTAGGTGGTCTGAAAGGCTGAATCACATGACATTCCGAGATATAGTGTTCAAGTGTTCGCTTGTTTTTTTCGTTACACAGTCTACACCTAGATTCATTTGCACTTCTTGCACCGTGCAGTTACCAGTACATTCTGTAACCTAAACGTATTCTAGCAATAACCACGTCACATTGTCTGGTTTGACTTTGGCTTGCTATCTCTATACTGATCGCAGTGCCTTATGGTACAGCTCTTTCAGGCCTTAGAGCGTCAATCAGATCTACAGTTTCTTCCTTATGAGAACTTATCCAATATATGTGCCAACCTAGCAAGAGGCATCCCAAGATCTATGTTATCAGGCTTCCTCGCCAATTTGTTTATGTGGTCGTGTTTAGTATGGCGAACATGAGATGGTATCCATACAAATTGAATGTTGGAATTGCGCTCTATTTCGTAAGTTACATTACGCTTAATGCAACTCACAATTTCTTCATTGTCACCCGTCTTGAAAGAATTTCGTGTCAGAAGAGCACTTTGAAAGTCACAGAAAACTACTCAAGAGTCCCGAGACATTAAGATTCCGTTGGCGAGGAATATACCTGCCAACCCGTTTGTGTAGTGCTGGCCCATTTTTATAATAACTTGATGTTGTAGTAAGCCATTTTTGTACACAGGCGCAAGCATAACCGTAGATTGTGTGTGTTCCTTTACCGTTGCTAACGCACTTTGTTTTTTAAACACGCAGTTACGTATGCTGTTTTTTTTCGTGGTAGACATGTAAGGTGCACGATCAGTCAACATTGAATTCTTTCATGGAGGAATGGATCGACCTTTTGGTATTTTACTAATTGGGACAGTGAGTTCTGTAATGCTCATGGAGATTTTGTGTATCAGAGGGCGCGTGTGTGTGTGATTAGTCACGTCTTCTTGATTTTATGTTGCAGTTGTTTTTGGAAATCTGAAATATATGAAGGTTCCCTCAGAGCTTTGACCCCAAATATGGCGGAAAATAAAATAAATTCTATCAGAAATGGATGGTAGATTTAATTCTGATCTAATGTTCACTATCCTTGCTGATCTCGGGGCGCCGAGGATAATCCTCATAGCTTTATTCTGCACTACCTGCAAGCTATTTATTTCTGATTTCTTACACTACTATGTACTGCAACAAGTGCAGTGCATGGTAGTCTACAACTGACCCTATAAAAGCCAAGTAAAACAGTCTAACGAGCATAAACATTGATGCTATGTTTTCTTCCGACAGGAGCTTTCAACGGTTTCAATCTCTCCCAGAGTCTCTTCTTTAGAGAAATGACCAAGTCTGCATCATTTACGTTAACCCCGAGATATTTATACTTATGACACATGTCAAGCCTGGCCATCTATGCAAGTGGGTGGGGTATGATACCATTGCCATTGTTTTCTCAGCGGAGATGGACTAATCCACACTCGTGAGCCCTTGTTGTGAGTTTGTTGAGAATTATTGCATCTTCTCTTGTGCTGATGCTCTAACACATATGTCATCAGCATATCATATAATGGATTCACCATCCCCAAGTGGGATATCTGCCACCAGCTTGTGCATGAGGACACTGAACAGCTTAGGGCTGAGAAACTTCTCCCTATGGAGTCCTGAGTTCAAAAGATTGTGAAGTGGAAACTTCTCACTCCCCCAAAAAAGACACTTGCAAATCTGTTGGAAAAGATACATTCTAATCCAGCTTAATATCTTATCCCGGATGCCAAAGGTTGCAGTGTTAAAAGGTGACTTAAGGTAAAAAGAAAAAAAAAAAATATGTGCTTCCCTGGATTAGAGGTTGAAAAAGTACTCTGCGAAGCAATGTTGTTTCCTGATAGAAATCCATACAGTCTGTGAGATAATTTACCTTGTAACCTGTATCTGAGTCTGTTCAAAAATTATCCTTTCTAGAACTTTGCATACGCATGAGGTTAGTGAAATTGGTCGTTATTTATCAGTTTGATTTCAGTGTAGGGATGACTAGGACTGCACGCCCAGGGGCCCAGGCAGAATACGTTGTGAGAACTTAAAACCTGTATAGGTGCAGAAGGGGATTACCTGGTACCTGAGCTATAAGATGGGAGGACACTATAGGTAATTCCATCCTCACCTGGGGCGGACGCTTTTCCTTGATCAGTGCATTGTACAGTTCCCACTCAGTAATCTCAGCAAAGTCTGAGGAATCGGTACCGGAACATCCAATCTCAATGGCAAATTTACATGCAATTTTAGACTGACTATAGTGATTCTGGATATTTGTGGGAAGTGAACTCAATTTGGACGCCCCAGCCCATTGGACTAAGGAGCATATCTGCTTGTGCAAGAGGACTATGGAAACTGCGGGGTGTTAGTTGGTTTGCCTGAGAGTCGATTAATTGAGGACATGAGGTGTTAATGCTTTGTAGGAACTGTTCACAGTGTTAATTCTGAAATGAGTTTTTAATTCCATGGGTTTTTGGTTAGCCTTAAGAAAACTGAATAATGTTGTCACGGGTATTGTCCTGCTTGTAGATCTCAAAAAGCTCCTGAACTTGCTTTTGTTCCCTTAATAGTGAAGGGTCACCGACCACTTAGGTTGTTTGGAGCATTGTGAGATGTTGTTCTTGAAGGTTTTCTTGGACAGGACCCAGGTGTTGTAGTAATCAATGACCACTTTTGTCATGTCCATGGAGAATTTATCAAACACTCGTTACTGTGTAATCGTTATATCAGTCATAAATATGTGATTTAAAGTGGTTCAAGGTAAGGAGGAATAGAAATTTTAAGGCTATTGGTGCTTGCAGACTGATTATCATCAACAGCATATCTTGTTACTGTTGCAAAGTGGTCATGATTAGCTCTGTTGCAGGCATGCTTCTGACATTTTCATGCACAAGATCCCTTCTATTGCATAATCTAGCATGGCCCACCCACCACGTGAGTTTGCCTGTCTGTATCATATACAGTCATAGGTCTATTATTCACAAAATGTCGGAAACTCTTCGCCATTTTCATTGCATTGACTATCTCTAAATGTATAATGTCTAGCATTAAAATCTCCCATTCATATTGTGCTGTGATTCTGAAAAGTGGGCAGTGAATCAGTCTGAAAACTTTCTACACTTGCATATATGTACAGAGAGAAAAACCCAGAGGTTGTTGGATATGTAAATGCTGATATTGCACATTATTGTCATCAAACTTCTGCACCAGCTTATGCGCTATGGTGCTAATGACATAAAGTCAATAGGGCTGTCATTCCTGTTTTCGTATAGGAGTGGTACCTTCTAATTCTAAGGGCGGTTTTTATTTTAGTGGCTGATGTGAAGGGCTCTTGTAAAACAGATAAACGTCAACATTATTGTTATGAATATAGTAAAAGCAAGTCATTAATTCTACGGTTTGACACCATGTATATTTCATGAAAAGAAAAGTAATTGTTTTCCTGTCCCCCATCACACCCTATGATTAGCTGATTGGTCAAATTTGTGTTTGATGAAGCCCTTTAGTCTGCATATTTCTTGTACAGCATTACATATCTGTGTTGCATCTTGTTTATTTACACCGAGTCTGTGCTTTCCTCATATTGATATTAATATAATCCATACCTGATATAATTTTCTGAGTGATGTCCCACAGTTGTCTGTTTCCTGCGCATTTTCGTCGACGTCATTTTCACTGTTACTGTCACTGATCTGTCGATGGTATCATGGCATAATAAACAATATCAGAGACCTCATTCGTATTTTCAACATCATTAACATCATTAGAAAGCACATTTTCCCTGTCTGCATAATCACTTTTTATTTCCATTATCATTTTTTTTCAATTCAGCAAGCTCTTGCCTGATGCTTCTTATTTCCTCGGCCATTTCCTTGATTTTTTCACCATTGGTGTCTTGTGGCACTGTTTCCTGGGATGGGGAATCCCCCTGGCAGTTGCGGGAATTCCTGTGGGATGGTGATTTGGGGTATGGCTGGGCTGAGCATCGCCACTCCGCGGTCGATGGGTATGGTCGGGGCAGGAGGGCGTGCGTGTGGCGGTTTGTGGGGAAAGTTACAGAGCCAGGCCATCACACCTTGCGCTTTGCAT
>NC_051386.1:25312946-25332946 GCF_015228065.2 Penaeus monodon | reverse complement strand
GGAAATAAGAAGCATCAGGCAAGAGCTTGCTGAAATTGAAAAAAAAAATGATAATGGAAAATAAAAAGTGATTATGCAGACAGGGAAAATGTGTTTTCTAATGATGTTAGTGATGTTGAAAATACGAATGAGGTCTCTGATATTGTTATTATGCATGATACCATCGAGACAGATCAGTGACAGTAAACAGTGGAAAATGACGTCGACGAAAATGCGCAGGAAACAGAGACAAAACTGTGGGGACATCACTCAGAAAATTATATCAGGTATGGATTATATGTACAATATCAATATGAGGAGGAGCGCACAGGACTTGGTGTAAATAAACAAGATGCAACACAGATATGTAATGCGTACAAGAAATATGCAGACTAAAGGGCTTCTTCAAACACAAAATTTGACCAATCAGCTAATCATAGGGTTGTGATGGGGGACCAGAAAACAATATACTTTTCTTTCATGAAAATAACATGGTGTCAACCTTTAGAATTAAGACTTGCTTTACTATATTCATAGCAATTATGTTGACGTTATCTGTTTACAAGAGCCCTTTCACATCAGCCACCCAAAAAAATAAAAAACCGCCCCTAGAATTAGAGGGTACCACTCCTATGCGAACACAGGAATGACAGGGCCTTTTGGGACTTATGTCATTAGCACCATAGCGCATAAAGCTGGTGCAGAAGTTTGATGACAATAATGTGCAATATCAAGCATTTACATATTCAACAAACACCTCTGGGTTTTTCTCTCTGTACATATATGCAAGGTTTTAGAAAAGTTTCAGACTGATTCACTGCCCACTTTTCAGAATCACAGCCACAATATGAATGGGAGATTTTAATGCTGGGACATTATACATTTGGGAGATAGTCAATGCAATGAAAATGGCGAAGAGTTCCGACATTTTGTGAATAATAGACCTATGACTGTATATGATACAGACAGGCAAAACTCACGTGGTGGGTGGGCATGCTTAGATTATGCAATAGAAGGGATCTTGGGGCATGAAAATGTCAGAAGCAGGGCCTGCAACAGAGCTAATCAGTGACCACTTTGCAACAGTAACAAGATATGCTGTTGATGATAATCAGTCTGCAAGCACCAATAGCCTTAAAATTTCTATTCCTCCTTACCTTGAAACCACTTTAAATCACATATTTATGACTGGTTATAACGATTACACAGTAACGAGTGTTGATAAATTCTCCATGGACATGACAAAAGTGGTCATTGATTTACTACAACACCTGGGTCTGTCCAAAGAAAACCTTCAAGAACAAACATCTCACAATGCTCCAAACAAACCTAAGTGGGTCGGTGGACCCTTCACTATTAAGGGAACAAAAAACAAGTTCAGGAGCTTTTTGAGATCTACAAGCAGGACAATACCCGTGACAACATTATTCAGTTTCTTAAGGCTAACAAAAACCCATGGGAATTAAAAAACTCATTTCAGAAATTAACACTGTTGAAACAGTTCCTACAAAGCATTAACACCCCCAATGTCTCAATTAATCGACTCTCAGGCAAAACCAACTAAACACCCCGCAGTTCCATAGTCCTCTTGCACAAGCAGATATGCTCCTTAGTCAATGGGCTGGGGCGTCCAAATTGAGTTCACTTCCCACAAATATCCAGGAATCACTATAGTCAGTCTAAAAATTGCATGTAAATTTGCCATTGAGATTGGATGTTCCGGTTTCCGATTTTCCCCAGACTTTGCTGAGAATTACTGAGTGGGAACTGTACAATGCACTGATCAAAGGAAAAAAAGCGGTCCGCCCCAGGTGGAGGATGGAATTACCTATAGTGTCCTCCATCTTATAGCTCAGGTACCAGGTAATCCCCTTCTGCACCTATACAGGTTAAGTTTCTCACAACGTATTTTTGCCTGGCCCCTGGGCGTGCAGTCTAGTCATCCCTACACTGAAATCAAAAAAACTGATAAATAACGACCAAAATTTCACTAAACCTCATGCGTATGCAAAGTTCTTTGAAAGGATAATTTTGAACAGACTCAGATACAGGTTTACAAGGTAAATTATCTCACAGACTGTATGGATTTTCTATCAGGAACAACATTGCTTCGCAGAGTACTTTTCAAACCTCTAATCCAGGGAAGCACAATATTTTTTTTTTCTTTTTACCTTAAGTCACCTTTTAACACTGCAACCTTTGGCATCCGGGATAAAGATATTAAGCTGGATTAGAATGTATCTTTCCAACAGATTTGCAAGTGTCTTTTTTTGGGGGAGTGAGAAGTTCCACTTCACAATCTTTTGAACTCAGGACTCCATAGGGAGAAGTTTCTCAGCCCTAAGCTGTTCAGTGTCCTCATGCACAAGCTGGTGGCAGATATCCCACTTGGGGATGGTGAATCCATTATATGATATGCTGATGACATATGTGTTAGAGCATCAGCACAAGAGGAAGATGCAAATAATTCTCAACAAACTCACAACAAGGGCTCACGAGTGTGGATTAGTCATCTCCGCTGAGAAAACAATGGCAATGGTATCATACCCCCACCCACTTGCATAGGGTGGCCAGGAGCTTGGACATGTGTCATAAGTATAAATATCTCGGGGTTTAACGTAAATGATGTGCAGACTTGGTCATTTCTCTAAGAAGAGACTCTGGGAGAGATTGAAACCGGTTTGAAAGCTCCTGTCGGGAAGGAAAAAACATAGCATCAAATGTTATGCTCGTTAGGGCTGTTTTACTTGGCTTTTATAGGGTCAGTTGTAGACTACCATGCACTGCACTTGTTGCAGTACATAGTAGTGTAAGAAATCAGAAATAAAATAGCTTGCAGGTAGTGCAGAATAAAAGCTTTTGAGGATTATCCTCGGGCCCCGAGATCAGCAAAGGATAGTGAACATTAGATCAGAAATTAAATCTACCATCCATTTCTGATAGAATTTATTTATTTCCGCCATATTTGGGTGTCAAAAGCTCTGAGGGGAAACCTTCATATATTTCAGATTTCCAAAAAACAACTGCAACATAAAATCCACGCAAGTAGGACGTGACTAATCACACACCACACGCGCCCTCTGATACACAAAATCTCCATGAGCATTACAGAACTCACTGTCCCAATTAGTAAAATACCAAAAGGTCGATCCATTCCTCCATGAAAGAATTCAATGTTGACTGATCGTGCACCTTACATGTCTACCACGAAAAAAAAACAGCATACGTAACTGCGTGTTTAAACAAAGTGCGTTAGCAAACGGTAAAGGAACACACACAAATCTACGGTTATGCTTGCGCTGTGTACAAAAATGGCTTACTACAACATCAAGTTATTATAAAAATGGGCCAGCACTACACAAACGGGGTTTGGCAGGTATATTCCTCGCAACGGTATTCTTAATGTCTCGGGCCTCTTGAGTAGTTTTCTGTGACTTTCAAAGTGCTCTTCTGACACGAAAATTCTTTCAAAGACGGGGTGGGCAATGAAGAAATTGTGAGTTGCATTAAGCGTTAATGTAACTTACGAAAATAGAGCGCAATTCCAACATTCAAAATTTTTATGGATACCATCTCATGTTCGCATACATAAACACGACCACATAAACAAATTGGCGAAGGAAGCCTGATAACATAGATCTTGGGATGCCTCTTGCTAGGGTTTGCACATATATTGGGTAAGTTCTCATAAGGAAGAACTGTAGATCTGATTGACGCTCTAAGGCCTGAAAGAGCTGTACCATAAGGCACTGCGATCAGTATAGAGATAGCAAGCCAAAGTCAAAACCAGACAATGTGGACGTGGTTATTGCTAGAATACGTTTAGGTTACAGAATGTACTGGTAACTGCACGGTGCAAGAAGTGCAAATGAATCTAGGTGTAGACTGTGTAACGAAAAAAAACAAAGCGAAACACTTGAAACACTATATCTCGGAATGTCATGTGATTCAGCCTTTCAGACCACCTAACATGAGGTATATAAAGAACTATGTGAATATTTCATATCATCTGATACATTGGAAAATATCAAAATGATATTTTCTTGTATGATATATGAATTCTATTTCTATTTTACCATGTACAATTACAGTAGTCAACAGACTACTGTACTATGTCAAATATATGTAAAACTGTAATCATAATTGCCCACACCTGAGCAGATAGCCATGGTGGTAAATAAACTTACTTAACTTGACTTAACTTCACTATTTTGGACGAAAAAAGGAATAGGTGTAACATGATAATGCTATCAACTATGTTGCAGGAAGAGTGTGAAGTTAGAAAAAGATAACATTATAATTTTGAACACAAGAAGAGGACATAATATCAAGTATATACATATATATATATATATTATATATATATATTATATATATTATATATATATATATATATATATATATACATATATATTATATATTATAATATATATATATATATATATATATATATATATATATATATATATATATATATATATATATATAAAAGCATAAGGTGTCAAAAAGATTTTTAAACAGAAACAATTGAAAACATGAAATATATGTGAGTATACACACATACATATATAGGGGGAGGGGTATTTTTAGCTCTGAAAAAGAAACCGAATTATTGTAGAGCAGTGGTTCTTAATTAACCTGAAGAGCATGCCACCCTAGGGGGGCCTCAGTATTTCCCGAAGGGGGGCAAGCCCTTGGAAAGAAACAGTAACTTTTCTTTTTTTTTTTGTTATTCTCTTCACGAGAGCATGGAACGTTTAATTATAATGCGTGCGACTAATTCATACTTATTAAAGAGACTAAAATACTTATAATTGTCTTTAAAATCTGGGAGGGAATATTACAAATGCAAGGAAGGTAGTATTTTTGCGACTGCATGATACACCTTTTCGCTCTAAACGACGCTACTAATCTTTTTGCTGGCCATTGCCTTGTGCTCGAGGTTCACTTGCCAGCAGCTGCGACTCCCCAGCAGTTTTAGAGAATGGAAGCGTGGACTGATCCGACTATGCTGTAAATGGCGGACCTTCAATGCACCACATATAAACATATGTGCCATAAGCAACGCTATCTGGGTACAGGCTATCGAAGGACGGCATTGAACCGGGACCCTTCAAACCAAAGGGGACTATTATTATTTATGGGTCTAGTAAATCAGTTGGCAGAGTTTACGTCCAAGATTTCAACGACCACAGCTCCTCTTCGTCCTTGAGTGAGTCCAAAGAGAGCTTTGGCTTGACAGCAGACCGAAGCTTCTGAGGGCTACTAGGAAAAGCTCTGTCTCGCCCACCCATTCTCATGAAATGTGATCCAGCACCCCCATCATTCTGCAGACTGAAGCCTCCAGACTTTATGGTCTTGGCTAATTGTTGCTGCAAGTACCATGGTGCCTGGAGATACATGGTGGTGTAATGTGGGTACCGTTTTTTTGACAGACACAGAAAAAAACTGTATTCAGCCATCGAGCTGAAGGGGCAAGCTGTTATTTGGGCTATCAACAAGTGCAAATTTTACCCCTAGCGCATGAAGGAGAACATTGCACCATACATTTTACTGCAATGTGGCATGCAAAATAAACAAACTGTGCATTCCTTATGCCCTCTCCTGGTCAACTGTGAGGTGTTCAACGTCAGATGATTGTGCCTTCACAGTGCCGAAGTTGACACTCCTGCTAAGATCGTGGGTTGCCATGCTGTCCAGTCCTTCGCACCAGTGGAAGCTACGAATGAAGGCTCTCTTTATTGAAGAAAGACTTACAGCTTCATTAAAGGATAACTCGTACAAGGAACTCCTTTATCATGTGAAGTCAGAATTTCCCAGAGACCAATATGACCTGCGAGTGCCCTGAATTCTTCCTGGAAAATGTGTGACGAATTGCACAACAAGGATGACCTGATTACTATGTGAACTTCGAGTGGCTGTTCCTGCTACTTTGCATCGTCATCTCTTGTCTCGCCTGCTTGATAGCCATTGTGGGAAGCTACAAAGCGATGTGCACGTCAGACCCTTTTTTTTGCCAGCCATTAATGCAGGCATTGCAAGTTCTGTCCGTGCCTGTGAGCCATTGCTAACGCCTCCAGCTTAGTCAGCAACAGGAGTCATTCAAGTGAAAAAAAAGCGTGTTACAGTTTTCCTCATATTTATTAACTATTTACTTAAGAAGTTATATAGGATGCCAGGTAGATATTTCTAAATTTTTAAGGAAAGATACCAGATCCTGTCTCGGTATAACCTCTTTTGACAACCAGAGAGTTAACCTGTCTTGTTTATAAATTTGTTTTATTGTTTACATAGGTATTAACCAATAAAGGTAATCACCCTATATGTGTTTATTAATGAGTATACACATGTAATATTGACATTTTGTTGAGCTTTTAACGATTTTGGTTTGTTTATGAGGAAAAGTTATACCACTATATTAATTTATATTTTACTCTGCCAGCAAAAAAAGAGAGTGAGAGAGAGAGAGAGAGGGAGGTGAGAGAGATTTAGAGAGGAGGAAGGAGGAGCAAGAGAGAGAGAGAAAGGATGAGAGATTTAGAGAGGGGGAAGGAGGAGGAGGAGAGAGTGTCGTTGGAATGAGTTTATTGAATGAATACTTCATTGGTTCTGGAGAAAAACAATTGTTGTTGCGCCTTCCTTTCTTCTCCATAAAACTAACGAGATACAATTTCTGTATGTTCATCCTTTGTCATCTGTCAATACTCATACCATAAGGAATACCAAACAATGTGGAACATACACTGTGTCACATTGTCATATATACTTTTAAGGTGTTAATAATTAAACAATTATCCCAAGAAGTTCACTAGAATGCTAACAAACTTATACAACATAGCATTAATGATGGAGATAAATAATTACAGAATGCCATTGCAACCAAACCCCAACATAGCCATGGTGCAGTTAGGTGACACAGCGCTGTGAGTAAACGAGTTTCAATGCCCATTACGAATCAACTTCAAGACATAATGTTTTAAAACATTTTCATCGGCATTTCTTTTTAACTGGATTCCTACACTACAGAGAGAGAGAGGGGGGGGGGTGCTAGGTGGAGGAGAAGAGAGAGAAAGGGTGAGGAGTTTGCAAGGGTAACGGAGCATAATTATATAAGAGGAGATCGAGTCTAGAATGAGGCCTTGATGATACTTTTACGAG
Organism: Penaeus monodon; assembly: GCF_015228065.2. Lineage (NCBI taxonomy): Eukaryota > Metazoa > Arthropoda > Malacostraca > Decapoda > Penaeidae > Penaeus > Penaeus monodon. Next base: position 25,325,809 of record NC_051386.1, on the reverse strand, counting down.
TTTGACTGGCTGTGTTGCGTTGTTAAGAATTTCTGACCTAATGATTATCAGTTCCATATTTTCATTTTTTTTTATCAGGATTCTGGAGAAAAAAAAAGAGGAGCTTAAGACCTTTGCAATATATACACAAGGAACAACCGCTGAATCGGTGATATGGCGGTTGCCAGCCCCGGGTCTCGCTGACGATCTAACCAGAAGGTAAGATAGAGAAGTTTGACTGCGCTGTCAACCATGGCGAACAACTGTGGTCACATTGTCATATATACTTTTAAGCTGTTAATAATTCAAACAATTATCCCAAAGAAAGTTCACCTTAGAATGCTAACAAACTATTACAACATAGCATAATGATGGGAAGATAAATAAACTAGTACAGAGAATGCAATTGACAACCAAACCCCCTACAATAGGCCATGGTGCAGTTAGGTGACCACAGCTGCTGTTGAAGTAAATAACGAGTTTCAATGCCCATCTAACGTAATCAACTTCAAGACATAATGTTTTTAAAACATTTCATTCGGCATTTCTTTTTAACTGGATTCCTACACTTACAGAGAGAGAGGGGGGGGGGGGTGCTAGGTGGAGGAGAAAGAGAGAGAAAGGGTGAGTGAGTTTGCAAGGGTTAACGGAGCATTAATTATTATAATGAGGAAGATCGAGTCTAGAATAGAGCCTTGATGATATATCTTTTACGAAGTTTGACTGGCTGTGTTGTCGTTGTTAAGAAATTTCGACTAATGATTATCAGTTCCATGATTTTTATTTTATTTTAATCAGGATTTCATGGAGAGAAAGAAAAAGAGAGAGAGTGTAAGACACTTTGCAATATATGGACACAAAGGAACAACCGCTGAATCGGTGATATGGCGGGTGCCCAGCCCACGGGGTCTCGGCTGACGATCTAGACGAGAAGGTAAGATAGAGAGAGTTGTGACCTGCGCTGTCACCATGGCCGATGTCCAGCCACTGCTAGAAGATCCCTGTTTTCTCGACTAATGACTATTAGTTGATATAGTGATTTCTACTTGAAGACGATCTGCTGGAACTCGAAGGTACTTGAAGGTACCATATTTCATGGCATCCTGATGGAAGCTTTGACAAAGACCTTCAAATGGTTATTCAGTGACATTATATGGTACCTGATTTTGTAGTGCAAATAAAAGTGTTTCCAAAATGTGGGCCTGGTGTTTTTGTGGTGTGTTTACTGATGAAATTATGTCTTTCTGATCATGACAGATATACACTGTAGAGCCGACTGTGCCATGTTGCCATTATATTACTAAGTACTGATTTTTTTTTTCACCTCGGTGACTCAATGATCTACCAGGAGTTCATTTGGGGATGGAGATTTTCCCATGTCAGCGGCAATACAGATGAAGATTACATATAAGTGATTGTTGCTTCTTGAGAGATCTGTTTGGATTTTGTCTCTGTTACTGATAAAGGGCTATGAACAAAATGGACAGATTTTGGTGTCCAGAACAAGTTGTTCATCTCGTTTATCTCTCCCACTTCTGCAGTCGTGCGAGCTAGAAGAGATGATATCACACTAGCCTTTGTATACTGATAGGTGCAAGCAACCATAAGATGATGGATAATTTCAGAGCCCTCTATTGTTGTTAACAAGGGTTTTTTTAGCATTTGTCTGTTGCAGATAAAGTTATCTATGCATTAAAGTAGTAATAAAACCTAAGCAATGTGTAAAATAAAGACACCACATCCAATAAAATAGTGAATGTCCACTGTTGGATTAATTGTGGGTATTAAAGACACCGGAGCGTTCCAAATGTGGCCCCGTTGTCCTACTGGCCCTGGCAAGTTGTCTAGTTGAGCAAGACAGATGTTCCAATGCAGCATAAATTTGTGATTTAAAAGTTAGTCTTTGATTAATGGAAAGTGATGTGAGCAAAATAGAAAGTGTCAAAGATGGAATAATGCAATGCCGCATTGATATCGATAAGTGTCAAGAAATTTAGAATGCCTGTTAAATTCATGGTTACAAGATTATTTGCCTTCGTCAAGTTTTGAATTCTGGCAAAGTATTAACAGGACCTGGATTGAATTGCTACATAGTGCCATGCAATAGCTTTGTGCCATTTGTGATGGTCTGTGTCCATAGAATGGGAGCCATTCAGTTCAGTCAGTGAGATTTGCGAAAATTAGCTTCACTCAGGCCTTACATATATGTGGCCCAGCCTCTTCCATTTATTAAGAGCTGTCTCAATGATTCATCATCACTGAATGGTTCCCGTGGTGGCCGGTCTTCCATTCAACCGTCTCACTAGTTTAGTGGTTGGGTGATGGTCCCTCTCTCAGAAAGCATATGTTCTCACATCTCTGTAGACAGTGTAACAGGGTGACGTCCTGCTCGCCCACAGTGCTAGCAACAACTTTTAGCATGGTCATTAGTGTCAATAATATGCCATGCAGTGTTTGCCTAATCTGATTCTGTGAAGAATAACATTAACACCTCTAATGATTGCTGCAAAGGGTGTAAGCACCATCAGGCCGAGGGGAAGCTTCTCACTTTCCCTCAGTATAATTACAGGACAGCGGCCTGTCCTGTGGCTATGGCTCCATTCCTTACGAGTTTTCAGCTTCGAATGATCATGGGATTTGGGGGCTTGTCAGCAATCTTATTCCCTCTGATGTCAATGTAGTTGGGGACCTGGGTTATGATGCTTTTTCTACCCTGAGCAGAATCCTCTGTGTTTGGTAAGTGCAGTAATTATGAGGTAGATGTCGTGCTTGCTGGGTTGCAGACTGTCCAATGGCTGCCCTGAAATCTGTGTATATCTGTATAACTACCTGCCCTTCCCCTTTGGGATGTGCGAGCAGGAGCTCCATTTGTCTGCTACCCTCGAATATGTGACATCCCTTGCTGCAAACATAGTCATAGTGACTGCTCTCTGAGCTGGTACTGTATTAACACCCAGCTGTGTGACAGCCAGGAATTATTTGGAAAGAGCTCATAATTTAGTTCTAAGCATCTAAATACTTTTTGCCTGATATATGTATTCCAGGGTGCCTGGATGACCTGGAAAGAACTGTGCTGACATTAGATCAATTCATGAGTCCTGGGAAAGGTTTGTTTCCATGCTATGACTTTCATGACAGTCATGCCTTAGTTCATCCACATACTGGAACTCACTTCGGGAGGTAAGATTCTGGTGAACTCATACCCCAAGGTACTGGAAGACCTGGACACATACTTTGTACCACGGTCTGAAAGAGAGCTAGATTCTCAGGGGATCCCTGCCTTTGGAAATGTTTTCTGCGCACTCTGTCATTGACCTCCTTTTTCTTGTCATTATAGCACCAGGTATGTGGGTTTAATGAATGGTGTGTGAGGCTGCCTGGTTTATGGCATTGACAAGTCCAGCCTCAAACACCTCAACAGTTTCACTCTGTGGGGATTTGTTGCATTCAAGGTAATGGGCCAAGGTATTTTGTAAGGCTTGCCAGTTGTCCTTGTCCACCCTCCATATAGAGGTATGTGATCCAAGAGGGTGATGGCAATTGTCATAGTAATTGCATGTGGTAGGCTCATCGACCAGAGACGCAGTTACAAAAGTGAGATCTAAGACCACTCCCATGGGGAGTGGCCAGAGGGATGTAATTCCATCTACAGGTTTAGCATCTAGATAGGAACAATTTGGTCATCCTCCTATAGTGAACAAACTAATGGAGAGGTCACCTCAATGGGAGGGAGTGAGAGCTATCTCAAGGATGGTCCAGCTGAGAGGAGGAACTCAAGCCCAAGAACCACAACAAGGCAGTTCCTGTTGCTAGGGACAGAGAGCATAAGTCAGATATGGGAAGCTGAACCTTGGCTGGGTTGTGCCTATTAGGGGAGCCATCAGTGGTGTGTAGGACAGTTCGAGAGTTAACACTGGCTTGGCATAAGGTCTAATGAGATGAATTTTTTTTAAAGGACATTTTTTAAAAGCTGTTTCTGCTATGTCTGACTACATTCTAACGTATAGTGAAGCAAGTAGAATACATATCAGTCACGTTTAACTGCCGCAAATATCTAAGCGCGCCATATGGTGTTTAGAGTGTGATCAATAATTGTGTAATGATTCTGGTATAAAACCCTAGACCTACACTTATAAACAGACTTAAATATGGGCTTACATCAACTCGAACAAATGGTACCGATCAGAGCGAATGACTTTGGTTTATTTCTGACCTATTCTCATCCCACTGGAGTGCAGCTACCTATTAGGCAATAATGCAGCCTGGGCTGTATCTTCTCTGTGCTCTGTGATTTCCCCAAAGGAAGATGTTAGTGTTTTATTCAGTTTGTTGATTAAAGACAATATATACTCACTGTGTCATGTTCGTATATATGTTTGTTTGGTGTTTCTCTACAATGCATGAGGGTGAAGAATACACTGATGAAAACTGAAGTAGGTTCATTGAAGATCAAAACAAAAATAAAAGAGTTTTTCATGGTCCTCTGCCCCACGCCAGGCTCTGCCCAAGAGTGCTACTGCCAGATGTGTGACTACAGAGACAACGTAAAATATTATACTCTAAATATTGTACAGAGAATCTCACTCTTTTACATGGGTGATATGCTACACAGCAATTTAAACTAAACATAATCTTCTATATTTTACATTGCGTAACATATCACACAAAAGGCAGTATGTGAAATATAATCATATGATTATCGTTATATACGTACGATAATACTAACATCATAACCTGTATATAACAGCATCACGATATGAATTCACAACTCACTTCATTATCACAACCTACATTATCCACGGTCTATCCTCTTCGGTCACGGCAAGAACCATACAGCGAAGTATGAGAATGGAATTAAAATGTCTGTGAGAAATTAACAAACTGAAAAAGTCTTCCCCTTTTCTCTTTTTCCATAAAGGCTCCCTAGCACTAAATCTCTCCCAGTGTTGTTGCTTTAAAATAAATACATGGCCATTGAAGGACACTTCTGTTCTGTTTATAGTTTGCAGCAGTCTCACTTTGTACTGAACTTTGTCAAGGCCCCGCCCCTTGCTCTTCCGTAGCACTGATTTTCTTCTTGTCATTTTCATTCCACTGTATAGTATTATAAGAAAAAAAATATAATAGAAATATATTGTGTAAAGGAAAAAAAAAAAAAAAATTTCGTACATGCTGGAATGGGGTTCTGGAGGCCGGCGATTCGCTCTCTTCCCTTTCGGCCTCCTAAAATCATAAAGATTTTGGATTTGGACATGGAGAACAGGTTGTCAGCAATACATAGTAAGTCATATGGTACACACCTCTATCGCAGCAGCTTTCCTTCTCCTTAGGCGGACACCGTTCCCACCCAGCCTTCTCTTTTCGCACTGGAGTAAACATCCGCCCTCGAAGGGAACCGCCGCATAAAAGGATATGTTTGTAAAACAAAGGGGAGAGAACAGCAGACCCCTCAAGCAACATAGGGCCCAGCCCACATGTCGCCCTTACCGGATCTGTATATTTTCGCAAAAACCAGCAAGAAAAGGACCCCTTTCTTTGGCCCCACCCAAGTCCATTCCATTTTTCACATCTGGTGACAGCAGGCCCCCCACCCAAGGGGGGACCCTCCTCATCTCTCGTTTATTTTGGGTAGTTGCGTGGCCTTCTTTCACATCTGAGGCAGCTGTTCAAGAACCCCACAACGCCGACCAATTCAACTAACCATGTTTCGGAGCCTGTTTCCCATCCACGCCCTCTGCCCACAAGCTACTCCTGTCGAAGTGCCCCCTCTTTTAACACCAGCCCTCGCACCAAGTTCTTTCTATAGGTTACCAACCATGTCTATCCCGTATTCGTGCTTATCACTCCGCCTGTGCACCCTCCCGACGAAGTGCGACGAATTCCAATCGGCTCACCTACCCCGCCCACCTCGTGAATCTCGTAGAAGCCCTGAAATTTCAGTGCCAAGTGACATCGAGCAGCAGACGGGAAGGAACTCCCCTTTCTCTCCGCGGGAAATGGCCCTTACCGACGATTTGTGTAAAGGAGGAACATACGGCAAGGCGCCCAATGGGGGCAGGGGTGGCGCCAAAAACCCGAAATGCCAAAGAGCTACTATGACCCCTCAGTCTTGAGGCTTTTGCATGGCGGATTAAAGAGATGTCCCCTACCCGGCCCCCGCAATTTCGGCCTTGGTCTAAAATTTTGACTTTGCCGGCCACCCTTTTTTGCTGCCACAAAGGGATTAGCATTTAGCTTCTGCCCCTAGGATAACTTTGTGCACATTTTGGTGAACTGGACCCACTTCGGGCGCGTGCTCAGGCACACCTCCCCCCGGGGGGGTGTGTCTGGGGAGCTTAGAGTGCCTGCCTTACGGTGTGCATAGAGTTGCCATTCTATTTGCTGGGGACTGGTCTGACAGACCATCTGATGACTGCCACTTTCGCTGTTTCGCATAGGAATGTATATCTGTATATAGGAATGATAGGCAGGTAGGAACCCCTCACTTTGTCAGGCCCTCAGCCTGGTTCTGTCTAAATAGCTGCTGCTAGTCGGAACACTAACTTCTCGTCCCCAAAAGGAACTGCCTGAAAGTTAGCTTCTCTCCCTCACTGTGGTGAAATAGCCTTTGGATGGCTGTTTCAGAGGGTTGAAGGTACTTACTTGAACAGGTGCAGGACCTCTTTGGTCCTCTATTCCAGCAAGACAGGCGGCCTGATCCAGGCCCGGTCAGGTCAATCGGCTGGTCTCTTTCGGGAGGCTAGGGTCATGCAGTAATGTTGCCGTTGGTACTCACACTGGTCCATGAGTGCCCTTGCAACAGTTAATTGGCTGCGTATATCCACTCATCACCCCTGTAGCTGTTAGACACTGGCTCTAACACTCAGCTTCCCCTTGTTGGACTCCATGGTTGATGGGGGTGTGAGTGGATGAAGCACTGTTCAATACATGGAAAAAAAAATAAATAAATAAAAACACAGACAGATGCTAACATTGACAACCCGTGCAAGGCCCAGACCACGGCAGCCACCCTGAAGCCATATGTGCCTCCAGGTGGCAAAAGAAAAGCCCGAGCACAGGATGACTCTGTAAGGCCTGCTGCCAAAATGGACAAAATAGAAAAAACATTAAAAAATATGTCTGTCCATCAGATTGTCCAACAGATAGACTCTCGTGCTAGCCCCTCCAGGCCAGCACCCAAGCCAGGAAGGTCTCTCAGTACCCTCAGACGACCCCCCTAACCGAATTGGGAGCACAAGCTGAACCAGCCGAATCAGCTGGTGTCCCCACGAGCAAGCCCCAAAGCCGAAAGGGCAGGCCGAAACGTCCGAGGCCGGAGACGGACTTTGAGGGAGAGTCTGGACCCCCAAGGCGTTTCTCCCAATTCTAGGTACCTGAAAGTGAGCCTCTCACCACTGAATCCCGAGGAAAAGAGGGTCAAGATGGTGCTACTTGGCTTCTCACTCGTACGATTTGGAATTGATTACATCACACCCACAGGTCGTGGAGGCTTCCTGAATGTCGAAAGGGAAGACTCCAACCAGGCAAGTCCTGGTGACCTGTACTCTTGATCTGGGTAACTGGGGCACCTACATCCTCCAAACATATGTGCCTGATCCACTTCGGTGTTTCAAGTGCCAAAAATACGAACAACACCAGGCTAGCAGCACAGCCAAGCCTAAATGTGGTGTCTGTAGCAAGGCACACAACACCGAGGTGTGCCTCAAGGCCTACAAAGAGAAAAAGAGGGACACAACAGCCAAATGTCCCAACTGTGACAAGAGGCATCACGCCTGGAGCCTGGCTTGCTCTGTCAAGAGGCGGCCCTCAGGCGACAAGAGGTTGCTAAGAAGCGACCAGATTTTGTTCCAGCCCCTCTGGCAGGGTTAAGAACAAAAGTGAAAAGGCCTCCCAACCTCCTAAGAGGAAGGAAGCCGCCTTCCAGCCGAAACCGGAGATCTCTGACAAACAGGAGTTTCCAAAAATAAAAAAGGTGCAGAAGAACCACAGGAATAAAGGTTTAAACAGCACTACAAAGTCCTCCCCAAATGACGAAGACTTCCTCCTTGATGAGGAGGACATGACTCTCCTGTTGACTGCTGTAGTCACAGCAGTTGCAACAGCTTTGGGAAGAACGAGTGAAGAGGCTGAGAAGGCAGTTGCAGTCGCCATGATGGCAATGACCAAGACTGTCGCAGTCCTAAAGGGAAGGAAGCTGGAAAGAGCCAAACCAGTCCCATCCTCACCCTCACCCCAAGACAAGACTACCCTCCCCACTCCAACCCAGGCCATGCCCTCACAGGTAGAGCCAAACCAAGCTGACCTTGCCCAGGCAAGGCCAACAAAGAAAAATGCACAGAAACAGCCTGAACAGAGAAAAGCCCAGGTACACAAAGTACACACAAGGCAGTGGACCTAGGGATAGCCTGACAGCCGAAGAAGACCCCTCAAGCAATGAGGACTTTGCAATGGAGTTGTCAGACTCTGAAACTAGTCAACCCAAATACGACGATGTCTCTGATGTAACTATCATCTAGTAACATCATGGCACACAATCTAAGCATTCAGCTGTGGAACATCAATGGCTTCTCCACAAGGAGTGCCATCCTCCACGCAATAGTGCGATCAAGGAGCATTGACATTGTCATGCTCCAGGAGACATTAACAGTGGAACCTGTTTGCTTCTCCGGGTATCATGTCTTCATGCTGCCACACGTTGATGGCAAGAGAGGCTTGATCACCCTTGTCAGAGCAACAATTCCCTACTCTGCAATAGCCGATGCACCGCACTGTGGAGACGATGTTGAATCTCTTGCCGTCAAGATTCAAGTGGCCGGGGGGCCCCTGAAATTGTACAATGTGTACAGCCGGCCACACTATAGTTCCTTAGATATCAGCCAGGTCTGTGCTTCTGCAGCACACGACCGAGTGATCATAGGGGGAGACTTCAATGCACACCACCCCATCCTGGCTCCCTGCTGGGCACTGGATGCGACTGGCTTTCACATAGCCAACGTGCTTGAGACATTCCTTGAGATCACTCTCCTCAATACCCAAGAGCCAACGCATGTCAGAGGAGGGGCCCTAGACCTCACCTTGGCCATTGCAACTCTGGTGGAGAGGAATGACTGGTGTGTCGATGAGACCGTTACAAGTGACAATTATGGCACTATAACTACCCTCATGGATAGCGGCCCAGCCAGAATGCAATGACCGAATGCAAGTTGGAAAACAGACAAGGCCAAATGGTAGGCATTTCAGAACACCTTGGCCCGCAGTCTGAGAAGCAATGAACCCACACAAAGCCAGACTTGTAAATGCCATTGATGAGGCAGCCTCACTGACCATACCCAAAACTTGGCCTTGGTCCAGGAGTCACAGCGACGCCTGGTACTTCAACGACGAGATTAGGGAGGTCAACCACAGGGTAAACATGTGCCAAAAACATTTCCAAAGGCAAAGAACCCCCGACAACCTAGCCCTCTTAAGGGAGGCTGTCAGGGATGCCAAGGAAACTGCCAACAGAGTCAGGCAGGAAAAGTGGCTGGAAAGGTGTGAGTCCTTCGACCACCAAACCACCCTCACAGAGCTATGGCAATAGGTCAAGTGAGCTACCAGCCGCTCAGCCCTAAGATGCATGCACCATGACCCCCAGTCAGAGGCGAACAGACTGGCACACGAGTTCTCTACGAGAACAAGTAGTAACAGCCTGCCAGCCGAACTGAGGGCAAGACAAGAACGCCTACAACCAGACAGACTTGCTCATATCAGAGAAAGGGCAGCCGAACCCGATAACTCAGACGTTATCTTTTCTCTGAAGGAACTAAGCAATGCATATAAAGCCAGTTGTAACATAGCCCTGGGCTCTAATGGGATCTTGTACCGCATCATTTCCCACCAGGGACTAGTAGGTGAGCTTACATTCCTGCAACTCATCAATATCCACTCTACCCAAGAGTTGGAAAACGGCTACCATAGTTCCCATCCCTAAACCAAAGGAGCCGGGGAAGTACCATCCCATCTCTCTCCTCAGCTGTCTGGGCAAGACAGCCGAGAGGTTGGTACTGAACCAGCTCTGATGGAAAATGGGACCCCCACATGAACACCTCCACGGGTTCACCAGGGGAATGAGCACAGCGCACAGCATAGCCACGCTCTTGAGCACAATAAGCACGGGCACATCTGTGGTAGTATTCCTTGACCTGGAGAAGGCTTTTGAATTGGCAAGTCCTCTTGCTATTCAGGAGAGCCTGATCCAAAAAGGAATCAGAGGTAAGCTCTTGGCTTGGACTACTTTAGGAATAGAACAGCTAGAGTCAAATTCCAAGGTCACCTATCACATTCTCTAGTGACAGCCAATAGAGAATGGGATGCCACATAAACCTCCCAGTGGGGTGCAAGATCATCTCCTATGCAGACGATCTTGCTATCATCTCCACTGGAGCATACTGCCTAAACAAAGCCCAGCATTGTCTGGACCTCGTGTCTGAGGAGTGTTGTAGGACAGGACTAAAGATCTATGCAGCCAAATCCAAAGCCATGGCTCTGAGACAAAAGGTTTAAGGCACAAGTCTGAAAATCCAGGGAATGGACTTGGAGTGGATTCAGGACTACCTCTACCTTGGGGTAAGGATAGACCGAACCCTCTCCTTCCAGAAGGAGGTCCAGTACCTGGTTGACCGAAATCAAGACTGTCTGTCATGAGGGCAATGAGTGGGAGACACATAGGAGCCAGACACAGAGTACTAAGATCATTCTATGTACATGCTGTCCGGCCCATTGTGGACTATGCCTCCCTTGCTCTGATTGGCATAAAAAAACAACATAAAGACCAACTAGAGATAGTCCAAAACGAAGCTGCCCCAAGGTGGTCAAAGGTCCTCAACCTCCTCCTGGAGGCAAACCTTCTCCCCCTGGCCTCACAAATCAATCTAATGGCAGCACAATTCTTATCAAAGGTCATCCAGGCCCCCAGGAATACAAGCCTAAGACATAAAATAGTCAGATGCCTAGAACAAGATAAATGAGCTGTTTGCAAACAACTCCTGGCTCTCTCACACAGCCAGGGTGTTAATACGCCATCAGCTCAAAGAACAGCTTCTTGCCAAGGGCATGGACAAACCCATACCCTGACTTTGTCGAAGCTCCGCCGTGGCCACAAACCTCGATAGAGTGCTCTGTCATGAGACTGGCAACCAAAATCAATGAATACCCCATGCCTAGCCTAAAGGCAGAAACCCAGAGGGTCATTGCAACCACCATTCCTCCGGACAATAGAACAAACTACTCGATGGATCGGTCGATCCCTTGACCCATACTGCAGGCGCTGGCTTCGCAGCAAGGGATGCCACAAAATCCATGAAGGTAACAGACAACGCCTCCTCGCTACAGGCAGAGGCATTTGCTATCATGGGAGCCCTAATCCACGCGTCCGTGAGGGAAGAACATGTGGTCATACATACAGACTCCAGAAGGAGCCATCGACTGTCTTCAGCAGCGCTCACCCAATGACAATATCTACCTTCTGACTACTATCCTCACACTGGCACAGAGGATTCTTGCACAGGGTAGAAGAATTATCATAAACTGGATTCCCAGCCACATAGGGATCAGAGGGAATGAGCTTGCTGACAGATTAGCGGCTCCCCCTAATCCCATGATTATACATCCAAGCCGAAAATTACTTAGGAAGAAGTGTACGGTGATAGCAACCTCCTTCCTCCTGCAGCTTCACAGAGAGGAAGCGAGATCCTCCTCCTCGGCCAGCTGGTACTCAGACGCCACTGGCTATGAACCACTGGCACTCTCTGAAATAAACAACAGAGGTACCGAAGTCATTCTTCACAGATTGCGCCTAGGTTTCCACTGTGCATGGCAGATCATAGAGAAAATAAACCGTGAAGAGAGGTGTTGCATGCATTGCGGCGAGCCGAACGCCACACTCGTACATTACTTAGAGAATTGTGAGCACACACAATTCCTGAGACAGGGTCCGCAGAACACAGCCGTCGTGCTGGTAAAGAGATTATGCGATATGCTTACACCACGGCTACAGGAGCGCCTGCTGGCAATCCCACCGCCGCGATAAGCACCGAGTGTCAGAGAACAAAATGAGACAGCCATAAAAAGCTGACACAGGGTCGGGCCATATGTCTGAAGCATAAGCACTTGGTTATTTATCCCAAAGATATGGAATTCTTGTCCAAATAATATTTCTCACGTTACCCGTCTTGCAACTTAGAAAAGTGATAGACAAACTATTATTATCCTCCTCCATAGCCCTGTTACTGGCCTGGTACACTTATATTTCTTCTTAAGCTTCTGCATGTTGCACCTTAGTGCGAAACCTCCGCCACACCTTTCATTGACCCGCCCAAGTCCATCTCTCGTCTCGTTTACACTTGGCGGCAGGTGTAAACGAGACGAAGCCTGGCCCTCACCTGTCCCCCGCATCTGGTGGTTTGGGATGGTGCAGCGAATGGCGGTGTATCCAAAGCAGATTTTGTCCACGGCAGGGCGCTGGAGGGACCGCCGTAACAGCTTCTTCATGCTGGGGTATTTCACTGAGAGGAGTCATTTTTCAGCATTGGTTTTTAATACATGATCAGTATTTAAATGATGATTTAGAATACCATGACTTGTTTTTCCTAAAGCAGGATAACTTAATTTATTAGTAACGGTAGCTACTGTGAAAGAGGATAAGGCATTGAGGACTTCCTCATTGTACCATTGCCATCTGATTCTTTTATTATTATGTTTGTTTGTTTACTTATTAGTTATACATACTTATACGTATGTATCACTACAGTCAATTCACTTATCCATAAGGCTTATGGATAAGTGTTTGTGGTCAGGGAATTTTTTTTTTTTTGTTTGATTTTTTTTTTTTTTAATATACCATTCTT
>NC_051386.1:25281698-25312846 GCF_015228065.2 Penaeus monodon | reverse complement strand
CTCTCTCCTCATCCTCCTCTCCTCTCTCCTCTCTCCTCCTCTCTCTCTCACTCTCTCTCTCTCTCTCTCTCTCTCTCTCTCTCTCTCTCTCTCTCTCTCTCACTCGTGGTGTGATTCTCGTAGAAGTAGGACGTGTTTTAGTGGTATCCTCAGTCGTGAGAGTTATCCTGAATCCTGTTTACCCGCCCCCCAGACAGGGAGCGGGTGAGGTGCCTCTGGCCGTAATTTGTCACCTCCTCCCAGGTGTCAGCATAGCCAGTGTTGCCATATCGGGGTCACCCCTTACCGACGTAGAAATGGAGGACAAAAGTTTAACCTCGCAAAGACATGTTACAGGTGTATCCCATAAGAAGGAAAGAAGTGAAGGAAGTGTGAACATAAGTGACAATGAGAATGAATGCGAGCGGGAGAAGAGGAAGAAGAACGAAGAGAGAACCAAAGCAGGAAATGAGCATGTTGCCGATGTGAATGGCAGGAAACGATTACTATTTCCACAGGACTGCACCGTGAGTTTCCTGGAGAAATTAAGGTGGGTTACGGAACTGGGCCGGGACCACCGTGATTTCTGGCCATTTATGAAGGAAAGCAGACAGAGGTGGTATCTCAGGGTACGACTCAGGGATACAAGGGGACGGTGATGACTGTTCCAAAGGCTGTGGAAAAGCTCACGAAAGTGATAATTTTCTAATACCCGACGATATTGGACCCTGAATTCTTATTAGACGACGACAGATTTGTATGGGTAAAGAGACACAATTTATGGACAAAGATGCCGAAAAACAGATAAAGGGAAAGGACGCTGTAGAAAAAAAAAAAAAAAATCCCCTAAAAGATACAGAAATGGGAAGAAAATATTTGTGGTCTTGCAGAGTTTAGTGTAGATTGTAAAATAACCACTGAGGGGAAAGAAAGAAAAATAAAAGCAAATGCACTGGGAGGAACATCCCCAGCGATCTTCAAGTCACTCCTGCTAAGGAGAAAGAAAACCTCTTAAAAAATGGGAAATGATACAAGTGGGCACCCATTCAAAATTGTTGGAATAACACAAAGACACGATAAAGGCCTGATGGGGCTTCATAATATTAGAATATTATCGTGGAATGTGAGTAGTTTATTTACCAGCGTTACAGACATCCATTGCTTTGTATTGAAAAACGATATTGACGTAGTCTGTCTCCAAGAAACCAGGGATACGAAAGGTGATACTCCCAAACTGAATGGTTATAGAGCATACCATATTCATTCCCTAACACGGGTTTAATTTCAAAGGAAACGGTTTTCACTAAATTTAAACGACATAAAACAGTTTGTTTACAACATAGAGAGCTGGTATAAACATTATACACCTGTATATTTAGACAGGTTCAAGTGTCATGGGGCAAAAAAAAAAAAAAAACAGGTGCTGCAATGATAGAGCACTTACGGAATGGGCACACATGTTAAGGATGGCACACAGGGAGTGGATAAAAAAGGGCAAACGGGAACAGGCGAAACATATCAGAAATGTAAAAGCCTTAAAGAAATATGGCATCAAGTAAATAAGATGAGTGGTAAAAGAAATAACAACAAACATATTCAGAAATGGGCGACATCTTCTCTGGCTTCACTATCACAAAGCACTCGTGATGCCTTAGATACATGACAAACTGAAAGAAGAGAGCAAATAGGGAAAAATATGTCACCTGGAGAAGATGCCGTAACATACGACATTCTAAACTCATTAGTTAGCATGGAGAACAGTCCTATATTAGATCTATACAAATGGGCTATTTAGAAGCTAGGTTGCCAAAGGCCTGGAAAAAGCTATAATAATACTGCTATGCCAGTGGGTCTTTGTCTCTGTGCGAAACATGTGTTAACATGAAAAGGATGACCTGGGCATGTGTTAACGTGAAGGGACCTGGGCAAACATGACGCAGCTGGCTGTGGGCGGAGGAGCGGAGGAACAAGCCAAGAGGGAGACGGAGTTGGGTGCTGCTCCTGGGAAGACCTCATGTGTGCCCTTGTGACCTGATATATTTTGTGTTGCCCTGTTATTATCTGTATCGTGCAGTGTGACATGCTGGTTATCCCCCTGTATTGTGCCTATAGAAAAGTGTACGGGTAAAATAAAGGAAAGACTGTCATTTTGTGTTTATTTCGTGCCCTGCCTCGCCACGTGGCGTTTCCCCTCGTGGTGTTATGGGACGCTGTGGTGTTCGGTGCCTCTTGGAGCTGTTCAGTGTTCACGACCCTGTGGATAGCACGCCGTCTGCCTAGCCTGCCTTGTGTTGGTGGCAGAGAGACGAGGCGGCCGGCGTAACAAATGGTGTCAGGAGCGGGATTTGTGATATTTGATCAGTGAGATCGCCGATTTATCATGTCCAAAGATGGTGGCAGCCATGAGGGAGAGGAGGCTATGACTGAGGCAGGCATGAGTGAGGTGAAGCCGAGCCAGATGGACCTGATCACTGCCATGCTGGCCGGTATGAGGGAGGAAATGGCACAAAGGGCAGAAGAGCAGGCACAGAGGGCACACGAGCAGGCGCACCATCTCGTCGAGATGCAGGCAAGGAAGGCAGAGGAACAGTTCTGCCGACTTGTTGAGGTGCTACAGAGCAATCTTGCATCTGTGAAGATGGAAACTCAGCAGTACACCGACAAGGCCTGCAACAGCGTGAAAAGTGAACTGATGGAGGAGGTGCAGACTCTGAAGGGCGAGGTTCAGGGCCTGAGGGAGGAAGTGAAGGAGGAAAGGCGGCGTCACGAGGTAGTAACGTTGCAAGCAGAGAAGGCAGACGATGTTCTGGCAACAGATGCCAGAGTGTCAGATTTACTGGGGTCTGCCTGGGGTCCGTGGCAGGAAACCCCCGGGCCTCGCAGCGTCCTGTCGGAGCCAGTGGTCGCTGCAGAAGGCTGGGGACCCATCGGAACCGCTCCCTTGGATATAGGTGGCGGCAAACTCGGACCCGGTCAACCCGCCTCGTTGCCTCCCTCACGCCCTTCCTACCCCCCGGGCGTGTTAGTTCACGGCACGCGTTCTCCAACCCGCAGCCCCTCGGCCTCCAGACATTCTGTGAAGCGTAAGCTAGCTAAGTACGACGGGAAGGTGGCCTGGGAGGCATATGTCGCCCAATTTGAAATGCTGGCATCTGCCCAGGGCTGGAGCCAGGAAGAGAAGGCCCTGCAGCTGGTAACAGCGCTAAGGGGTCCCGCGGTGGAAGTGTTGGGGCATCTGCCGGCATCCCAACATGCCTCTTACACCAGCGTGGCGGAGGCTTTGAAACGCCGTTTCGGGCACCACCACCAGGCCGAGGTATATCGGGCCCGCTTGAAGAAGCGGACTCGTGAGCGTGGCGAGACACTGTCCCAGCTGGCGCAGGATGTGGAGGCGCTGGTAAGGAGGTCGTACCCTGCAGCTGCAGAAGAGATGATCGTGGTCCTGGCCCGGATTTCTTTTTTGACGCTTTGAAAAGGACCACACTGCAAAATCTACGTCAAGCAGGCACACCCTGAGGACCTGCAGGTGGCCTGGCGAGGGCCTTGGATTTTTTAGCCCTTTCCTAAAGGAACCAAGGCCTGGGGCCAGCTGCTCATCCCCGCCATGACCTCTGGGGCCCGGGAAGGCTAAAGGGGAAAGGGTACATTGAGGAAGGTGAGCCCGAAAAAATTTTCCCAAGGCTTGGTTGGGGCTGCGGTGAGGAGAGCAAAACGTAGTCGGGTCGGGGAAAGCGGAGAACACGCTCTCAACCAGAGGGATTCTGATCCCTTTCCCAGCATGCTCAAGGACTGTGGAAAGGTAGGTCACCACCGAGTGCTTTCCTAAGGCAAAGGAAGTAGTACAGGGGGAAAAACCGGAAGGCTGGAGAAGGGGGCCGAAACCCGCCGTCCTCGGTTCCCGGGTCCGATTTGGGGGTAAGCTGGGGGAAACCCAGCCGATAGGTGGAGGCTCATAGAGGAACCATGCCGCCTGACGGGGGACAGGGGCTGAGAAGACCCTATGTGGCCACTATGCACCACACAGAGATGGTGGTGTCAGGGGCATTGTGTGAAAGCCCCAAGGGGGGCCAGCCCCCCCCTAACGGAACCGCCTTGCCGGGGGGGGGTTGACCCCCAATGATCGGTGAGCCGGTCAGGGGGGCTACCCATACGGGAGGGGTCACCAGTGGGGATGAAACAAAATGGTTTCCTGGTGCACCAAGGGCCTATGGGGGGAGGGTGCACCCACCCCGGGTTTTCTTCCATTTGGACGGGGAGAACTCTTCCCATGTTTTTGCCTGCGTGGCTCCCTATTACCAGGAGACGGGAGTCCGGAGTTGAGCGATGCTGCGCCCTGCAGCTAGCACCACCTTTTTGGGTCCTTTATTTGGTTAGACGGGGGGCTTGATAAAGGGCCCCCGGTCAAGCCAATGGTGGTAAAATAGGCTAGGGTCAAGCAGGTAATTTAGTCGGTAGCGCATAGGTCCGCGACTACCATCATACGAAATAGGGGCGCGTATTTTTTCCTCATTACCCCTGTGGTTTTGGGGGAGATTTTGAGCCCCAACTATAGCTTCCCTCGTTGGACTCCATGGTGGGGGGGGGGAGGAAATGAAAAATTTCCCAATTTGTATAGTCTACAATTTACAAAAATCTAGCTCTTTCCCTGACGACCTACGCAATCCCCCGACCTTTCCCCTCGGGAAACATCACGTTTTTTTCACTTTGGAACCTTTTCAGCCCAAGGGCAAAATGGAATCGTAATGGTTCCCGGGCCCCCAAAAACCAGGTAAAAAGGGGGGAAAAGCCCCTCCTCAACCCACTAAGGAAATTTCCTGGAAAATATGAAAACATTTCATATGTAAGTCCCTAGTAGTGAAGCCATTGAAGGTATAAATCAGGGATCTTGATATTTTTAAGTACATCAAAAAAATAGTTAAGTATGTCACGGATCCTCGCATCACCCCACTGCAAATGGTACCTGTGTTAGGTTTCGTCGCCAGACAAGTGACCGTCTGCGTGCGTATTGACTTTCCTGGGGCTAAATTTTCATTTTTCTCGTCCAAAACCCTAAACATGTAGGGAAATTGTTTTCCCCGAGACCTGATGAGTATTTGAGTAAACTTTTGGAACTAGAGAATTTAATGTAGTGGCAGAAAAACGTTTTAAGAAAAAAATTTGATGGTTTGGAACTCGCCCACTTTTCTTCAAACTTTTAACACGTTAGCCCTTCAGAATGGGAAAATTTAGCATGGTACCACCTCAAGGAAAACCCATAGGGCCCCAAACCCTATGCGGGCTTCCATGCCAGGGTTTGGGCAGGGGCCAACTCTTGCCGTTTTAAAGAAAATGGGCAACCAAAGTAGTGAAAGGTGTGGTAAACAGGTCATCAAATGCAACTGTCCGGCCAATATGCTGTTACCACTCAAAAGGCTCATGAAGCTTTTTCAAAGCAGTGTGAAAGGTAGAATTTGAAAAGGAAAGTTTGGTAATAAAAAGCAAGGAAAAAGTTAGTTTTCAGAGGCTAAGTGACGTGCCCGTGTGCTATTTGCACCCCAAAAAGTCCTTTGCTTGGTTCTACCCCATCCCCCTTCCCCCCCAAACCCTTCCCTCCAATGCTTTTAAAACACACACTCTCCCCGTTTCCCTTTTAAACCCTCAGTCGAAAATTTTGCTGACACTGTCTCGGGTGAGTTGTTCCACCAAAACAAGTAGGGGAGGGGTCTCTTGGGGAGACTCCTCCCCCCAAAGAAAGGTTTTTGGGGAGCCAACTTTAAGGCTCTAGGGGCCTCAAGGGTTTGACAGCTCCGCGCCACCACATCCAAGGGCCTCTGTGCTAGCGAATCCCCTGAAGTAAAGGCCCGGCACCCCTTTTCCCCCAGGAAAAGGGAAAATCCTGAACCTGTGCAAAGACTCCAGTGCCAACCCGGGGGCCCTCCATGCTGGGAGAATCCCCCCTAAAGTAAGGCCGGCACGCCCTTTGCCCGGGAAAAGAAATCCTAACTTGTCCAGGGAAACCTTGGAAACTAATTCCCGGGAAAACAACCTTTAAAAAGGTACCCCCAGGATCATAAAAAGGGACAGCTTAAGGTGGAGGAAAACCTTACCACGGGTGCTGCCAAACCCCTATGAAGAAAAATCTAAAAAACTGGATACCCTATCCAATGGAAAACTGTCGGGGAATTCATGCAAAAGGAAAGAAGTGCAAATCTATAGTTTCATATATCCAGTTTGTGTATGTCTACAAAAATTAGACGGGGAAAAATTTGTACCTTTTCCCTGGGGGGTTTCCCAAGTTAAAGCCCATTTGGGCCCTTTTGAAAATGGACCTCTGGAGGAGTAGCAGAATGGTACGTCAGATTTTCCCTTCCGGGCCATCCCCGCAAAACATGCAGGTAAAGGGCTGTGAGAATAGGTTTGACACGCCCTTTACATTTTTGAAAAACCCCTCTCCCTTTCCTCCACATAATCTGAACTTTAAGTTTGGAAAATCTACTTGGCAGTTGCCCCTCTATTTTTCTTTGGGAGATTTCAATGGTCGGCATCACTCTGGGAGACCTTTGTGCAACCTCGAGGAAGGGCCTTGGAGCCCTTGTTTTTTAAGAGTAGATGCAGTTTTTCTGAACAGGGCACTCCCCACATTTCCAAGTTCAAACTGGGGCATTCTCCAATATAGACCTATCAATAGGTTTACCTGATTCCAGTTGAACTTACTTTGGCAGGTCTGGAAGCGACCATTTTCCAATAATTTTGGAGGAGGTGAATGGTTTCCAGTCAAAGGAGTGCAGAGTGGCGCTTGAACAGCAGACTGGGAAACTTTTTTGATCACTGCAGTATTGCAAGGTCTGTTAATGTTTCCCGTGTGTTCAAGATGCTGTTAATCCTTCACATTTCGAATTTACCTTGCAGAGAAATCCTTCCCAAAAATAGCGGACAGACCCTCGACCTCCATACCATGGTGGTCTGTAATGCCAAAGCTCGAGCAAAGGGAAACTGCATTAAGGCAGTTTTAAAAGACGCCCCACATTTTAACCTTGATCAGTTACAAAAAAACCCAGCCAAGGCCGCGAGTGCTAAAAGGGGGCTAGACGGCGTTTTTGGAGACAGATGTCTCCTCGATTAACTCTGGGACCCCCTTAACATGGGTATGGGGCAAGGTGCTAAGATTGCTGAAAGAGCACATCCTATCCAACCTGCTTTGAAGATAGATGGGGTAATCATCACAGACAAAAAAAATATTTCTAATGAGCTGCTAAATCCACTTTTGGAGCATCTTCACTGTCGATTTTCCCCCTCTTGTGCTAACAGGAAAAACCCCAGTTCGTTTTTTTCAGTAGGAATGCAGCAAACTTCCTACAACTTGCCATTTTTGCGAAAGGGATGGCCTTGCTTTGCAGCTCTGCCATAAAACTGCCCCGGAAGTGACGATATTCCATATCAAAAGATATTCACTTACCGGAAGCCCCAGAATTCCTGTTGGACTTATTCAAAAGGATTATAGGGGGGGGCACAGTGCCATCCACAGGAAAGAGGGTATAATCATTTCCCGTTTTCCCAAACCCGGCAAAAGAAATTCCACCCAGGAAATTACAGACCAATTCTCTCACCACTGCATCTGCAAGTGATGGAGAAAATGGTAAACTTCAGGTTTACATGGCTGTAGAAAAAGAAAACGTGTTGACCCCATATCATATGGCTTTAGAAAATTGAGATGCCCCAAATGCACTTGTGAGGATGGAAACTGCTATACAGAAATTCTTCGCACAGCAACGTCACATGTTAGCAGTCTTTTTTTGACCTTGAAAAGGGCTTACATACTATTGGAAGCATGGCATCTATGAAGCGTATGACATGGTTTAAAAGGGGCATTACCCACCCCTTATACAAAGCTTCCTTCAAACAGGAAATTAGAGTTCAGGTGGGAAAAAGTTTCCCTAACCTGGGAAAACCCCGGAAGGGGGCCCCAAGGGATGTCTTTAAATGGACCCTGTTTGCCATTGTATAAAAGAAAATTTAAAAATTGTTCCAAGTTCTGTCTCATTAATCTTTTTGTGGATAAATTTATACTGTACTGCTCAGGAGGAACTTTAAAGGGTGTGCAAGGACCATGCGGTGCAATAATCAGGTTTTACATGGGCAAAATTTTCATGGGGTTTAAATTTTTTCCAAGCAAGACCATGGCATACATTTCCCCCAAACGAGGAAAATTCACCCTTCCCTCTATTTTGGGGAAACCCCCTGCAATTTGTCCGAGCGGAGTACTTGGGCTAATTTTTGACTCAAGACTTACATGGGTGCCTCACTCAAACAGTTAAAAGGAAAGGGACAAAAACGCTTAGATTTTGGGGTTTTTTTCACATCTATTTGGGGGGCAGACCCCACAACGCCTTCTACGGCTTTACCCGGGGCTTATCATAGTAAAAACTTGATTTGGCTGTGAGGGGGTTTTTTCTGCAAAATCCCCCCGTTCTCCGGGTGTTGGACTCGTTCATAAAAAGCTCTCAAACTGTACTGGGGCTTTTAGGTCTTCACCGTGGGAAACCTGTATCTGAGGTGGGGAAAACCCCCTCTTTCATTACCCGGGACTACATGAACCCGATTTACTCACGAGACTACAAAGGATTCCGGGGTCCCTAATCCAGGTTGGTTTTTAACCCCCTTGAGGGTAGCCGATCCTATGGTAGGGAATGAGGAATTTGTGGAAATCTTAATTTTTGTCTCACTAAGGGTTTTGGCTGCTGGGAAAATTTCCCCCAATTCCCCCCCTTGGACTATCAAGTCGAGCCCGATTTGGTCGGAAATTGGGAAGGGGGAGTCAGAAGCAAATCAGAGAGAAATTTCTTAGCTATTTTAAGTACCAAGGATAAGGCAATATATACGAGGTTCGAAATCTGAAAATGGGGGTGGGCTTTGCGCAGTGAGCAGAAAGGGGACTGCTCTGGCAGTCCCCTTTTTCTACAGCCTTGATCTTTACTGCAAGTTCATGCCACCTTTCGCAGTTAAAATTACTAGGATCTTACAAACCATTCTTTGTGATTTTGTGACTCTCGAGTGCCTTTCAAGCAATCAAAAGCTTAAACTCATACATCCTAGTAAGGGGGGTTTTAAGATTGGGGTTGCCCTGATGTCAACACGTAAAAAGATAACTCTGTGTTGGGTCCGCCATATTGGTATAGGGGAAAAACGAGTGATCAGAAGGCCAAAGGGAGCTGCTGCTCGCCCCGGATGCTCGTTTTTCTCCCACACACGACCTAAACCCAGCTAAGGATGTCTTCGCAAAAATGGAAGGGAAAAATGGAGGCATACCCCCAGAAACAAACTACGAAGGATTTGAGATGACCCTTGGGAGTTTTGGGGACTGCTCCCCCTAACCCAAAAGTGGGAAATTTGCATTAACAAACTAAGAATCGGGCACACAAGACTGACTCATGGGGTGATGATGGCTAAAAAATGAAGCACTTTGTGAAGGTGCCAAGAGCCATTAACGATCGCACATGTATGGAAAGGTGCAACTTTTTCAACCAAAAACGTATGTATTGTTCCCCCCTATAAATGAAAAAAGTATTGGGGGGGATTGTGACTAGAGGGTCTTTTTGTTTTCCTTAGGGAGATAATATTTTAAAAAAATTTAATTATGCTAATGTTTATGCAATTTTTTATATACTTAAAGCATAATTTTATGCTTTGATTTTTAATTTGTTTATTGTTATTTGTAAGATATTTATTCATAGATTTTTAAAGTTTTAAATATTTTAATATTTCTATTTAACAAGGCATTCGCCGCTAATGACCTTAGCTGTTGATGCGGCAGATAATTTTGAATAACCAATCAATCAAGGGGCCAGTGGAGGCTCGTATTGGCGTGGGCAGCACGGTGCAGCGGCTGCCGGTGTATGTGGCCGATCTGGACATCTGGACGAGCACTGTTTGCTGGGCCTTGACTACCTGACGCAGAGTAAGGCGTGTGTCGACCTTGGACGGAAGCTGGTGAGGGTGCACGGTGAAGATGTGCCCTTGCTTCCAGAGGTTGGCTGAGCGACTGCACCTTGTCCCCAGGACAGAGTCTAGAATCCGGTGTCGACTGTCAAGAGTGACGCGTGGAGTAGAGAGCCTCGTGGAGCCCGTCCAAAACCTGCAGCTGGCTGATGGCGTAGCAGTTGGGCGGAGCCTTGTTGGACCAGGGGAGGGGTTAGTTACAGTGTTGGTGGCCAACTTCTCCGATAAGGCCCAGAAGGTGCCAGCTGGTGCAAAGCTGGGCACTTGTGAGGAAGTGGAGCGCCCAGAAGAGTCGTCGGGAGCGAGGAGTTGTTTGGTGTGGGGCCGTTGCCCGACTTCCTCGAGGACTTGGCGCACCGGAGCTAACCTGACGGAAGCACAGACAGAGAAGATGCGTCACACCCTGTCTCAGTATGCACATGTGTTTAGCAGGGGTGACTTGGACCTGGGCCGCACAGGATCGGTGAAGCACCGCATTAACACCGGAAGTAGTTTGCCCATCAAGAGCCCCCCCCGACGTATTGCACCAACCAGGCGACAAGAGATGCAGCGCACTGTCAATGAGCTGGCGGCGCAGGGGGTGATTGAACGGTCAGGCAATCCATGGTCATCAGCGATAGTCCTGGTGAAGAAAAAGGACGAGCATTTGGATGGTAAGGGCGATGCAACAGACGTCAGTGGTGACCATGAGCCAAGTCTTGGGGCAGGAGATATCCCTCTGGGTGCCACTGCCAATCTACCGCCGCCCACACCTCCTCCAGAGCGACCCCAGCGAGAGTGAAGAAAGCTGCGCTGGATGAAAGATTTTTGTGTTTCTGAGAACTGATTTTCAATTACGGTTACTTTTGTTTGAAAGAGTTTTGTTTGTTCCTGAGGACTAATTTTATTTAAATTTTCTGTATTTTGTTTCATGTTTAGGTGTGTCAGAGCAGACGGGTCTCTGCTTGATAGGGGGGGATAGTGCTATGCCAGTGGGTTTTTGTCTCTGTGCGAAACATGTGTTAACATGAAAAGGATGACCTGGGCATGTGTTAACATGAAGGGACCTGGGCAAACATGACGCAACTGGCTGTGAGCAGAGGAGCGGAGGAACAAGCCAAGAGGGAGACGGAGTTGGGTGCTGCTCCTGTGAAGACCTCGTGTGTGCCCTTGTGACCTGATATACTTTGTGTTGCCCTGTTATTATCTGTATTGTGCAATGTGACATGCTGGTTATCCCCCTGTATTGTGCCTATAGAAAAGTGTACGGGTAAATAACTTGTGTAAATAAAGGAAAGACTGTCATTTTGTGTTTATTTCGTGCCCTGCCTCGCCACGTGGCGTTTCCCCTCGTGGTGTTATGGGACGCTGTGGTGCTCGGTGCCTCTTGGAGCTGTTCAGTGTTCACGACCCTGTGAATAGCACGCCGTCTGCCTAGCCTGCCTTGTGTTGGTGGCAGAGAGACGAGGCGGCCGGCGTAACAATACCTATTCAGAAACATCAGGAGGATACATCCGTATCTCTGACATCCTGTTTATGTAAAATGATGGAACGAATATTATTAAACAGACTGATGTATATGATTGGAGATAAACTATCTTGGAATCTGCAAGGTCTTATGAAAGGAAAAGGAACATATGACTGCCTAATTAAGCATTTATCAAATGATGCACAGAAGTTTTTGTTGATTTACAAGGAACCTTTGATAAAGCCAATGGAGAAGTGATTATGTATGAGTTGACAAGACTAGGTGTCACGGGAAAGTTCCTGAAATGGATTGCTGACTATTTGTCTGAGAGAAGAGCTGTGTATGGTTTCAAGGATGTTTATCAACGGAGAGAAATCTTGAGCATGGTACCCACAGGGAGGTGTTTTGAGCCCTATACTATTTAATATACTAATGGACAGAATATCCACAGAGAGATGTTCTCAGGGTGTCCAGCCAATTATATATGCAGATAACATATTGATACAAGAGACTACACAGAGTCGTCTACAGAAGGTGCTGAACAACTTTAATAGGCTTACTCAGACATTAGGTTTGGTTATCAGTCAAGTAAACAAAGGGATAACATGAGACTTGAGTTCATTGATAAACAGGTTGAGAAGGTATTGACATATAAATACCCTGGTGTGTACATTGGCTTTACTACCTAAAGATGCTGAGGTGAATCATATATTGACCCAGTGTAGGGCGCGGTTACGGCTGCTCAGTAGCACTTGCTTGTCGCGGAGTAGGAGCCGGGGTTCCCTTACTGAGATTAGTCTACATTATTAAAATAAGAACTGGTGGATTATGCATCACCAGCACTTTCCACAGCCTGTCAAGGGTAACTCTGAAAACTTGAAGCCATACAAAATGAAGCTATGCGAATAAATCTCGGGTGTCAAAGGAATACCAGAATATATGTAATGAAAGCAGACAGAATTGAAAAGCACTGTACAGCGTGTGAGCGAGATCAACGCAATCGCGGCCAACAGGTTAATGAGAGAGGTCAGTGGAAAGAAAGTAGTGAGAGAAATGGCAAGCGGTTTTAACAACATAAGATCATTTTATAGGCAAGGCAAGCGAGGATATATGACATAGCATTCATATTATGGATTGAAAGATTATTGTCACTTTCATCAGATATCTCCAGTGTCACTATGGGAATATTAACATAGATGGAGACCTCTCTCTATGAATAATTTCATGTATGAGCCAGGTCAACTTAAAGCAACGTATGGCTATAAAATAAATAGTCTAACACGACTTGATATTGCTCATGTTTACTGTGATGGGTCAGTACTGGAGGATGGCAAAGCTGGGTGTGGAGTCCTCATCAGACAGTTCACTGGGAGTGGAGTGCTCACTACAATCACTGGGATGAGACTGAGTAATCGCATTTCTTCAACACAAGCTGAACTATAGGCAATACTGACAGCACTGAGATTGGGATAATTAATAAAGATACTTACTTCTTTGTGGACAGCAGGGGAGCACTGGACTCACTTGACAGCAAGAATCCTGTGATTGCCCACATAGTTGACGAGTGTTGATTGATAGCTCATAGGCTGCGGGGTCTGGAACGTGTGATTACATTTGTCTGGATCCCTTCGCATGTAGGTGTCACCTTTAATGAAGCTGTTGATGAGATTGCGAACGGGGCGACCTGGAAGCATGAGGTGGACATTAAGTGTATACGGACTCTTAAACAATATATTACAGTGTCCTATGCTTCATACATTTAGAAATGCAGAGAAATTACCTAAACAGGCTGTATGGATAATTAGGAATGGTCGGGTATATGAGGTTTTGAAGAGGTACAGGCATTTTGCGTAAATAGTATAATCCTACCTGGCGAATATGCACAGAAACGTAGGCGCATATTATATATTATGTGTGCCGTTAGTAATTATGTGAGCCCAGGAGAGATCTTATCAAAATGAGGGCGGTAATCTAGTGTTATATCACTCTACTGATATGTAAATCATTGACTCTGAATACTTTTTTTGTGTGTACATATTTCAATCTGTTCATATACCCAAGTTCGAGATGTGAGCCCACACAGGGACTTAATAAGATAGGGGTGAGGATAATCTACGTTACCTCATCCTTTTGTCCCAATAAACCTGTCAAAGTCAATGTCAAAAAGTCTCTCTCTCTCTCTCTCTCTCTCTCTCTCTCTTCCTCTCTCTCTCTCTCTCTACTCTCTCTCTCTCCTCTCTTCTCTCTCTACTTTTCTCTCTCCTCTCTCCCCTTCTCTCTCTCTCTCTCTCTCTCCGTTCTCTACTTTTCTTCTCTCTCTCTTCCTCCTCTCTCTCTCTCTCTTCTCTCTCTCTCTCTCTCTCCTCTCTCTCCCTCTTCCTCTTTTTCTCTCTTCTCCCTCTCTCCTCTCTCTCTCTCTCTCTCTCTCTCCTTTTCTCTCCTCTCTACTCTCTCTTCTTCTCTCTCTCTCTCTCTCTCTCTCTCTCTCTCTACTTCTCTTTCTCTCTCTACTTCTCTCTATATATATATTTCTCTCTCTCTCTCTACTTTTCTCTCTCTCTCTGTACTTCTCTCTTTCTCTTTCTCTTTCTCGCTGTTTATCTCTGTTTCTCTCTTCCTTTCTCTCTTTCTTTCTCTCTATCTATCTATGTCTATATCTATATCTATCAATCTATCTATCTATCTATCTATCTATCTATCTATCTATCTTCTCTCTATCTCTCTCTCTCTCTCTCTCTCTCTCTATATATATATATATATATATATATATATATATATATATATATATATATATATATATATGTATATCTACTCTCTATCTCTCTCTCTCTCTCTCTCTCTCTCTCTCTCTCTCTCTCTCTCTCTCTCTCTCTCTCTCTCTCTCTCTCTCTCTCTCTCTCTCTCCCTCTCTCTCTCCTCCCCCCATCTCTCTCTCTCCTTCCCCCCCCCCTCTCTTTCTCTCAACTTCTCTTTGTCAACAATACGTAGCAAGACTGGATGGTATACTTCTCAGCAGCTGTCCTCTGTTCTCTTTTCGCACAGGAATAAACATCCGTCCTCGAAGGGAACCGCCGCATAAAAGGACACGATCGTAAGACAGAGAGGAAGAGACACGGCAGACAGCCCAAGCCACATAGGGTCCAACTCCACTACCTCGTCCTCGACCGGGGACATGAGGGTCTTTTGGGGGCCACATCTACCTTCAACAATAAACCGTCAAGCTAAGAACCTTTTCACTGACTGCCCAAGTCCATCTCTTGTCTCGCTCACATCTGGTGACAGCGGTGCTCCCAACCTTCGTTCGTTCGTTTGAGGGTTGAGACCTCGCCCGGGCCTTCATACATATGGCCTGGCCTGTGTCAGCATTTTATGGCTGTCTCATTTTGTTCTGTGACACTCTGTGCTTACCGTGGTGGCGGGATTGCCAGAAGGCGCTCCTGCCGCCATCATGTAAGCATGCAGCTTAATCTCTTTACCAGGCCGACGGGCGGACCTTGTCTCAGAAATAGTGTGTGCTCACAATTCTGTAAGTAATGTACCAACGCGGCGTTCGGCTCACCACAGTGTATGCAACACCTGTCTTCATGGTCAATTGTCTCTATGATCTGCCATGCGCATTGGTAACCTAGTCTGATTCTGTGAAGAATGACTTCGGTACCACTATTGATTGCTTCAGAGAGTGCCAGTGGCTCATAGCCTGTGGCGTCTGAGTGCCATCTGGTCGAGGGGGAGGATCTCGTTTTCTCTCTGTGAAGCTGCAGGAGGAAGGCACGAGCTATGGCATTATACTTCTGCCTTAAGATTTTTCGGCTCGGTTTTATGATCATGGAATTTGGGGGCATACCCCTGCCAATGTCAGCTATTCTGTCAGTAAGCTCATCCCCTCTCATGTCTACGTGGCTAGGGACTCAGTTTATGATTATTATTCTACCCTGAACAAGAATCCTTTGTGCTATGGTGAGGACAATGGTCAGGAGGTAGATGTTGTCTTTGGGTGAGCTTTGCTGTAGACAGTCAGTGGCTGCCCTGGAGTCTGTATGTATGTCCACATGTCCTTCCCTCAGGGATGCGTGGGCTAGGGCTCCCATGATCGCAACTGCCCATGGCACAAACCTTGTTGGGGTGACATGGTCCATGCCCATGGCAAGTAGTTACTCTTTGAGCTGATAGCATATCAACATCCTGGCTGTGTGAGACAGCCAGCAGTTGTTTCCAGTTGTTCTAGGTGTCTGTTTTTTTTTTTTTTTTTTTTTTCATGCTTGTGTTCCTGGGAGTTTGAATAACATTTGAAAGGAACTGAGCAGCCATTAGATTAATTCGTAATTCCAGGGGGGAGAAGGTTTGCCTCCATTGAGGGCTTTCGTCCACTTTGGTGCACCCAGAACGATTCTGGCAGCTTCATTTTGAACTGTCTCCAAATTTTCTCTTAATCTTGGCTTGGCGGCAATGAGTGAGATAGAAGCAATCCACAATGGGACGGATGACATGTACATAGAATGATTTTAGTACTTTATGTCTAGCTCCTATGTGTCTCCCACACACTGCTCTCATGCTTTGTTTGGTCAACCAAGTACAGGACCTCCTTTTTAAAGGAGAGGGTCCGGCCAATCATTACCCCAAGGTAACATTTAGTCTCAGAGCCATGGCTTTGGATTTGGCTGCAGAGATCTTCAGTCCTATCCTACAGCACTCCTCAGATACAAGATAGCACTGGGATTTACTTAGGCAGTGTGCTCCAGTGGAGATGATTGCAAGGTCGTCTGCATAGGGGATGATCTTGCACCCCACTGGAAGATGTGTGTTGAGGATGCAGGGCATTAGGGTTTTGAAAAGTGCTGGACTGAGGACCCCACCCTGAGGTGTTCCATTTTCTAGTGGCATGTGCTGTGATAGGTGACCTTGGAATCTGACTTTGCCTGTTCTGATTCTGAAATAGTCAACTATCCAAGCCAGGAGCTTTTATCTGATTCCCTTCTGGATCAGGGTCTCCTGAATAACAAGAGGACTTGCTTCTTCAAAAGCCTTCTCCAGGACTAGGAATACTACCACAGAAGTGACAGTGCTGATTGTGTTTAAGAGTATTGCTATGCTGTGTGCTGTGCTCATGCCCCTTGTGAACCCATGGAGGTGTTCATGTGGGGGTCCCATTTTCCATTGGAGTCGGTTTAGTACCATTCTCTCGGCCGTCTTGCCCAGACAGCTGAGGAGAGAGATGGGGTAGTACTTCCCTGGCTCTTTTGGTTTTGGGATGGGAACTATGATAGCCCTCTTCTAGCTCTGGGGTAGAGTGGAAGTTTCCCAAGACCTGTTGATGAGTTGTAAGAATGCAAGCTCATCTGCCAGTCCTAGGTGGGAAATGATGGGGTACAAGATCCCATCAGAACCCTGGGCTGCGCAAGAACTGTTTTTGTAGGTTTGTCTTGGTTAGCTCAGAGAGAGGATAACATCTGAGTTATTGGGTTCGGCTGCCCTCTCTTTGATATGAGCAAGTCTGCCTGGTTGTAGGCGTTGTTGCTTTGCCCTCAGTTCAGCTGTCAGACTGTTGCTGCTTGTTCTCACAGAGAACTCCTGCACCAGTCTGTTTGCTTTTGATTGAGGGTTGTGGTGTGTGCATCTCGGGGCAGAGCGGCTAGTAACTCACCTGACCCATTGCCACAGCTCTGTAAGGGTGGTTCGGTAGTCAGAGGACTCAAACCATTCCTGCCACTTTTCCTAGGAGGGCTAGGTTGTCAGGGGTTCTTTGCTGTCGGAAATGATTTCTACACATGTTCACTCTGTGGTTGACTTCCTTAATCTCATCATTAAAGTACCAGGCGTCCTTATAACTCCTGGGCCAAATTTTAGGTGTAGTCTGAGGCTGCTTGATTAATGCCACTGATAAGTCTGGCTTCAAGCACTTCCACGTTTTTACTCTGTGGGGGTTCATTGCTTCTAAGACAGTGGGCCAAGGCATTCTGAAAGGCTTGCCAGTTGGCCCTTTCTGTTTTCCATCTTGGATTTGCTCGTGGCATTTGGGCTGGGCCAGCATCCATGAGGTTAGTAACCGTACCGTAATGGTCGCAGTGGCCAAGGTGAGGTCTAGGATACCCTCCTTTCACCTGTGTTGGCTCTTGGCAATTGAGAAGAGTGGTCTAGGGGAAAGTCTCAAGCACGTTGGCTATGTGATAACCTGCCGCATCTGGTGCCTTGCAGGGAGCCAGGATGGGGTGGTGTACATTGAAGTCTCTCCCTATGAACACAGACCTAGCTGATGTCTAGGCTCTTACAGCCTGGTTTGCTGTACACACTGTATAGCTTGAGGGGGCCCCCAGCCAGGTGAATCTCAACAGCAAGAGACTCAACATCCTCTCCACAGTGTGGTGCATCGGCTATTGCGGAGCAAGGGATTGTTGCTCTGACCAGGGTGATCAAGCCTCTTTTGCCTTTGCTTGGCAGCATGAAGACATGATACCCTGAGAGGCAAACAGTCCCCTCTATTATTGTCTCCTGGAGCATGACAATGTCAATGTTCCTTGATTGTGCTATTGCATGGAGGATGGCATTTTTTGTATTGAAGCCACAGATGTTCCACTGAAGTATGCTTAGATTATGTGTCATGATGTTACTTGGTGGTAGTTACATCAGTGAGTCTTTAATTCGGTTTCAGGGTCAGTTGTGTCGGAGTCTGACAACTCCAATGTGAAGTCCTCCTTGGTTGAGGGATCTTCATCTATTTTTGGGCTGTTTGTCAGGCTAACCCTTAGAGCCTTTGGTTGCTCTGACTTTTATGAGTTTGGCTTTTCTCACTTCAGACTTTCTGTGTATCTTTCTCTTTGCTGAATTTACCTAAGGTAAATTAAGGTCAGCTTGTTCTGGCACTGGGTGCACAGATTCATCCTGTTCTGGCTCTGCCTGTGAGGGCATGGCCAGGGTTGGGGTGGGGAGGGGAGTATCGTCTTGGGGTGAGGGTGGGGCTGCTTTGGCTCTGTTCAGGTTCCTCCCTTTCAAGACTGCAATAGTCTGGGTCATTGCCGTCATGGTGACCATGACTCTCCAAAGCTTTTGCTACTGCAGGGACCTCAGCAGTCAACAGGAGAGTTATATCTTCCTCATCAAAGAGTAGAGTATCTCTTGGGGAGGCTTTTGCAGTGTTTTTTTAACCTTTATTCCTGTGGTTCTTTTTCTGCATTTTAGAAATGGTTGGAAACTCCGTTTCATTGGAGATATCCGGTGTTAGCTGTGGAGGGGCTTCCTTCTTCTTAGGAGGTCGGGAAGTCTTTCCTCTTTTGTTCTGTCCCCAGACATGGGTGCTTGGGGGGAGCAGGAACAAAGTCTGGTTGTTTTTTAGCAACTTCTTGTCGCCTGTGGGCTGCCTCTTTCCTGGCAGAGCAAGCCAGGTTCCAGGCTCCTTGGCACAGTTGGGACATTTGACTCTAGTGTCCCTTTGGCCTTCCTTGTGTGCCTTAAGGCACAGCTCGGTGTTGTGTGCCTTGCTACAGACACCACATTTATACTTGGCCTTGCAGCTAGCCTGGTGTAACCATATCTTTGGCACTTAAAGCACCAAAGGGGCTCTGGTACATATATTCTTAGGCAGAAGGAGTCCCAGTTACCCAGATCAAGGATAATGACTGGGGCTCCTTTCAAGATCACAAGGACTTCCCTTTTGGCATTCAGGAAGCGTCCTTGACCTGAGGGTGTGATGTGATCAAATCCACATCATACAAAAGTGAGAAGCCAAGTAGCACCATCTTGACTCTCCTATCGTCGGGATTCAGTGGCAAGAGACACACTTTCTTTTCATCATTAAACTCCTTGGTTTCCTGCAGAAAATTCAGGATAGCTTGGTCTTTGGGCATAATAATCATGCCCTGGTCTCTGGCAACCTGGACTAACAACCAGATTTTTCATTGCATCTCCAATGCTCTTACCAGTTGGTAGGCATTGTCGAAGCCTTCAGGGTTAGAGGGAAACGCCTAGGGGGCACAGACTGACCCTCAGAGTCTGTCTCCGGCCTAGGTCGTTTCATACCGCCCTTTCGACTTAGATGCTGGGCTACGGTCGTAGGAGCAGCAGCTGTTTCAGCTGATTCAGCTTGTGCTCCCATCTCAGTCCCCTCCCTAATGGGAGTCACCTTGCTGCAGTGGGGGGGCTTGAGTTCCCAATGATCTGGTGAGCCGGACCAGAGGGATACATATATTGGAGGGGTCACCAGTGAGGGATGAGACAAAATGGCTTCCTGGTGCACCAAGACCTGTGAGAGGGGATGGTGTACCCACCCCTGGTTCATTCCATCTTGAACCAGGGAGAACTCTCCCATGTGTGTTTGCCGTACGTGGCGTCTGTATACTAGGAGACAGGAGTCCTGGAGGTTGAGTGATGCTGCACGCTGCACCCTGCAGCTAGCAACAAACCTCTTTGGTCATTTATTCTGGTTAGACGGGTGGCTTGATCAAAGCCCGGTCGTTAATCGGCTGGTCAAATATGGCTAGGGTCAAGCAGGCACTGTTCAGTCGGTAGCACATAAGTCCCGCAACTGCCATCAGTACTGTAATACTGGCTGCACATATTTCCTCACTACCCCTGTGGCTGTTGGGAGATTTTGAGCCCCAACTATAGCTTCCTCTTGTTGGACTCCATGGGGGAGGGGCAGAAGAATTCTAATTTGTATGATTACTACACAATCCCCTGGCCATTCCCTCTGGAACGTCACATGTTGTCACTTTGGAACCTTTCCAGCTTCTAAAGGGCAATGGGAATCATAATAGCTCCTGGGCTCCCAAACCAGATGAGAAGGAGAAAAGTTCTCCTCAATCCATTAAGGAAATCTTACCTGGTAAATATGAAAGTATCTCATATAGTAATTAGTGAAGATCATTGATGGTGTATCAGTCATGATCTTGATATTTTTAAGTACATCGGAAAATAGTTGAGGTGTGTCAACGTGATCCTCACATCACCCCACAGTGAGATGGTAGCCTGATAGTTGAGGTTTTGTCACCAGACGAGAGTGATCGTCTGCATGTAATATGCAACATTCCTAGTGCTCAAGTTTCATGTTCTCCTCACAAAACAGTCGATCAGTATAAGAGAATTGTTTTTTCCCGAGACCTGATGAGATAGTGTGAGGAGAAACTGTTAGAGGAACTAAGGAATTTTAATGAAGTGGCAGTAAAATGTTTTAAGAAAGTTGATGGTTTGGAACAGTCGACACCAGCTCTCCTTCTAACTTTTGAAACATTAGTCCTTCCAGAATCAGTGAAGGTGGCATGGCACCACCTCAAGGTAAAGTTATATGTGCCCAACCCTATGCGGTGCTTCGAATGCCAGGATTATGGGCATGGAGCCAACTCTTGCTGTTTTAAGGAAAATAAACAACCAATAGTGTTTGTAAAGTGTGGTACAATAGGTCATCAAGAAGATGAAAACTGTCCAGGTCCAATATGCTGTTACCACGGCAAAGAAGTTCATGAAGCTTCTTCAAAGCAATGTAAAAGGTATAAATTTGAAAAAGAAGTATTGGTAATAAGGAGCAAGAAGAAAGTTAGTTTTCCAGAGGCAAAGCGACATACCCGTAAGTCCTTTGCTTTGGTTCTAGCCCATCCTCCTTCCTGCCATCCCTTGCCCTCCAATACTTCTTACACCACACACTCTGCTGCTACCTTTAAACCTCAGTCCTCAATTGCTGAAATTGCCTCTGGTGAATAGGAGTAGGAGTGAGGGTCTATTGAGGAGACTCCTCCCAAAATAAGGTTATTGGAGCCATCAGTCAAGGCACCAGAGGACTCAACAGTGACAGCTCCAGCTGCCACCACATCCACAGGGGCCTTCGCTGCTAGGCAGCTTGCCCCTGAAGCTAAGGCTTAGGTATGCCCTTTGCCCAGGCAAAGGAATCCTGAGCCTGTTCAAAAGACTCCTCTCAGAGTGGGGTCTTTGGAGCCATCAGGCAGGGCTCCAGGGGCCTCAACAGTGACAGCTCCAGCTGCCACCACATCCACAGGGGCCTCCACTGCTAGGCAGAATGCCCCTGAAGCAAAGGCTCAGGTATGCCCTTTGCCCAGGCAAAGGAATCCTGAGCCTGTTCAAAAGACTCCTCTCAGTGTGGGGTCTTTGGAGCCATCAGGCAGGGCTCCAGGGGCCTTAACAGTGACAGCTTCAGCTGCCAAACATCCACAGGGACCTCCATTACTAGGCAGAAAGCCCCCGAAGCAAAGGCTCAGGTCTGTCGTTTGCCCAGGCAAAGAAATCCTGAGCCTGTCCAGAGGAAGCCTGTGGAAACTAGTTCCACAGGTAAACAATCCTTCAAGAGATACTCCCAAGATCCTTGAAAGGGACAGCTTAAAGGTATGGGGCAAACCTTGACCACAGGTGCTGCCAAACACCTGGATACCCTAATCCAATGGAACTGTCAGGGAATTCAAGCAAAATGGGAAGAGCTGCAACATCTGATAGCATCATGTAACTCAGTTTATGTATGCCTACAATCTTCTGATTTCCCTGAGAGGATTCCAAAGTCAAGCCCAGTAATGGTATGGCAGGATATTCCCTTCTAGGCCATCCACCTGCAGACAACACTGCAGGTGAAGGCTATGAGAATAGGCTTGACACGACTTTACATCAATCTTCCTCCACATAATCTCAACATAGATGATTTGGAAGATCTACTTGGGCAGTTGCCACATTCATTACTACTCTTGGGAGATTTGCATGGTCAGCATCACCTCTGGGGAGACACTGTGCAACCCTCGAGGAAGGGGCTTGGAGTCCTTGTTCTTAAGAGTAGATGCAGTTTTACTGAACAGTGACACTCCCACACATTTCCAAATTCAATCTGGGATATTCTCTAATATAGACCTGTCAATTGGTTCACCTGATTCGCAGTTGAAATTCACTTGGCAGGTCATGGAAGCGACCACTTTCCAATAGTTTCGGAGGAGATGAGTGGCATTCCAGCCAATGGAGTGCAGAGATGCCGATTTCAACATGCAGACTGGAATCTTTTTAGATCAACTGCAGTATTGCAAGGATCTATGAATGATTTCCAATGTGTTCAAGATGCTGTTAATTACTTCACATCACAAATTCACCTTGCAGAAGAGCATCCAAAGTAGAGGGCAGTACCATCGACCTCCGGTACCATGGTGGTCTGATGAATGCCAACAAGCTGGAAGAGCAAGAAAAGCTGTATTAAGGCAGTTGAAACAGTGCTCCAGTGATGTAACCGTGATCCATTACAAAAACCCGAGCCAAGGCCAGGCGAGTACTAAATGAGGCTAGACAGACGGTATGTCTCCTCAATTAACTCTGGAACCCCCTTAGCATGGGTATGGGACCTGCTTTGTAGATAGATGGTATAATCCTCACAGGCAAAAAAGATGTTGCAAACGAACTAGCTAAATCCATGGCAGAGATCTCCTCTGAGGCATCTTACACTGCCAATTCTCCATTCTTCGGGCTGAACCGGAACGATACCCAGTGTTGTTCTTCAGTAGGACTGCAGCAGAACTTTTGCGTAAGGAGATGGACTCTGCTTTGAAGCTCTGCCATAAGACTGCCCCAGAAAGTGACAATATTCCATACCAAATGATATCTCACTTACCAGAGCTCCCAGAAGTTCCAGCTGGACCTATTCAATAGGAACTATAGGGAGGGCACAGTGCCATCCACATGGAAAGAGGCTATAATTATTCCTGTTCCTAAACCTGGTAAGAATGCTTCCACACCAGGAAATTACAGACCAATTTCTCTCAGCAGTTGCATCTGCAAGCTGATGGAGAAAATGGTAAACTTCAGGTTGACATGGCTGCTAGAAAAGGAAAATGTGCTGACCCCATATCAATATGGGTTTAGAAAATTGAGAGTGACCTCAGATGCACTTGTGAGGATAGAAACTGCTATACAGAATTCCTTCAGCGACATCACATGTTAGCAGTCTTTTTTGACCTTGAAAAGGCTTACAATACTACTTGGAAGCATGGCATACTCATGAAGCTGTATGACATTGGTTTAAGAGGAGCATTACCTATCTTCATACAAGGCTTCCTTGCTAACAGGAAGTTTAGAGTTCAGGTGGGAAGCAGTTTCTTAAATCTGGAAGATCAGCTGGAAGGGGTTCCACAAGAGAGTGTATTAAGTGTGCCCCTGTTTGCCTATGTTATAAATGACATTGTAAAGAATGTTCCAAGTGCTGTCTCATGTAATCTGTATGTGGATGACTTTATAGGAGGAAGCTTACAGGATGTGCAAGGACACATGCAGACTGCAATAAATCAGGTTGTATGGTGGGCAACATATCATGGGTTCAAATTTTCTCCAAGCAAGACCATGGCTGTACATTTCTACAAACTAGGAAAGTTCTATCCTTTCCTCTATTTAGGAGCAAACCCACTGCAATTTGTCCAAGAGGTGAAGTACTTGAGTCAGTTTTTTGACTCAAGGCTGACATTTAAAAAGTGACATTTAAAAGTGAAGGCTACAAACACGCTTACTATTTTGCGGGTTCTTTCGCATCTGTCTTGGGGTGCAGACCGCACAACGCTTCTGTGGCTTTACTGAGCGTTTATTCGTAGTAAGCTTGACTTTGGATGTGAGGCTTATTCATCTGCAACTCCCACTGTTCTCTGGATGTTGGACTCAGTTCATAATGAAGCTCTCAGACTCTGTACTGGGGCTTTCAGGTCTTCACCTGTGGAGTCCCTGTATGTTGAGAGTGGAGAACCATCTCTTTCATTACAATGGGACTACACAAAACTACAAAGGATTCCAGGATCTCCTACATCCAGATTGATTTTCACCCTCCTTAAGGATAGCCGATCCTATGGTAGAAGAATGAGATATCTTGTGGGAGATCTTAATCTAAATCTCACTAAGGTTTTGGCTGTTGTAATTCCCCAATTCCCCCCTTGGACTAATCAAGTCTAGATGAATTTGGTCGGAATTAGGAAAGGGGAGAGATGCAATGCAGAAGTCAAACAGAAATTTTTTTCAGCACACTTCTAAGTACCAAGGATCAGATGCAATATATACAGATGGTTCGAAATCTGAAAATGGTGTGGGCTTTACAGCAGTGAGCAGAAGGAAGACTGCATTTGACAGTCTTTCTCTAGCAGCCTCAATCTTCACTGAAGAGTTACATGCCATCCTTGCAGCTTTTAAGATGACTAGAGATCTTACGAACCATTCTACTGTAATATATTGTGACTCTCATAATGCCTTGCCAGCATTCAAGAGCTGAAATTCATCACATTTAGTAGTGAGGGAGGTTCAATATTGGCTTGCACTGATGTCAATGTGTAAAAAGATAACTCTATATTGGACGCGAGAGGATGTTGGTATCAGTGGGAATGAGCAAGTTGATCAGAAGGCCAAGGCAGCTGCCGCTCAGGCCTGTGATGCTCGTTTTCCTCTCCCACACACCGACCTGAAACCCAGCATCAGGAAACAAACTGCAGGAGATTAGAGATGACCTTGGCAGTTTGGTGACCAGCATCCATCCCAACCGAAAAGTAGAAACTGCATTAACAAGACTAAGAATTGGGCACACAAGACTGAACCAGCCGATGATGGCTAAAATTGAAGCACTTTGTGAGGGATGCCAAGAGCCATTAACACACATGTAGTGGAAAAATGTGCAACATTCTCAGACCAAAGACGTATGGTCTGAGAATGCGCAGAAAAATGTATTGGGGAGGATTTTGACATAGAGGGTCTTATAAGTTCCCTTAGGGAGACTAATATTTTCAATAAAATTTAATTATGCATAATGTTTATGAAATAATTTTATACACAGAGCACAATATTTTTTTAATATATATATTATTTGTAAGATATTTATTGATAGATTTACAAAGTTTTAAATATTTTAATAATTCTATCTAACAAGGTATTCGCCGCTAATGATCTTAACTGTTAATGCGGCAGATAATCAAACCCATCTCATTCAGGGAGAACATCTGAGGGCTACTCAGAGGTCTCCCTGATTTGACTGCTGGCCTGGAGAGGCCAGCACGAGAGTCTTGTGGACAGACCACTGATCAAAAAAAAGACTGGATCGAGCTTCCTATTGTTTTCGCGGTAAGGTTTATAAAGCCAATTGGCTCTTAGTGGGCGCCATGACACTGAGACCCAATGCACGTGAAAGTTAAAGGTAAACATAAACTTTTCATATGATATTGCTCACATACCAGACTCATTAACACTATATGGTGGTAATGATTCAAATACCAATCATGTTTGGCACACGATTTCCTTTGATTGAACTTTGTGCGAAGATGTACTCGTACCAAAAGTTATTTGAAAATTTAAATCCTCAGAGTATCAAACGTTGAATAAGATTGTTCAAAATCGCCTTAGGCCGCCTTCACCTTGATAAATTATTTTCAAGTTAAACGAACAAAGTCAAATTTCTCTGTTACGCTGATTGTAGCTGCAAACGGATTGCTGACGGACTAGTCTAGAAATATATCTAGTTTATCATTTTTGTTAGAAAATAGCTGAAAACTGCTTTCTGGATAGAAACTCACCTTAATTCATGCATAGCAGAGACTTCACTGGGAAATCTACAGCAATTTTCCACTGCACCCCAAGTCATCCACTGATTGTTTGGGTCTCACTGTCATGGTGCCAGAGTTTTCAATAGTGCTTCACAACAAAGCACTGGTTGCTCAATCCAGTCTTTTTTTTAGATCAGTGGGACAGACATGTTTTTGGCTGATGTCGTATCCATTTTAGCAGTAGGTCTCACAGAATCAACCTGTGCTTTGCATTTTCTCTTGCCACTAGAAGTCATGTATGGCTCCCGAGTGACTGCAGTAGTCTGGGCCTTGCAGACATCATTTGTATCTCTTTGTTGTGGGGGATTTGAAATGCTTGCCATAAAATAAGCAGTTATTATGGCATCGCTCAACCTCCAGGACTCCCATCTCCATAACGCACAGGGAAGACGTGATTAGGTGTGAACCCCTGGGGAGAGACCAGAAGGGATGCCCTTCCACCTACAAGATAGGCATCATTGTTTGGAACCCTTTCTTCCTCCCTCTCCAGTGAAACAGCCACCCAAAGGCTGTGTTGCCTCAGAGAGGGAGCTCTAGACCTGTACCTCTAAGAGGAGGTTCCCTATCCGGTTGGGCCAAAGCAATAGTCATTACCTCCAGGGAGTAGCCATAGCCGACTTCAGCTCTCGGTAGTTGAGGTGACACCAGTTGATGAGCGTATCATAGCACTGAGACTGAAGCAGTATCTGGCTGTGATCGAGCTGGCCCCATGACTTGGGTGAAGAACAGCCTCCTTCTCCGGAACTTTTCTAGGTCCTTGAGAACAAGGATCTTTAGCCCCTGGTATCAGTGCTCCTACCTGCATCACTGGACATGGCATAGTGATAGATTGACCACATTCTTGTTAGCACATGATGGAGGATCCTCCAGAACTGTAGAGTTTACCAGAGTGCCGAGTTCTGTGGCACTGACCATAGGCTGGTTGTGGCTACCCTAAGGGTCCATTATAAAACTCCCCATCCCTCCAGTGGCCACTCTAAGGTGTTTCAATTGGACAAACTAAGGGAGGAGGAGTGTGCCCATGGGTTCACCATGGCAGTCTCTGATCGATTCACAGAACTTGATAACCTGACAGATCTGTTCTGTGGAACTTCTTCAAGTGCAAAGCACTCGAAGCAGCACAGGAGTCCATTGGCATACACCCAAGAGCAAAGCAGGATTCCATCTCCCTGGTGACATTGGAGGCCACTGAAGTTTGTCGCATGGCTCGGCTGAATGGGAACCAGGTCTTATGTAATTTTTTGGTGTGTAGGGCTCGGACACTGCTGAGAAGGGAAAAAGAACAGTTCATCAGGAATCTTGCTGAGGAGGTTGAAGGCCATTTCTTGGTAAATGACCTGAGAAAGCTGAACTCTAAGCCCGCCTTGCAGATGACTGCAGTCCACTCTGTGGATGGACAGATCATCTGAGATCATGTTTGGGTTCGTAAATGTTGAGCAGTTGTAGTAGACAGACCCTCTAACAGTTAGCTTGGTATCACAATACTTGTGCCAGACACACCCATCAGTGAGGAACCTGCTACCCTAAAGGAGGCTAGGATCGCGATTTCCAAGCTGAAGTGTGGGAAAGCTGCAAGCATATGTGAAATCCCTGCTGAACTTCTAAAGGCTGGGGGTGAACCTATGACTCGGGGCTTGCATGCAGTCTTGACAGCCATCTGGCAGTCTGGTACCATTCCCCTCTCTGGAAGGGGAAAGAGGATCATTGAAACTGTAGCAACTACCGTGGCATTACATTGCTCAGCATACCAGGCAAAGTTTTCCCCCACATTCTTCTGAAAAGGATCCACAGTCATCTACTGTATTCACTCCTGGCAATAGACCATATCTTAGTGAACCTCCTCTTTGAGTAATTGTGGAATACTCTCATGAATTTGGTCATGGGTTGCTTGCAGCCTACATCGACCTCAAGAAGGCGTTTGATTCTCGTGCACTGAGAATCACTATAGAAGATTCTGAGACTCAGATTAGTGGCCTAACTCGATCACCAAGAGCATTTGGAGACGTCAATAGCTATGCAGAAGGACCAAGCTACGTGTCTTCAAGGCCTTGATACTGCCATATTTGCTCTATGGAAAAAAAACCTGGATGCTGTCTAGTGCCTTGGAGTCTCGTCTTGTTGCCTTTTGTAACAAGTCTCTTCACCGGATCTTGGGGTACATTTGGCTAGACCACGTGTCCAACCAACGGCTACACCGTGAGACTGGCATGGGACCTGTTACTTGCATAATCCGGGATCGCCAACTCAGGCTATATGGACACCTAGCTGGCTTCCCTGTGGATGGATGACCCAGCCCATCATGTTGTCTCTTTGCGAGACAATCCCGGGTGGAGGAGGCCCATTGGACAACCAGGAGGTTATGGCTTGGGCAGCTCAACGATACCTGTCGCGAGGAATTTAGAGATGGGCCGAGGGGCTTCCTGGAGACTCACCAGGAGGGACCCTCGTGGCTGGAAGCGAAGGGTGGATGCGGCCATGCATGTGGTAATGCAGGTGTTTTTCTGAGTATGCATGATGTAGTTAGATTATTACCAGCGATTAGCAAGCAGTGTACATATTTTAGGTTAGCTGATAACTGGGATCATACAGACAGAAATAATATGCCTTCCCAAAATACCCTTAATCGTAATACTAACACAGATGTCTCGCATGATTAAAGACTCCTGACACCAGAAAATAGTTAGTAATCTCAAAACAAACGCAAATATAAGGGGTGATTTAAGCAGAGAACCTGGAGCACTGTAATAACGTATCAAACATTAAGTCTAGGGCGAATAAACATCGATTAGACAAGAAGCTGTCGCCATGGATGCTCTTGGGAGTCAAATTATATTAACTAAAGTGCATCTTGCAGATTAAATAGGCACAAATGTAGACTATTATAATGAATAGAAATTAGCTTAAAAGACAGTGCCGATGGTAAACTTGCACTGACAAGGACCTCATAAATATTGTTTACATATAAATGCCCAGTCACTCCTCCATCACGAAGAAGAAATTAAAATTCTAGTGAGTGAAAGATTTGTTGATATTTTATGTATCACTGAAACGTGGCCCCTTCCAAGTATAAGTGATTCTATAGTAAATATCCCTTCCATCAGTATTTCCTACTATGATCATGGTTGTGGGGGTGGAGTATGTATTTGTATTAGGGATGGCTTCAAGGCGACAAAAGTCAGCACAGGCTTTGATAAATTTGAAGAAGTTGATTATATGTGGGTTACAATACAATGCAGGAAACTACCGTCTATTATTGTTGGTTGCATTTATCTACATCCTCATACTCATATTACGCCTCCTTATTAGCTCTATTTCACATTGCCTTAAAACAATAGTCTTCGCAATAAACTTCATTATCTGATGCTAACAAATTATCATTTGTTAGCATCAGATTATGAAGTTGGCAAATTAATCAAGGATGTGAAGTTGACTCAAGTCGTAGATAAACCAACTAGGATAACCTCCACCTCCATGTTACTAATAACCCAGATATCGTTACCAGTCAATAAGTATTTCCCTACTATACTGAATAAAAAAAAAAAAAAAAAAAAAAAAAAAAAACTACCAGTGTTTCAAACGTTTTGGTGCCTCAAGGCAATAGCTAAAATGAATTTTGTAATTCACTACTAAATGTTATTCTTCAAAATGACGATGTTAAAAATTACGATATAATATACAAGTAAACACATATACTTTCCTGATGTGTATGAACAGCTTTGCACCAGTTGTAACAAGGAAAATCGCCTGGCCTTCAGCCCCGTGGATAATCGATGATATCAAAGCTGCAGTGAAAGCTAGGGACCAGCTTAAAAAAGTATTATGAGTATTAGATTCAGTATGGACGACCTAAATTACTTATTGACAAAGGCAAAACAAAAAAACAATATCTCAGAGAGGAATTCCAGAGCAAAAGAAATTATATTACTGCAACTTAGAAAACCATCAGGAAAACACTTCCTGATGCCGAGTAATTGTAAGCACACGCATGTTGGCGATAACGGACGTGAGAAAGCATATTTTCCGCAAATATTGGTAAACATGCTTTCGAAATATCATAAGTGAATTTAAACTTACATGTTACTGAAGCTAATGATGAAAGAATCTACACTTTAGTTGAAAACCCTAACAACAGTTTTATAATCAATCTTGTGAACTGCAACACTATTACTTTACCCATAAAAGATTTAGCAAATTATAATTCATTTGGTTCTAATGGGATTCCATTTCGATTCATAAGAGATTTGTTGCCGTTTTTATTATTATTATTATTATTATTGTCAGCTCTTCAATTGTTACCAGTATGTTCCCTAACACACACACATGTATCTGTGTGCATGTGTGTGTGTATGTTTGTGTGTGTGAGAGAGAGAGAGAGAGAGAGTGTAGCTCTTACCTTTTTTCTTATCAGATCTAAACATACAATAGCTCAGTTAGGTTTTAGAAAGGGACTAGGCAGCAATGGCCATACTTTAAAATATTCGAATGGCGCCCGCGCTCTGGCGCTCACGGGCTACTCGAATCCTTACTCCAAATACCAGAATAACCGCTACTACCAAATGAACCAAA
Organism: Penaeus monodon; assembly: GCF_015228065.2. Lineage (NCBI taxonomy): Eukaryota > Metazoa > Arthropoda > Malacostraca > Decapoda > Penaeidae > Penaeus > Penaeus monodon. Next base: position 25,282,348 of record NC_051386.1, on the reverse strand, counting down.
GTATGAAATTGGCTCGAAATTTGACGTTTGTTGACACTTTCAGCTCGGCTGTCTCTTTAAATTCGAATTAAGAATTTCCTAACGTACAGCTAATCTTATAAATACTGTCACACATGCACATACTGTCTAACATATACAAGCATGCATACGCACATACACAGTATTTTATGAACACAGTATTGATAATGTCCGTTTTTTCCCCCTAACCCTTCTTTTCAGCCAATTTACCGTTTATTTTAATGTTCATGTGTAGGAGTACTATCCCACTGCTTAATAACAATGCTTAATGTAAAAAACTGCCAAAAATCAATCTCATCTGACACATATCAAATGTCCTCTCTATTGAATTCATGATTTTTGGATGAATTGCATCATATCCTAGTTCAGAGCCTCTAGTAGGGTTGCTTACAGAAGTGATGAGCAAGTATTCCATAGACTGAGTTGCTCTAATTTCGTGCAGCAGCTAGTGTTTGCCAAATATCTCCTATTTTACCAAGGTCAGGGGCAAGCATCATGTATTATAATTCTAGGATAAGGCCACATATAGATTATATCATTATAATATTAATTTTCCTGTTACAACGGAAATTATTAATTCCGACATTTTCAAATGAATGTTTGCAAGGTTCTGCCAGGAAACAGACATATTG